>NC_068944.1:58653678-58980463 GCF_026419915.1 Harpia harpyja | reverse complement strand
TGGAAACAAGCCCTGAAAATATGAAAATCCATTCTGGCCTTTTGTATATAAGATATGCATATGATTCACACTTGATAAATGAGTTTTAAACTGGATTTTTTTTAGGAGGGAACTATTATTTATACTACAAGCCTCATTCTTTTCATTATCCCATCTTGCACAATTTTTTTTAAAACTATACTTTTTCATGAAATAACAGTTTGTAACAGTTTTATAAACTTTAAGTGAATCTTTCCCAAAAATTCTTACAGATATTGGTTTCTCAATCTAATTATCTTATATTCTTAAACTGTTCTTAGGAAAGGAAGCACGCTACTGTTAATCTTTCATTCACATCAACAAAAAGCTTTTTAAATTCACACCAAATAAGACTGCGACTTAAAAAGATTTTCAAGTATGGGTGATAACCACTTTTCTTATTGCTACCAATTAAACTATAAAACAGGAACTGTGAGATATATGTCAAGCACTGATCAGAAATATAATGAACAGGAGCATCATGCAACATTTATATCAGCAATAGGTATTCTTAATTCAAAATTTAATGTGAAAGATTTTTCTTATGTGACTCTAACCACAGATAATCTGAGCTGAATTTTAACAAGTTGTTATGTTCTCCTCCAGTATCACCACAGGGAACTGCAGTGTGGCTGAGGCTGGCGGGTACCTCTGGAGCTCGTCAAGTCAGGCCTGCTCTGAGCAGGGTCAGCTCAGGACTGTGTCCAGCCTGGCTTTGAATATCTCCAAGGATGGAGACTCCACAACCTCTCTGGGCAACCTGCTCCACTGTTTAACCACCCTCACGGCACAAAAGCTTTTTCTAATGTATTTCAGGTTTTGCCCATTGCCTCTTCTTCTGTCAGTGGGCACTACTGAGAAGAGTCCCCTTCTCTCTTCTTTACTCGCCCCATCAGGTATTTATGCACATGGATAAGGTTCTCCTGAGCCTCCTCATGTCTGGACTAAACAGCCCCTGCTCTTTCAGTCTCTCCTGCTATGAGAGATACTTCAATGACTGAAGCCGTTAGCAACCTTTTCAGAGTGTAGTGTGGGTGTAATGTGTCCTTGTACAGGAATCAGAACTGCATGTTTCGATATACAAAAGCTCTATGTGTCTTTTGTGTATTGTTGTTTACTTCATTAATAACCTCATTCAAGTAGTGCAGTGGTAGAATCACATTTCACCTTTCTCTATTTGACATGCTAACTTATTTCTCTAGCCTGTATACAAAATGTTACAGAAATCCTTCTGAACTTTGAATCATCTACCATCTATACCAAGATATTATCCTGTACAGAAATATCAATGATTCCCCACGCCCACCCCCCCCCAAAATGTGTCATGGTTACCACAAGTGGCAGTTCATAATTCCATTGGAACTGCCAGACAGAAAACAGTGAACATTTTTGTCTTTCAGATTTCCTTTTAAACTTGATTCCCAGAACTTCTGTGTTCCAATCCTTTGTAATAGTAATGTGAAAGCTAATGAGTTTATTGACTTTATAGATAGTTTTAACTTAACAGGAAAGTAAAATTCTTAGAAACAAATTACAGCTAAGACCTTCAGTCACCAGCGTGCACATCTCTTAATTAGACAGTAATAACTATCTCCAACAGAAATATGTTCAGAAACTGGCTCCAGAAGTATTGTCTACTTGTATCAGATTTCAACTGGAGATTAATAAACACTTCCGCTGTAGGAAAAATGTGAAAAGCTAAGGCAAATAAAAAGCTCTGAGCAAGAATGACAAGGCAGTGAAAAGTAAAGCAGCATAAAACCCAGTATGACTGCACATGGACCCTTTATGGCACCAAGTTAGGAAGTGATAAACATCTTCTCAAAGGAGCTGGCACATTCACTTAAAAGGCAACAGCCATTTCCAGAAAATGGTTAGAAATGTGGAGTTAAGAACAGAGGTAAACCAAAGTCACAGAGCACATGTATATTCTTTGTGTGTATACATATGTGTCTGGAATGGGGAGGAGGATATTGTTTCTAGGTCTATCAATTGCAATCAAATCACCTAATTTTGCATTTCTAGCTAACCCCTTTGTTAATTATCAGGATGTTACAGCTGGCTGATTCGAAGATAGCTACAAAAAAAGGGAATATGTTCCATAAATTTTGTTTTCTTTCCATATTTTCTCTTAGTTTTGCCTTTTTTACTAAGGCTTGATATAGAAAAACTGGTAAAATAAGGGCAATGGATTTTAGCAAAATAATGATGAAGATTTTAAGTAAAAAAGAATAGCAAAATTATTTTAGTATAAAATTATGTTTACTTAAATTATATTATTAACCCTACACTCTCAACCTTCAAAATGCTTTCTATAATACTAGGTGTATCATTTAAGTAATTTCAAAGTGTACAGCACTAGAGAGATACAATTACCCTTTTTTTTTCTGCTGAGTTATTTTTGATCCTCGGCATTATACTGTTCCAATTTAAAATTATTTTATAGCTATTCTCCAAGATTTGCCCTGAAGAGTGCTTTCTTCTACTTTTTCATTATTGAAGGTCTATTTTTTCAAAACTTATTACAAAATCTTGATTTCTGTTCATAAGAGAACAGTAATACTGCTATTTTCAGCATTTTAAATACACCTCCATATTAGAAATATAACCAAAATACAGTGAAATACCTTGCTATGCACCATAAACCTATCTCTAAAACCACTTATAGTCAGAAAAATTCATATTGAAAGGTAAATTATTTTTGCTTCTATATTTCATCAACATATATAACTATGCCATTACTGCGTCAATAATTAGGCATACTATATTACTCATTCTTAAAGGAAAAAAATTGCACATATTTTAGTAGACAGGTTACTGCTAAAAATATTTCTCTTTCAATTTTGTTTTTGTTTGCAAAAAGACTAAATAAAAGTCAAGTACACAAACTTTTGTACTTTCAAAATGTCTGGATCGTTTTTCTCAGACATCAACAGATCTAGCTGAAGATTAAAATACTGAATTAACTCATTTTGTCTCTAGTTATTTACACATTCATCTGCACATATATGCAGTCATATGCCATAAGTATATCAGTCGATCTAAAGAAATCTGAGAACAAGAAGAAAATATGGTACATGATTTTTTTGTTCTTTTGCCATAAACAGGATTTCAGAGAGAAAACAGTTGTGCCAAATGCTAAAGCTGCTCAGTGTCAATGGTTTATGGAAGTTTATAATAAAAACCACATTCTTCAGGATTTCAGCTCAATTTTTTTCCCTGATGTAATTTTAATACTTTCATAAATACGGCTGATAAGATGCTGAACAACATTATTTCTAACTTAAACCTACTTCTTTCTCCCACAGTATAATAATGATGTCATTTAGCCCACTTGAGTCAAAGTAAATCATGCTATTAATATAGCAAACTGCTAAATGTAAATCTAAAGAATCCTTTGAACTATTTCTTTAAGGGTTTTCCTCCCTGTAGTGGTTCCATGACAGTACATTTGAACGGTAATACAGAGGAAAGTCATCCGTCTGAAAAAAATGAAAATTTAAGTTCAGATCCCAATTATGCCTTCTTCTCTAGATCCCAGATATATCCTTCTCTCTGTTCCACCCAATTGTTATACCTGTTCAACAAACTTCCACTTACCAAGGGATCATTACCATTCCCAGGGAGCAATTTATTGAAGAAAACAAAATCTTCTCCTAGTCCACTTAGAAAAGCACATAGCGGCAAGCAAAATGAAGGTCTGCCTCCAACATCAGAGGTATGTCTCATTTGTGAGGGACAGGTTGGGAGCAAGCAATATGAAGGACAGAACACTGCAATGCCGGTTTATTTTTGTACAACTATTTTAGCAGGAGTCTTCAATCTTGTTCTTTAAACACTGTGCAATTAAATAACAAATTATGGATTAGTAAACTGACCAAGTAGAATAAATATTTAACTCTTTGCTTGGAAATTGGGGCTGGTTGTGGTGCTTCTGTAGTAGGAGAAGACAGCAAACAATCAAAACACTATGTATTGCTAATATATGCTAATATATGTTGTCCTATAGGAAGTTAATATAATAGATATTATTTGTTTTGTAGAATAAGAGCCAGCAAGAATAAAAGCATCATTATGCTGGATGCTATAGAGAGTGCGAGATGATGCATATCTCCAGCACTTTACAAAGCAAATATAAATTCTGCACTTAATGTAATTTGCAGGTGAAGTCTTCTCAGTGTCAATATTGCTAGAATACAAGAAATGCAAGTTAAAAATTGTTTCCATAATTCTGTGTGATTTCGTTTTTATAGTGACTAACCTGGAAATATGGAAAGTCTTAGCAAAGTTCACTTTTCCAACTGTTCATAGTTTCCCTGATCAGCTGACCACAAATAGGAGTATTATCCAGAGTACCTGACACTTAGAGATTAAAGGTGAAAACATACATGGCCAGTGTAAACTTAAAGTTTTAGCAAAAGTGACAAAATCTATGTTACAGTAAAATGTTTCCCTACTGACATAGTGTCAAGTAAACACTTATAAGGAGGACATGGCAGGAATACTTTCTCATTTTTATTTTCAAGGTAAACTTAATTAAAATAAATAATGTGAGAAATCAGACATATATAGAAAACCATTTTCCAGTGAGTGAAAGATAATCCCTAAGGGATTCAAGGAACACATTAATGAAACCTTCACATTTTGAGGCCATGACAGTATTGGTAGCCCTTCAATGTATAAAGCATTCGCATGGCACCAGCAGTATAGGTTTGCTTGTAACAGCAGTACTATCACATTAGTACCACATTGTTCTGATTTTGTGTGCAGTTTTACACAGAAGACTTGACACTGGACTAATCTGATTAGCACACTGTGCTTTCTAGTGGCTTGGCTTTATGTTAATAGGATCTAGTGGTAACAGTGCAACTTTCCTTGCAGAAAGTAATCTGTGCATATTTTTTCATTGCAATGCCTATGTGATTCTAAGGACCCACTCAAAGCATAACAATATATTGAAATTTTTTATGAGCTGAAGAAATACAAAAGTAAGGTTTGGAAGAATTTTTAAGAATGTCACCTTGCAAACACTGGCATGCTTAAGTTTAATCCCTGCTCACATTTGAGTCCCAGTCATATAGATTAAGAATACCAAGACAAGAGAGGTGATGACACTGATAAAACTGTGCCCTATTATTTATATTTATATATATGTGTGCCTGTCCATGTGTGTGTATAGTATATACACACATATATAAACATATTATATATAAAAACATATATGTAACTACCTTAAATATAGATGGTGGAGCATTTAAATGAGAAGTGGGAGACTTGGATTCACTCAGACTGGCTGGGATGAAGATAAGGTAGTCTTTGAATCCCATGTCCCTTTAAGTCCTACATTTCAATTCCTGGTCTAAGGAGTATTTCACATTTGACAATAAATAGCAAATGCAGTAAATGTAGAGACAAACCCTGTAGCCTGGTTATTAGGGTACTTTTCTGCTGCTTGAACCCAAATTCCTCAGGCTGAGAAAAACTACAACTCTTTTGTCCCATTTCCTAGGGAAGTACTGAAACAACAGTTAAGAAGGAAGCCATCCTGAATCCCTCCTGGGTGCAGAAATATCTTCTTCAGCACAGCCCTCTTACTGCCATAAGGGCTGGCTTTAAGGAGCTTGCAGCTTAGGCGCTGTGCAAAACGCACCATGAGGTGAGCACACCCTGCGGAGAGGGCTGAGCTCCCAGTTTAGGCTTCTTTGAAGACCTTCAGATGCAGGCACTGCTCCCAGCTGGACTATCTAAATAGCAGAGCTGGACTATCTAAATAGTATTTATGGGAACAGATATTTAGTTTTAAAACTAGACCAAAGACGGTTCGAGTGTCTGTCAAAAATAGCCTTAAGAGGGTCCTGACTTCACTGAACCACAAGATCATGTGGCTTGTTTCTGACAACTTTTTACTACTCCTGTTTTTTCCCAGTTATTATATGGCAAGACTTCATACTTAAATGCAAGATTGCAATTTTTGCTCTGGAGAACAGGGATCTAGAAAGTAAATTCTTTGGGTTTAGTATTTATATCTCTATCAGATGCAACCCAATGCCTGTAGGGGCCCTTGCACTGTGGAGCACGGCCCTGCAGCTGTGCTCTCCTGGGAAAAGCCTCTGCTTCATGCTCCGTATCTACGTGTCAGGATCCAGATTAGCCCATGGCACTTGAATGTCTGTTTCTCCATAAATCTACTTGAATACATTCCTGCTTCTGATTTTATCATGCCAAAACCTGGTATTCTAACTTGAAGACAATATGACTTAACTTTTTAAAAATAATGGTAATATATCATCCCTATTACTTTAACTCCTCATTCCTAAAAATTGCACTTACTTTTGCATTTTTGTCACTCATTTTATAAATTATGACAGATCTCACATCTCCTTCATCCTAATTATTTCATTATTTTCCCATCCATGTGGCTCCCATTCAATTGTGTCATTTATTTTGCAAATGAATAGTGCATATGGTGCCATTTTGCTGCATCTAAACAGCAGTCATTCTGTTCAGTATGCAAATGACTACTGCATACACAGTTATTTCCACTTAGATAATTTACTCTAGAATTATCTAGTTTTCCAGGTATTACAACAGACTGTGTTTAATAGCCAATTACAAACTCTTGGGTCTTTTGCAACAACATCAAGTTTTCATCAGCACTACTGATTTTTGCACTACTCTTCAGATTTTATTCCCCTATGTCACAAAAACCAAGTGGTTAATTGCCTTTCTCTTTTGGAGATAGCATATCCTGCTAGTACTAGCAGAAGATAATTTTTTATTCATACTATGCCACATAAAAATTGGAATTCTAACCCTTTGGATTCAAACTGATTATAAGACTTGGCACAAATATTTAAATCTACTGGAGAAGTATTTATATCATCTTATTCTAGTTACTCATCCTAGTATCTAAGCTACCTTGACAGTAAATGGAACTCCTCACTTCTGTGTTCTAATTCGCCTGCCCAAGAGACCTATCATTTTCTGTCGATCATATAGAAAGCCTAGAGTTTTATCTGAGGTCGTTCAAAGAAATCACGATGAGGACTTTCTGCTGAAACAGCCCTGTATTTGCTGTTGACACATTACACTTGTGCTTGTACCTCAGCCTCTTGGCACTTCTTAAACGTGCTAGATCTGCGACAGTCTGGTAAAATAGAGATCTTTTCTAATCTCTGACCTAGCAGAGAATATTGGAATACTAAAAGATCACGGCCAGCTGGACACTTCATTATCACATTATAATAGCTACATAAACAGAAAAAGTAAAAGCCAGCTAGGTTTGTAGCTGCTGTAAATCAGAACTGCTCCACTGATTTCAATAAAGTGACACCCAGTTGTCTGAGTCAACAAACTTAAAAACACTCATTCTCTAAATATCTACATCTTAAGTTTACTTTCTTTGGGGACAGATCTCATCTAGTCAGAACATACTCAACACTCAAAATAAATTGGAGGTCCTTTTTCCATGACCAAGGTGTAACAGGATAAAGAATCACATGCCCAAAGTATCACTTACCTCAAAATAACAAATGTTACAGTATTTTCATTCCTGAATATCAAAGAAAAGACAATGCTTGTGTCCTCTCCACTATACTACAACTTTGTCTGGAGCTGTGGAAGTACAACAGCTGGTCTTTCTGTACAGTTTGAAACTTAGATCTTGAGACCTGGCTTAATCTCATCTAACTTTAATAATTGTATGGATGTTCTGACCTGGTGCGCCAGCAGACAGCATCAACTAGTACACTAAAGAAAATCAAATGCCTTTACAGGTTTTGGGGGAAGCATGCTCAGAAACAACCCTTCACCTTCTTACAGATGTAGTACTGGTTCCTGAAATGCTTCTTGGAAAGACATTGGTGGAAACTTTTCTAAGGTAGACAGCTTTCTGCTGTGTCAGTGTCATCCCTGGTTCTACCTAGATGTGGAGGGTCACTGGATACTCCTGATTCTGTGGGAATGTGTCAGCCCTGTCATTCAAGGCAGGGTGCCCTCAGCTCTTGTTCTCCCAGGGAAGCATCTTCTCAGGCCACTTGTCTATGCCATCTTCCCAGAAGGTAGGCAAGCTACAACTGGAGGCATCATGACATTGAAGAGGCACAGCTCCAGAGGGCAGAAGCCTGTTCAGTTGTAGAAGGAGGGGGAAAAAGCTCAAACACCGAGAAAGTAAAAGTATAAAAAAAAAGAAAGATTAATTTTAGGTCTCCCAGAAGGGAGTTTATCAGAATTCTCTCTTCCTTCCAGTTTACTCTTTCCATAGTTTGAATAAAAGGAAGCATGCAAGCAAGCAAGAAAAAAAACCTGCAAAAACTTCAGTCCAGGCCGGCTTCACTTATGCCTCCACTTGCTCCCAGTGAGTGTATACGCATGATGAGTTACATCAGTGTATGGCACACTGTTTTTACAGGATTTGTCCTTGAATCTGACTGTATTTTGAGGGAGATTTTTCTGAAGGGTGTGGATGCTTTTAAGGGTTGGAAATGTCCCTTGGGGAAGTTTTCGTGTCAGCTAAACAATCTATAGAAGTGTACAAGTGTTCTGCATTAGAGTTTCTACATAGGCTTATGCATGTACAACCATGATTAATACATTTACTTCTCTCACTTATTTTTTTTCTTTTGGATTTCAGGCTCTAAAATATTTTTGCTAACAGAATTTTGCAAATACTTCCAAGTTTGAATCTTTGAGATTATTGCTCTTCCCAAAAAAGACACTACCAGTGCCAACACAGTTCACGGATGACTGGATGTTATTAAAGTTGGAATTTATCTTTTTTTATGATGATACTGACAGCTCAATCTTAAGAATTGAAAAATAATCTTTTAATTTCTCTATTTTTTATCTACCTGTTTGAACTTTGAGAAGTTCAATCAGTTTGATTGCTGCTGGATATATCTTTTTCTACTTAAATCTTTGTTGAAAAGAGAGGATAATTTATTCCATGTTCTGTGTAAAGAACTGCCTGGTTATTATCCCAGCAATTGTTATTACAAGTTTACAGTATTCTCTGAATTCTGAAAAGTGATTACATGAAGACAGTATTTGCATGGCACATTATGCATTAGACCAAATCTCAGTTCTTGCTTCTCTCACTTCCATCTTCCAGTACATCAGGTCTTTGATTTGAACTTGCATGCTATGATTGCTGTTTTAAATTTCCGTAACGGAGACCTCCATACTGCAACAGGCTTCATTCAAACCAGGATTCTAACGTGACTTCTGTTAACTAACTCTAAACACCTCTGACAGCGTCTTGGTTTGTTGCCAGCCATATTGCTGTGGGAGGTTCCTTCTTACAAGTCACACCGGTGTTCTGCACTATACCACCTGCTAGTGACAGCTCCTTGCATGCCTGGGTTCATTGTCCCTTACGCCATGCTTTGGACGTGGCAGGGCTGAGCATGATAATGTAGTGCCAACCATTCAGTGTTTTGCTTGCTGTGGTAATACTGTTCCATAAAGTAGTGTCTTTTGGTATTAAGTCTCCTCAATTTAACAACAGCAAAGAAACAAGGCAGCTCCCTCACTAGAAACAAAATGGAGCTGAGAAAAGCATATTTGGCTAAGTTACAGTGCTGCTACTAACCTTAGCACTGAATATATTGCTTCAGACCTCCTGTCTTCAGTTCATTAGTCTAAACTCCTCTGACACAAGCATGGTTTTGGTATGTTTCTATCTCGCAGCCCTTGTTTCTGTCAGTTTTGATGTTGTTGCTATGTATAAAATCAAACTGAGTCTTGTTTTACAATCCCAGTGTTGTCTGTGGAATCTGAGCAGTGCGAGAGCTCCATTAGCGATGTTATTCTTCTCTATGGTCACTGTCACACTCAATTTAGCTCCAGTTTTATTTTTTGCCATAAAACAGCATTCATAGTCACAGTAATTCTGTTACCACGATGATCTGAGAGCCAGTAAAGGACATTAATGAATTAATAAAGAAGTACGTGGCTTAGTTTACAGTCCCCAGAGGATGCTTCGCCTGAGGTGGGATGACTGCAGGCTGTATCAGTAAGTGTCCAGCCCTGGGGCTAACCACAACTCAGTGGGCTGTCTGAGAGTGGTCTGCTTTGGTTGGGCATCGACTCACAGGCTGTCAAGGGCTGGGAGTCCTGAAGCGATGGCAGGACAGAAAAGACTGTTTGTTCAGAGGGCTCTGGGAAGGAATTGCAGACTGAACTTTTCTGGTAAGGAGAGCTCTCTCGAGAAGAGGAGCTTTAGGATAAAGCACTTCCCCAATCCCCAGTAAAATACACTTTCCAAATGTCATAAAACACATGGATTGAAAACACATGCTCATGGTCATCTGTCTGTCCCTCTAGTGATAGATGAACACTGTTCTGCATGAGAGTCCAGCATTTTGTTATGCCTCTACAAGCAGATTATCATCTTACTGGCAACCAAAGGATATGCATCCTGTCCCCTTAGCTGTCTGTGGGTGCCTCCTAGCTCATGGGTGCTCTGTCACTTTGAATCCCCTGTTGCTTGCAGCAGAAGAGGAAGAGTGAGAATGGCTTGGCATTTGACCAAGGCTCTGGCTGAAATGAATGATGGCTCAGAGGCTGGTACTATAAAAAACTCCTTTTTATAGCTTGTCTTCGCCAGGGAGAATAAAGAGAATTTGGTACAGTGATATGACAGGAAGGCGTTGTAAAAAATGTCAGGTTATGAATGATTTCTGTGAACTGTTACTATATTGCTGGGCCCAGGAGTAAGACCCACATTAGTATATGGTCAGTTGGTCTTCCTATGGGATCAGTAATGACTCAGGCATAGATAAAAGACAAATTAAAACTGAAGCCCCTACTTTCATGTATATCTGAAATGCATGTAATTTAAAAACAACTTTGGAATAATGTATTAGATGATACAGTAGCAATGAGGCAAACTCACAGTCAAGGCCTTATTGTGCTGTTCACTGTACAAGCAGAGGACAAGAAATCAATTCCTTCTTCAAAAGTCCAAGGCAGGCAGTCATTACAGCAAATCTCTAACCTACTTGTTCTTAAGGCTTCTGTAAGAGGGAATTGTGGAAGAAGGGATGAAAATACTTAATATGTTACTTTTTAACTTACCAGACATCGTACATGTTCTTCTTGATCCTTTCCATGTTAGGCCCATGAGCTTTATAAAGGTGAGCAACAAAAGCTGGAACTCTTCTATTTCACTCTACCACAATCTCCTGGCTTTCATTCCAATATTTTGCCCTCCCTCTGAAATACTGTAAAAGTGATCATTTAGTAGTCACTTCCTCCAAGAATCCAACATTCTAGTCTCTTCCACAGATTTTGGACCAGGAGAACTGGGAATAAAGCTACATGTCAAAAGCCTGACACGTGGGACATGATGGCAGAGTGCTGGCTTCTCCAGATGTGAGGAGATAGAGTTGGCAGTTGTGTATTGAACTGACAAAGAAAGGCCCTGCAGAAAAGCTGAAGAGGTTGCAGCGATGAATGCAAAAACCTGAATTTGCAAAGTGAGAGTCTACTCCAACCCTTGCTCTAGATATCCTTTGAAGCTTTGGTTAACTCACTGATCAGTTCCTCTCTGTTCCTCAATTGTCCACCTGTAAAGTCATCCGCTCCCATTGTTCCCTTGGTCTTCAAGGGGAAAAGTTATCTTATGTGGTTGTCATTTAAGACAGGAGATGTTTTAGGCAACAGAATGATACTATCTCCTCCCTTCCATTCCCCAAGCACCAATTAAAAAAAACAATAAAATCAAAACCCAAAATGTGCATTTTTCAGAATCTAGAATTCATAGAATTAGTGTTCCTGTAAGTATATACATTAAAATATCATTTTTAATCATGTAATCTTTCCTTCATAGGTCTTCACCATTATTAAATGCAATGGAAGTCAATGTCTGAAAATGAAGTTCTATTAAGGAGCTGTATGTGGCCGCATCAGTTGTAAAAATGGGAAAATACATAAAGAGTTGGAGAAATTAAGCACTTCCTCTTATGGACAGATATCTGAAGCACAAAGAAAGAGTTCAAAGGCCATCAAAGTCAGATTTCTGCAGTATATAGGTGGATAGATGGAGACATACTTCCACAGGCTAATTCACCTCTTCCAGCTTAAACATGACACGTAAGGTGAATTGTTTTGTGGATGTGTTTGTGCCTTAGTATTGACTACAGAAGAAACCTAGAGGACTAGTTTTGATTAGACACCTAAATTTGAGGTGGCACAAGTTGTTTAAGTTAAACCTTATCCTAAATGGCAAAGTGACCTTAGATAGTAGTAGAATGTGAACATTCATTTTACAGAAACTATTTTATAGAGAAGATCTTTCTTCAAATCCTATGCTCCCTATACCAGGAATTCTCTTTAATTTAATCTATGGAGCTCTCAGCACCTTGTAGGCATTCTATTGATGAATGAATAATAACAAAACAATGCTTCTTTTTCTGTGAGTTATTATTAGCATGAAGTAGTGATATTTCATGATAAATAAATTATTCTTTCTGCTGTACAATCAGCCAGTGCAGAAACTTGACAACAAGAAACAGAGAGATGCATGTTTCAGAACATTCAAAAACAAGCTATAACTAAGATGGGTTTTGGTTTTTAAATATTATTTTTTCTGTTATTGTTCTGCAGAATATGAATAAAATTACTCAGTAGAGGCATTCTTAACAGATGGTTACCATTTCAGCCTCAGATGGCAGAAAGCCCTAGAACCAAGCAATTACAGAGTTCTTTGATGCAGAACCAGCTGAACAGATTTTAATAATTTCTTCCAGATTGGAGACACCTGGCCCCCCAGAAAGTGCTGCAAGCTTGGTGATAGACGTGTGCAATAGAAATATATTCCTGATGTCACCAGCAAGTTTTTGGTGGCAAAATCATGAAGACCAATAGGAAATAATTTTAAAATTACCTTTTTTGTTTTCTACTATTAATGCAATGAAACATTGCAAGTGGCCCAATAAAATAATTTTTAAAATACTCTGAGGCAAGATTGTATTGTTTTGTTTTTCTGTTACTGCAAATGTTTTACCTTCCTTCAAAGAATATTGTACAGGATATGGATACTCAACAACACCAGCTTTTATTGCTCACATTTATAAAGCTCATGGGCCTAACCCAGAAAGGATCAGGAAGCACATGTAAAATGTTACTTTGTCTTACTTACTCTTATTCTATTTTCTTGATGTAACTCTTGCCTTTGGAAGATTTAAAAATATCCCCCTAGATGCAATATCTGTTTAAGAGAAGCCATTACGCCAAACAAACTAGTATGACACTTCTGTGGCAGCTTTCCTGCATGGAGAGGAAGGGAAAGGGGCAGCCTAAGTTATTGCTAAGGTTTAGCTTCATCTGAGTCACCATCAAATTATTCCATTCTTTCCTCATTCATTCAACTCTGTCTCTGCTATCATAAGGTCATGCCTACCGCATGCTCAGTAAAGCCCTGTCACAATCCTGTCTATGTCTCTAGTACAAGTGAGCTGAAGCAAGCTAATTGCATGGCTTTGGCATGTGAGATTTGTACTATGTGTGGTACAAGTACTCTGCAGGGTATCTGGTAAATCAGTCTGCTCTGCTGGCTAACAGCTCTGGTCTAATGACCCAATAGTGCTTGATAAAGTTGAGAAATTATGAAGGAATTTTACAATGTGGTTGCTGGACTTCATAATCCAGGAGTTCCCCTCCAATCCTGTGGTCCAGTTTTCCTTAAAAATTCTCTGTTCGTTGGTATAATACATTACAGAAGGTTGTCATGCCTTTAGAATATCAGGTATTCTCTGGAGTTTGAAGTGTGAATGTAGGATCATTGGAGGGAGCGTACAAAATGTTAAATATTCCAAGTGAATCTGGTGAATGAATTTGTCTGGTTCATAAATTTAAATGTGACCACTGAACCTATCTTTGGTAAATTAACCAATTCTCTATGGGCTAAAGAAAATACTGTTTTACAAATAATGCACCCTCCTCCACCCCAGCACCAGAATAGCATTGCTGAAGATTTCATGTTTTCTAAAAAGGAACAAAATACACAAATAAAATAACCTTGGTTTTCTCAGTTGACGTTATTTTGAACTGTAGTGAAATGGGGTGAGTAAAAGTGAGAGGGAAGAGGTATCATAATTTTCTTTATGAAGGGACATCTCTTAATCCAAACTGAACATTTTAATGGCTAAAGTTTACATCCCAAGGCTTTCCCTATATATACAGTAAGGCCAAGATAATGCATTTTTGAGCTTGGCTACTTTTATGTGTTTAGAATCAGATTTCAGTTTCATGAAAATCAGAATCAGAAAAGCTCCCTGTGCTAAAGATACAGAAACTCAGTACAGACATCACACATCTTCTGGTTTTCCTTGTCCAAATTGTATTTGACTGATTTATGTTATGTTATCATACACAATAGCTTTTTACAATGTATATCTGGCAAAGTTATCCATAAAATTGAATACAATAAACATTATAATGCAATAATTCATTTTTGGTTTGAGATTTGGGAATTAGTTCCATTTAAGTGGACTGCTTTTCACAATACAGTCCATTCAACTGCATGCTTTTCCTATTCATTGGAACAACCTCAGTAACACAGTAGATTTGTGCTCAGTGCATTGTAACTTAATTTGATCTTTTTGTTTCCTACAAAAAGAAATCAGTAGAATCAAATGTATTTGTGACCATTTTTACTGTCAGAACAAAGTGAGGCTGGAAGGCAAGCAAGCACCTCATTTCATTCCAATGTCTTGTAGGATACTTTCATGTAAGCAAAATGTACAAAAATATTTAAACACTGTTACACTGCAGTCTATTTTCAGACCATTTTTCACCTTCACTCTAAATAGACAAACAAAACATCAGGAAAACCGACTGGAGAAACAGTTTGTCTGTAGTCCTCCTAAATCCTTAAAACTCTTCCTCAGCATTTGCTACTTTATTGTTTAATGCTTTTCTTTCACCCCTGCAATTTAGGTAAAATAAGTTAGAGTGTTTTGTTTCTGTTCCCAGGGTTTGACATTTTCAGATTGCAGGATGGTAAGACCCAGATGATGTCAGCCATTTTGGGATGTGATTAAATGTCATGATGCTGCAAAAGCAGAGAGTTAAAGGTGAATGCCTGCACTTCCTCATGCAGAAGACAGTGTTGTTGAAAGCATTTGGAAATGCCCATTAAGAGAGAAAGGATTATGAAACAATTGGTGGTTTGTTCTGTGAATGAGCTGCAGTTAATGGTGCATGTAAGTGGAAAGAATGTGGAGCCTTTAGCTTTCTGCTTGAAGCACAGCTTCACTCAAAAAAGAGGTGAAGAAGGCAGGGGTTGAAAAAGAAACTTCTTTGTGCCTTTGCGGCACCTCAGATTGGTAAAAATAATTGGAAAATGGTTGTCCTAGACAGGTGTCAGGCATGGAGGGAGTGGAGGAAGATTTATGCCTTAATTAGGAAATACAGTTGCAGTTGCCATTGTGTAGTTGCTATGAAAATAAGAGCAGCTACTGCTTGTGAAATCTGACGATGTTATGACTTCAAACTAGAGCAAAGCGATAAGCAAAAAACATGTAAGGTTAAAGATACTTGCATTTTTCTTGTTATGTCTCTTTGTAACAGACACTGTGACTGACAAATATAATGAATTCTGATTTCATTTGAAAGAACTAAACTAATTGCTAAAGAACCTCTGTTAGATCACATTATAATATGGACAAATCAATGGTATGTTGTCGTGGTTTAACCCCAGCCAGCAGCTAGGCACTACGCAGCCGCTCGCTCACTTCCCCTCCACCCAGTGGGATGGGGCAGAGAATCGGGAAAGAAAAAAGTAAAACTCGCGGGTTGAGATAAGAACATTTTAATAGGACAGAAAGGAAAAAAATAAAGATAATGATAAAAATAATAATAAAATGGGAATATGCAAAACAAGTGATGCACAATGCAATTACTCACCACTTGCCAACCGATGCCCACTTAGTTCCCCAGCAGCAATCACCCCCAGCCCCACTCCCCCCAGTTTATATACTGGGCATGACATCACATGGTATGGAATACCCCTTTGGCCACTTTGGGTCAGCTGCCCTGGCTGTGTCCCCTCCCAACTTCTTGTGCCCCTCCAGCCTTCTTGCTGGCTGGGCATCAGAAGCTGAAAAATCCTTGACTTAGTCTAAACACTACTCAGCAACAACTGAAAACATCAGTGTGTTACCAACATTATTCTCAAACTGAACCCAAAACATAACACTATATGAGCTACTAGAAAGAAAATTAACTCTATCCCAGCTGAAACCAGGACATATGTTTAATTCTAGGACAGCCTTTATATAAGATCAGAGTATGAGCTCTTAGGCTGCACAATTATTGGCTTGTTTAATTTCACACATCTGTTATCATAGTGATTCTTATTTTCCATCAGTGATGCCACCATTATCACTACACTTTGCACACTTCTCTAAAACAATTTGATATAGATTCATGCCTTGTAATTGTTGAAATTTGACTGAAGTGACTCAGATAATTACCTAAGACTGTCTTGAAGATAGGGATTACACCTTCCATCCTTTCACATTTTGAGGACTGCATTTTGAAGGCAGGTGTAGCCATGGTGTGTTTCCTGATTCCGCACAGCTGTGTTGTGATGGATGTGTGGTTGTCATGGAAGTTCATCCACATTACACAACTCACTAGGCTGGGACCTTGGTAATGATCATTAGTACTAATATAGTGGGATATAATCTTTGACTGTGCCTGATACAGGTGAAATTAAAACTATGGTAACTGGTGTTCTGTAGGAACTTAGTAGGGAGTCCATATTCGTCCTTACAACAAGCATGAAATGAAACACTACTGGTCAAGAAATGTGTTTTGGTCTATATTGTAGTGTTTTTATCATTAAAGCTGTGGTGGTTCACAAATTCTTTTCTCAGTCTCTACTTATCTTCTGCTTCTCACATAAAACCATCCTGAAATGGCTGGTTTAGTTTTTTGCTTTCCTACTTGGCTTTTCTGAGTTACAGTACTCTTTCAGTTGTTGTCATTATTTATCAGAAGGGAAGTCAATCTTCTGTGGCAGAATGAGTAGTTACATTGAAGTCTCTTACAAGATCATACAGACCCTCATCCTGACTACAAGAATGACTGATTATAGACTGAGGTGAAGGTCAAGTCCCATCTTATTTTTAGGTGCTCTTCATTCTTTCCAGCATTAATATTTATATGTGTAGGTCTCCTGACTTCTGTGTGGTTATGATATGTGACTGAGAAATACTTTCCTACCATGTGGTTTTGGTTGTCTTTGTTTTCTATGTCCGTTGTTGGAACTAGTCCTCTTTTTTCATTATTTTTCATGATTCCTAGTCGCCAAGCACTGCTTGATGTCTCTGCTATTACTGTGTCTTTGCTCAGAGTCGAAGAAAGGAGAGGTTTATGTACCAAGACCAGACAACCCATTGACTCCACCTACACCAATTGTGTCTCCTTTACTAGGGCCAAAACCAGATGTCTCGGAAGGAATTTCAGAACAGAGAAAACATATAGTGAAATAGTCAGTAATTTAGTCATTCCAAAATATTCTTCCAGCCTCCAATATTTTGCGGCTCAAGAACTTCCTGATCCTGCAGCTGTGCGTCTGAGTACAATGATCATGAACAGAAGAGGGAAAATAATACAATATTACTAATTTTGCCTAACATTACAATAAAACTGCACTGCCAAAGTGAAATGTATGCATTTCACACATGCTTTTAACAAGGGCTTAAGTGGGTGAATCTAGCCATGGCACTAAAGGTGGTGGCAGGCTACTGCTATGTGCACTGATCTTCTGCTGTAAATTACTGACACCATAGCATGGGCAGCAGAACAGAAGATATTCAACACAACTCTGGTATCCTGCTAGCACCTTTTCTGATGCTGCCTTTTGTGGTTTGATGTAACTGTGAGCTGTGATGGCTGAGGAGACAGCAGACTGAGTTTTCAGACATACCTACTATCTCCATGATGATTTTCAGCACAGGATCAGTTAGGACATCTGAGGGTGATGATGGCTTAACACTGTTGCATTAAATAAGGAAGCCCTAACTTCCGAAGTAGGAGACTCAGACTCAAAAGCACTCTTGATGTGAGCTCTGCATCCAACTCAAGCTAAGCCAGATGAAGGAACAAACATCTGGATTCTTGCTCCTATGAGCTGAGGCCTCTTGGAGACCTCTAGTCACCTTATGAAATTTTCGGCAGCCCAAACAGTGGTGATAAACTTCAGTAAAGACATATCTGTTACTTATTGGCATTTAAAACAGCTAGGGAGCATTATTTGGCAGTAAATCTACTGTGTTTCAACAGTAAACATGCTTTAGTAAATAACACATGCTTGTAAAACATCTATGTATTACACAAATTTAAAGGCTAAAGGAGTTGTTAAAAATAAGCATGAACTTAATAAAAACCATTTTATGTCCAAGTCCCTAATTAAACTGCTGTAGCCAATTTAGCATAACTTCAAACTCTTCCTGCCATGCCTTCTTTTACAACTGTATCACATTCCACCATAAAAGGAAAATCTCTGTTGATAATGTTTGATATCTTTAGTCTACTGGAGCCAAGCATAACTAAATCATATTTTCACTGTATTTCATATTCTGCTTACTAATATTTGTGCTATGCAGCTAAGTTTCACTAGAAAAACGGTCAGTATATCCAGCAACCGAAGTAGAATGAAAGGAGAGTAAATTAAAAAGCTTGTTTCGATAGTGTAATTTATATAGGCTAAACCAATGTAAATCTTAGACTGTCATGGTCTTCCTGGTTTCTCAGAAGAGCACCTACTGGTGTCTGCTGCTGCACAAAATGATAATATTTGTATAGGTTTCTTCAACTCTGGCCTTCTTTATAAATATTTCAATAGATTTTCATTTAATAGATTTATAGCTTTCATTTCTTGTTTCCATGACTTTCCCAATTCAGTCACGCTTTTCTCTCCCCTTTATATAAATGCCTTGGGTCATTTGCTTATTTTAATCTGCATAGAATAATTCTATCTCAGCCTATTCAGATAGAGCTGAAGTTTTTAATAAAAGTGATCTGTAAATCCCATGTGGAACCACCAGGGAGGTACCAGTTGGTACAAAAAAAATTCTGCCTACTTCTGTTACCAGGTGGTAAATTGAAACCCAAATATTGTTTAGGTGTTTATTCCTTGGAGTTTTTAGAGAGACGTGAGAATATTTAGGCTTCTAATGTGGGCATTTCAGTTGGACAGGCTAAATATAAACATGCTTGGCCGTTATTCAGTTGGATTATAACCTGGAGAAGCATTTGTTGGGACAGGCAAAAGATATTTTGGTTCTTGTTCTGATACTGTCACTGATTTGTTATCTTGCCCTGAAAAGCTCATGCCATCTCTTTATTTGTTCCTTCCCTATTTTTTGTCTGCCTTGGCTTTTCTTTTTTTTAATTCCTTTTTTTTTAAACCTCATCAGGGTTGGGACTGTCGCATTCTAGCAGATTGTGAAGTACCTTGCATAACCCTGTCCCAGTCCCCATGCAGGATCAGCACTGTTCCTGCAGTACCATATGTAAACATCTGGGAATTCTCAAAATTAAAGTTCAGGGATCCAAAAGTATTAAAAATTGTTTTCCAAGTCAGTCACTCTGTACTAGTTTTTTTCTTGGGAATTTTCAAAATATATTTTTTATATTAGAGCACAGTATGCAGTTATCATGACAGCCACAAACTGTCAATCATTAAGAAAAAAAGTCCCTTCTTCATGACAGAGTCCTCAACAGAAGGGTCTCTGAGGCTTCTTCTGAGTAAGGGAAAGAACCAACAAAGAACACACACGTATACACGGTGCTAAATTCTGGACATGGAATAATGCATCATACTAAACAGGTAGTACTTCCTTACAGAATTGCCTGGGTCAACATTCTAGGAAAAGACAGCACCTTAGATGGAAAACAACTGTGGCATTCTGGTATCCAAACAGATGATTCAAGTGTCAACTGAAGGAAAAATACACATGCCCAATCCTTTCTCAAGAAGATAATGCTGTTCCAAGCATCATACTGAATGGGCAACAGATGTACAGAAGACAGGAAAGATCCTGAGATTTTCCTGGCTTTAATGGCATTTTCAGAGAACTCTACAAAAAAAGTTCTTCTGGTATAAAAATGATGTACCAGCTGAGCACAACTTTAAAGCTGTATAAATTAAGAGAGTGTGTGTGTGTCAGTAGATTTAAGGACAGCCTACCACATGTTACGCTTGGACTGAAAAAAATCAGCTAGCTTTATAGAGAATTCGTGCCACTCAGAAATAATGATTAGACCGAATTCAGATTTATTTTCCCCTCTGAAATGCCCTGAAAAACTCCCTTAAATTTTCCAGAAGGCAAGTGAGGTGGAAAGTGACACCAAATCTGTCACTTTCATCAAAATGAGTCATTACAGATGGAGCAAGGAGAAAACACTTTACTGATCCTACCAGTAATTTCATTAACCAATCAGTCCCCTGAAAGCAAGATACTCAGCTAAATTCAGTGGAACAGAATGGCTTATGCCCAAGAGAATGCAATAACCTATAAAGCCATTTTCATGCCCTTACCTAACTTAATGATGTCATTGTTTTATCCTAAAAGAGCAATTTCAGACAACAGGACTCTGAGGTGTCCATCATGAAACATGATGGACACTGTAGCCTTCCATTTTGCAAGACAGTTTCAAAAACCTAGAAGGCACCACATTCAAACCTGGGTATCTTGCTTGTTGGTACGAAGTCTTGGCTCATTGGGACTCCTGGGCACCTGGGCCCTTGGTAGATATGTGGACATTTGGGTAGCTGTGTTGGAAGCAACTTTGGCACATAGGAAATACAAGTGCTTCCCAGAACATTAGCAGTGGAGGCACATGGTTTTTCATGGTTTAAATCTTAGGTCTAAATGCCTCACCTTAGCTCCAGCCCTCGGGTGCTCAACTACAGGAAACACTTTAGCAGCAGAGGCTGGGTCCAGTTTGACAACTGTCCAGAATTCCCTGTGCTAATAATATTTTATTACATTTTAGAGAATTCACAGCAAGATTCCTGCTACATAACTGCTCAGGACAGGTGGACACCAGACTACAATAATGCACTACTATAAATTTTTTAGTAAATTGGATCCTATATGATTGCTATTACATTTTAATTACTATGATTATTTTACAGGTATTTCAAACATAAATTGTGTCATCACAACTGTGTTACTTATTGTTTAATCGAAATAAAAAAGCCTTACATATTTTTCTATCTTGGAATAAAATCCTTCCCCATGCCCCCCTAAAATTTGCACAGCATTTGTATAGAGTTTACTACTCCCAGTGGAGTTGTAGCTTAAAAGATTGGCCAGCTGGCTATAACTGAACTCTTGTCGCTGTAAGAGAAAAAAAAGTCAGTGACTCAAATGCAAGCATATTGATATTATAGACTAATTTAAAAACTTCTCTTTTACCTTTCATTTACCACTGTACAAGGAAAAAATACCTATTATAAAGCATTATGACATTCAGATACTAATAAAATTGGTTTTCCCAAGCACACACTCTCTTTATTTATAGTTCTGGGTAAAATGTGATTATTTGTTTACCAATATGCCATATTTAGTATTACCACTATTCATTACCTATTGCAGGGAAGAATAACATGTAAAAAACTTACACTAGCTAGCTAACATAGCTCTGATTAGTTGCCTACATGGTCTACTGTCCAAACTGGTGATATTATTTTTTTAAAATATACTTATTACAAGAGTCATAACCTGTTTTGGTGACCACTTTGCTAGATGAGAACAAGAAAAGTTAGGAACAACAGATTCAGCATCTTAGGGGGATGTAGGCAAAGATTATTTTATCTCATTTCAAACTGAAACATACCATGTGAGTGGCTTTTATGCATGTTTGGAAGAGATCATGGTCTGGGTTAGTAAGTATCACAGCAGGTCTACCTATGGCATGGCTGTTAATGTATGCTTGGCCTTTGGGGCAGAGGGTCTGCATTGTAAAGAAGTGCTTGAGTTTGAATGCTGGTCCTTTATATTTGTTTATTAGTATTATAAATCCAAACCCACCCCTTATTCATGTAATTTATGGGTTTTCCTTGTAGTGCTTAGTGGTAGAACTGTATTTGTACAGGTTATATTGGAAAACCTAAAAACATTAAACCAAAAAGGTTAAAGCATTTATCTCATGCTCTACTGACAGCTGTGACCAAATATTTACCTCTAGTTACACTGCTTATAAAATGAAGCGTTGTTCTTCTCACATCTTGAGGTTTTCAACTATTGTCATATACTACTGCAAGGCTGTAGAAGTAAACTCTTTCTCAGCTCTTTCCCTTCAAAATGAATTTGAGAAACTCAGACGTATTATTAAACATTCATTATTCTTCTTGTGTTGATTTTTTTTTTATTTCCATGTTCTTGGATTAAGATTTTTTTAATTGCTTAAGTAGATAATTAGATATATAATTAAGCTTAGACTTTCAGTACTTGTACCTACAGTAGAAACATTCTATTATACTGCTTTTGGTTTTGGGCATGTGTTGCTGTTCCTGAATCACTACTACACTTACTTGGAGATTCAGACAGATAACCTTAGTTGTAAGGTACCAACCCTGCAACAGCAAAATTTTTGAGTGTGTGGCCAGAATTCGCATGAGCAACAATAAAGATGACAGTTTTTTCATGTATTTAAAGTTGAACGTGATTATAAAAGGTTTGTGGCATCAAGGAGCTAATGCTACTACCAATCATATTTCAAAAAAACATTGCTGAACTATTATAGTCCTTACCTCTTGTATTAGAGGTATAATTCTTAGAAAGACTTCCTAAATGGATATCTGGCTAGTGTTTTAGGCTGTCACATACAAAAGGCTTTATTTTTGTTAGCTATTAAGTAACTTTGTGTATCGATCAAGCCTGAGATTTGGCTCCCATATTTTTGTTAATCTAAATAAGTTAATGTAGTTTCATATACATAGATCAGAAGGGCGTTTTTTGCATGCTGGGTATCTTACAAGAAAAACAGTGTGGCAAAATTTAAAATGCCAATGAAGTGTTCTCTATGTTAAACATAGTGAAGCAAATTTCTCTTCATGGGTATGTGCATATATGATTTAACAGCAGGTGAATTTTCAACCCTAAAGAGAAAGAAAAATCCCTTTTGCGCTAGTTATAATATGACAATAGTTCTGGAAATTTATAAAGCACTGGACCAGCTATGCTTTCATCGTCTGTTGAAGATACGACCTCAAAGACAAAGCAACAATCATAGTTCTGTGTACACTACCCTTTCTCCCTGTTTCCAACATATACACCAATCCCGACTTACATGACCAAAGATTTTGTTGTTGAGATACAATGTCTCTGGTTTTCCTCCAGAAGACCAGAATACCACAAGCAGCCACTGACAGAACTTCACCATGTCTTCTTACTGTCAGTGTTGCAAAGCCCCAGCTCGACACTGAAACACGATCTGGGACTTGTCAGAATTGATGATACTTAGATTTACACATGCATATGAATTTACTAACATAAATAGAATATTGATGCCTATGTGGACAAATAGCTGTTCATTGGTCTCCCAAGTATCTCTTTCCTTAATAAAAGTGGTTTAATTTTTTTTTTCATGTAAAAGATTTTTTGCACTCATATCCAGATGAGTATAATTGAAAAATAAAACCTTACAGTGACAATGTAACTTTTAATGAGGTTACAGGAGCAAACAGTTAAATGAAAGTTAATACTATGTTAAGTTTGAAAAGTTACATGCACATGTGTCAGAAAACCTTAGAAGTTGAATATCAAATCTTGTTTTTGTAATTGACATGTTTTAATTAATGGATAGGTTTGATTGTGTTTTAAGTTATCTGAACATGGTTTTGTTTTTCTTAGTTATATTATTACTGCTACTAATTTGGGCAGACACTGAAACTGTGACACACTATACAAGAATGAAGGTCTGGTACTCTGCCAAGAAGAGCCCTTCTTAATTAAAAAATGTCTACATCAGTTTTCTGAAACTGTGACAAAACAATGAAATTGCTAGACAAAAAATGGCACTTTTAAAGAAAACTAGGAGTAGAAAAAGATGGAAATAATACAGAAACATATCTTCAAGGCAAATACTGCAACTACTAAATTGTTGACCCTTGAGCAATATTAGGTTCAACAACATGTAGAATGATTTAATGTATTAGGGGCTTGACCCTATTGAAATCAATAGAAAGAATTCCAAAGAATTTTGAGAGTTTTGGAAACAATCCAAAAAGTAAACTGATACTCCTAGGGGACAATTTTTGCATACCTCTTCTGGATTGTCATTTACACTCCTATTGAAAATGTCATTTACCTTAGTATTAATGTAAAGAACTAACAGGGATCGTTTACCAACCAGCAATTATATTTCATTCTAACGTTATTACAGAAATACTGTGCTTTTTATAAGACTCTAGGTGTTTCTTCCCTATAAATATTTAATAACTTCCAATCTTGCAACACTTAGCAGATTAAATGGCTTTTGTCAAATACATCTAGGAAGTAACTATAGCTTTTTCTGTAGAGGTATTTGCCTTTAAAATTACTTTTTAATTGTTTGTTGTTTTAGGGTTAAAGTCTACAAATAGAATAGAATATAATCTGAGCTTCTGGCCTTTCATCTGTACTGACGGGGATCATACTGAAGACTGTTTTATTACTGAACTTGTAGTCTTGTTTGGTAAAGATTGTTATCAACCGCAATGTTACACTCGGGTCAGTAAGGGAAGAGTTTCGCTGACTGAAGGTCTCAGATTTGTTTTCTTCAAACCAAGAATGTCCTTGAAAACATTTTTATGTTACCATTATGGTCGCTGTAAATCACCAGCCTGCAGTTTTAAATTTTAAAAGCTGACAAGCTGGGACTTTGAAGCTGTCACCAAACTGTTTCTCCACTGGCCTCTCACTCGTGATGGTTCAGAGTGCTACAGGAGTGATCAAGCTTTGAGTGATCAAGCTTTCTGTGTTGATGAAAATGACACTACTCCATGAAAACAGAGGTACTGTCCTGCTCTCCTTCCCTAGCATTAAGCCCATGGACTCACAGGACTGGGTGCTTTCCAGCAGATATAAACCTCTAGTAGACCATAGGCAGGTGATGCAAATCAGAACACTCATCTTTCTGCTCTGTACTCAACTAAGTCAGTCATCAGAGGAACTAATATTTACTGTTGGGTCTTGATTTCCCTGGTCCCTCTCTGCTGGGTTTCCAGCTGTATGGAAGAAGGGAATCACATGTCTTTCACCCAGTAGGATGTACTTGGGTGATCTAGGGGGAAGGATTTAAGGCAGAGCTCCAGAAGCTCTGGGTCCCAATCAGCATGGAAACTTGTTCTGGGAGACTTCCAGAAAAGTTGGGTAGTTGAGGTGTTGGTGTCCCAGTTTCTTCCCTGTTGTATCAGAACATATTCAATAACTTTGGTTTCAGAGCTGCACTATAAAGTATGAGGGATTTATATTCAGAGTCAAAACTGAGTGCACATTTTCTTCCTGAAACACTCCCCCTCAAGGACAGCAAAGTTGGCAATCTTGCCTTGTGACTGACACCGTGGCAATTGTTTCATTAGTAAGCTAGACAGAAAACCTAGCTATCAAACCCAGCTCTTTAACATCAGCATTGTTTTTTGGTTTTGGTAAGATTTGAAGACAGGTAATATGTAACGAAATCCTTTCTTTTCTGAACTACTAGGAGAGATCAAAATCTCTGGTTAGTATTCAAAGGAGTCATTTGGCATAGAAATGCATAAATAAGTGATTATTGTTTCCTTGGAAAACAACAAATTAAAGTTGCATTTTCCGTTCACTTACAATCAAGTCTAGCAACTAATATTTATCTATAGCTTTAATTTGTGTGCCATATTTAACGAGTCTGTTTCGCACATTACAAGACGAAAATAGTTGCAGAATATTAAATCTTTAACTGTCTTGTTTTCTTTTCTAGTTTAGTTTTTTTAATGATAAGAGATGGCTTTTTATGCTTAAATGAAATGTTTGCATATAAAGCTTGTGTTTTGTGTATCTTGGCACAGAGCTGTGAATATTGAACTGATTACTAAAATATCTTGAAAACCGAATTTGTTTTTTTAAAAATATCTTTTGGTGCACAAAGACTAAAATGCCACATCCATTCAGATTTTTTTTTTATTTACAAAATATTCATGAAATAAAAAATAAAAACACACACTTGGTTTTAATTATAGAAGGTAAAATAAAAAAAAAGTCAAAAAGTCTAAATCAGTTTAAAGTGTGATTGACGTATTTGCATAGCTCTACAAATATCTGCATACTCAAGAGCCTGTATTCTTGCCAGTTAATAGCTAAAACTTATCAGCAGGAACACTAAAAGTTTCACTGCTGTTTTATCCAGGTTATCCTGAATTTTCTCCTCCCCACTACCTGTATATTTATCATTATACCTAAGTAAGTGTGTCACACAATGTGGATGGCTAAATAAGATTGATACTCAGATGTGGTATTACCTAAATTTATATCCCGATGTTTGTTTTGTTGTTCAAATATATTAAATATCAGAAGATATGTTACAGACAAAAGGGTGAGAGATTTGAAAACAGATGTTCCTATGCAACTCTTTAATCGATAGACATTGGCATAACCTTGAAAGAAAAACTTGACTGAAATCAGTCTCAGCTGGTGGATAAAAAATAAGGCTTTCAGGAAGCCATGAAAATATTTAATATGGAGGACAGTCCCAGAAATGATTTGAAAATGAAGTGCGTGAAGTGCTATTCTGAGCAGAGAAAGATTTTTTCTTGGCTGGTGCAGTACTGATGTCAGTCATGAGACTGACGGTGCAACTGCTCTTCCTATGATTAACCAGCACTGAACATACACTTGACACATCCGAGATTTGTATCTGCTCAGGGGAGGATGGAGGTAATGTGAGCCTCATGTTCTCACTCTGACTGCGGCCAGCTATTGGCAAACGCTGATCCTTACACAATCCCAAGCTGACATGCTCCAATACTATTAATCTGATTCATCTGTGTTTGCCTTTCATATACACTCAAATGCATCCTGAGGAAGAAGGACATGTTTTTTAAAAAAGCAGAATATACGAGCCTGAGGGATGATCTATTTTGATAGTGGTCCCTCTATTTGCCATACCAAAGAGGAAAATGATTTACTGTATCAGGCCAAAAATACTTTGCATTTCCAGCCTTTCCCAGTAAAATATTATGTTTAATGCTCTCACTACTTTTGAAGGCTTGGTCAATAAAGCTGCTGCTTGACAGGTTCTTGACTCTTAAAGTTGTTTTCCTTTGGCCAAGATCTGCAAAATAAGATAATAAATGTGTTAACAATAAAGTCCTGATGTATAATTCTTTAAATAAATGTGAATATTTCAAATTATTTGAAGCAAATCAATTAACACTAATTTTTAATAGTGATTTAGGCACTTAGATACAAAATTCCATTGGCTTCTCATTGAAATTCAGGTGCAGGAACCAGTCTCTTCTGGTTCCTAAATCACTCAATTCCTGCTAGGCATAGAGCATTGCAGAATCCAAGTTACCTGAAGGACCTGATCCCAAAACAATGGGGTGAGGGAGATGAATAGGTGACTAAGGAAGCGATCTTCAAAAACAGGTAGAAAATTGTTAGGGTAGTCAGGGGGACAGATGCTGCCTTGTGCTGTGACCATGAAAAATCATGAGCATATCCTATTTTCCAGTTACATGGTTTAATCATCAGATTACAGGCTGTTCTGGATTAGGATGCTGTCAGTCTTTCCTCACAGAGTTGTTCTATTTGGTGTAATCAACTAAACGTTTACCGGGCCAGAGGTGCCATGATTGACTTGTGACTCTTCTTTGAAATGCAGAGTTCCTGAATAAATTTGGAATTCACTGTCACAGGGCCTGATCCTTTACAGATACTTTTAATTGTGGTGTATTATAATTAGCTGAACAGTCCTGTTTAACTCAATAACTAAACAAGTGTGTCAACTTTGGTAGGGCTGGAGCCTGAAAGAATGAGAACAATGTTCAATGAAATAGATACTTCTCCTTTGTTATGAACCTCAGCGTTCATAATCTAGCCAGAGCTAGTTAATTAAGTTTTTCTCAGGCTTCCTTGGAAATGTTACTTAGAGGTCTGCTTAGCAAAATTTGGTGTAATAGAATAGATATTTCTACTCTAGGTTTGAGTTCTTGGTGTCTAAGCAAGCTTGACTATGTGCCTGATCATCTCCTTATAACAAAATCTGCATCCAGAAAGTCCAGTACCTCCTTCTTTGCCTCCAGACATTGGTGAGATCAGAGCCAAGTTTTGCTCATAAGCAGGATCCTGATTTGGCAGTATGGCCTCTTGGTCCTCATGGCAGCACGGCCTGTCCCTACCAGTGCCACCCAGCTCCAGCCATGACTGTGCAGCTGCTGGACCATCTTTCACAACACTGTTTCCTTTCTTTTAAACTGAGATCAGTGAGACACAGTAACCAGGCAGACACCTTATCATAATCTTTTAATCTTGGATTAAATTTTTCTTTGTAAAAAAAATAACAATTCAAAAAAATCATAAAAAACCCACTCTAGTTACTTTGCTCATTGCTTCACTCAGACGTACTGAACACAACTGAGTTGCCTTACCTTTCCTAAATATGATGGTTGTATTCAGCTCAGCTTTAAAACCAACTTCTTTCCAGCAAAAAAGTCCCAAGCTTATAATTTGGGGCTGCTTATCTTTCCCCATCCTTGTCAGCTCCTCCTGGTCTCTGCCAAGGGCAGAGCTGATCCCACAGGAGATGCCCTTTGCTCTTTCACAGATGTGCTTTTCCTCTACCCAGATCCTCTCCCTTAGACCACAGGCCATCTGATAAGAGGAAGTTATAGAAAACATTCATTTACTGGATAAATGATGCTAAAATGGATTTTAACACTGAATTTATAGACATAAAATTCATTAGAATGTTAGACTTAGACATTAATTTCACACAGAATATAAAAAACAACGGTGTAAAAGTATGCAATTTAACCATCAAGCCAAGATCCTGTATCAGTCAGCATAAGAATATCAACTGCTTTGAAAAGAAATATTGAAGACTATTCTTTTTTTTCTACTGTATTGGTTTTGTGTGGCAAGGTTTTGGTAGCGGGGGGCTTACAGGGGTGGCTTCTGTAAGAAGCTGCTGGAAGCTTCCCCTGTGTTCGAGAGAGCCCATACCAGCCGGCTCTAAGACGGACCCACCGCCGGCCAAGGCCGAGCCAATCAGCGATAGTGGTAATGCCTCTGTGATAACTTTTTTAAGAAGGAAAAAAAGTTGGGACAGCAGTATTCGGCAGCCGGAGAGAGGAGTGAGAACATGTAAGAGAAACAACCCTGCGGACACCAAGGTCAGTGAAGAAGGAGGGGGAGGAGATGCTCCAGGCGCCGGAGCAGAGATTCCCCTGCAGCCCGTGGGGAAGACCATGGTGAGGCAGGCTGTCCCCCTGCAGCCCATGGAGGTCCACGGTGGAGCAGATATCCACCTGCAGCCCGGGGAGGACCCCACGCCGGAGCAGGTGGGTTCCCAAAGGAGGCTGTGACCCCGTGGGAACCCCGCGCTGGAGCAGGCTCCTGGCAGGACCTGCGGATCTGTGGAGAGAGGAGCCCACGGAGCAGGTTTTCTGGCAGGACTTGTGACCCTGTGGGGGACCCACGCTGGAGCAGTCTGTGCCTGAAGGACTGCACGCTGTGGAAAGGACCCATGCTGGAGCAGTTCGTGAAGAACTGCAGCCCGTGGGAAGGACCCACGTTGGAGAAGTTCGTGGAGGACAGTCTCCCGTGGGTGGGACCCCACGCTGGAGCAGGGGAAGAGTGTGATGAGTCCTCCCCCTGAGGAGGATGAAGCGGCAGAAAATAACGTGTGATGAACTGACCGTAAACCCCATCCCCGTCCCCCTGTGCCGCTGGGGGGGTGGTAGAGAATCCGGGAGTGAAGTTGTGCCCGGGAAGAAGGGAGGGGTGGAGGGAAGGTGTTCTGAGATTTGGTTTTATTTCTCATTACTCTACTCCGGTTGATTTGTAATAAATCAAGTTAATTTTTCCCCAAACTGAGTCTGTTTTGCCTGTGACGGTAATTGGTGAGTGATCTCTCCTATCCTTATCTCGACCCACAAGCTCTTTGTTATATTTTCTCTCTCCTGTCCAGCTGAGAAGGAGGGGGAGTGATAGAACGGCTCTGGTGGGCACCTGGCGTCCAGCCAGGGTTAACCCATCACATCTACCTGAATTCCACATCATCATCACTTTGTCTTTCAGGACTACTGATTAATTATTTTATATTTCTCTCACTGCAGGAATAGCGTTCTGTACTACATGACAGAAATATAGACGTGTAGACGTGAAGGAGAGTCATACTGTCCAGGGTTAGCAGTGATAATACACAGTGTCACCATGAAAGCATCCATTGCCCAAAGGGTCATAGAAGTTGTGCCCATATCAAAAAACACTTATCAGTAAGTACACCGAGTTCTCTAGATTATTTGGCATCAGTGCCACAAAAATAGGTTTCCCATGACCAAAGGTGGTGGATTTTGATTCATTCTAAGGAATGAGTACTCATTGCAGTGGCAAATTGAATGAGTCTGTGTCTTAACAAAATTAATTATACAATATATTCTCTGCTCCCTGACTTCTCATAGAGCAGCTGAAGTTGTCTTTCAGCTAGTTGGCATCTTTTTTTGTCATTATTTACTCCTATTGGCAGAATAAACAACAAAACCAAAACCAGTGCTGAAGCAGTCTAAGAAGTAAAGCCATGTGATCTCAGCTCAGCCTTGAACATGGGAAATCAAGCATTGCTTGAAACCAACGACCTGGCGAGTGACAGGATATGGCTGTGGCATGAAAAGCAGGTAATTAATTCATTGGACTGCTTTATAATTTACTTTGTCCTTTCACCAGGAATGCTGCCAGTCACCTCATAGCACAGTGTAAGCTGCACTCATTGAAAGGAGACTTGTTCAGACTCCCTTTCCAGAAATCATGGCCCACCTAAAGCAATCATGATTTATTTGTCTTCCCAACCCCTTCTACTGACTTAGCTTCAGTATGAGGTTCGGAAGCCTGGTTCTGTTTCACTGCCTTGGTCTGATGCAGTTTCAGATAACCCTGCTGACCACACTGCAGCTCCTGTTCAGTTAAAGCTTCACTCTTTGTATTTGAAGATGTGCTGCCAGGATGCCTTCACCCAGACCAAAGCCAAGGAGTCCCTCACTGTAGTATCCGTAGATAGCTGGTTGCCATTTCATGCCTCAGATACTCCATCCCTTCCCTTCTTGTAGATTTCCATGCTGCATGAAGCAACACACCAGGGCCAAATTTTCCTCACTAGATGCTAGAATTACAGACAGAAGAAAACACAGTTGTCCCTGTCTCCAACACCGAGTCAGAAGAGACCCATGCGGTGCACCAGTCATGTATATCTATAGAAAGATGGCAAAATGGTTAGTATGTTATTCCTGTGAAAAGTGGAAAAGCTGTGGGAGAAAATATTAAGCAATCAATTTTGTTTCCTTAGCAATTCGTTAGTCTTCAGGATATTAACAGAGATAAACCCATTTGTCTGTATGAAGCTATTAATCCTGATCTCAGTCACTTGATGATTGACTGATCTCAATCATTTAGTGAAACACTAAATATGTAAGAATGTATTCATAGAAGGCTAAAGAAAAGTAAAACATAGAGATACTAAAGCTGTATGGTAGAAATGAGGTATAATTTTCTCAGCTATTATAATCTCAGCTTTGAAAATAAATGTCACTTTTCTGAAATGATATATTACTATAGATTTTAGAAAGAAACGTAATATAAAAATCAACTTCGGTTTTGTTTTGAGACAGTAATTCCATGTAACCAAGGGAATTATGCACCCCACCCTCTATACTGTAAATACTTTTAGCGTATTTGTTTAGCTGGAATTTTGAATAATTTCACAAAATGAGTGTTTTCTTAGGATGACTGTGATATCATGGTTTTTTACACACATATTATTAATCTTTGAATGTTCACTGGCCATTTCTAAGGTACTCACTAAAGGTAGTGAAAACATGCATAAGTCTTTTAGGCTTAAATAAGGATATACGAGGATTTAGATTTTTTAAGTGTCTGGATGTTAGTATACCTGCTATAGCATATGTACCCCTGCTGCAAGTATAAGCAAAGGCAGGTGTGGGATCTAAGATGCCAGAATTCAAATAGTATGATTAAACTGCAAATATGAGAGAATAATTCCAGTTCGATCTGCAGCAACTGTGGTAATGATAAGTTTGTGAGCTTACAAGTATGTTCATTTCCTTGTGTTCAAATACGACTCCCTTTTCCCAGAATCATCCCAGCCAGCTTTAGACACTTAACTAAGGCAGCTAAGATAGGAAATAGTCACCAGCACACAATCTATGTATCTAGAGATATCAGTTTTCTCTGCTGATTGGGCAAAAAGTCCCTATCCTATCACTTTGTGATGGGGCATGAGACTTCTAGATGGCCAAAAGCAGCATGACATCAATCCTACTGCTGGCTTATTAATTGCAGACAGTTGAAGGAAGAGGAAATATATCTATCTTTTCTGTGTCAGCCACCGTAACTCACGAGAGATGGGGTCTGTTTCCTGCTTGTTCCTGAAGTTATTGCATTGTGTCACGCTATCATTCTGACTTTCCAAGCTTTACAAGATTAACTTATTTTATGAGTACTACTTAATGCAGCAAACATGGCTAGTGTTTATCAGTGAACTGTTTTCTCAGAAGTCCTGTGTGCATGTTTCCAGGTATATTTTATCAGGATCTTTCCACTTGAGATCAATGACAATTAAGGTCTTGCTTGATTAATCCCTTTTCCTTTGCAGAAGAAAAAGCTTTTACATTTTGCAAAGAGAGAGCAATATCCGTTGTTTACAGTAAAATGTTTTCATGTGAGTGAAAGTATGTGAATTTAAATACAATTTTTTACATTTCTTTGAAATTTTTGTGTTTTTATTGACATATGTTCCTTGAGTCTATTTCCATGTGTTTCAGCTTCATTTTAATTATTTCTTTTTTACAGCATGCAGAGTTCTGGTGATCATATAGCCTCAGACAGCTATCTTTGATACATTTCACTGGTAGCTTCAATAAACAATTTATGACTGTAATGTTTCTATTACTGTTGAAAATACTGTGGAAATTAATTTCTATACACTTGGTAGTGTAGTCCAAGATATGTTGTGTTTATATGGAAAACTGAAATTATAATCCAGTCCTGTAATCTTCATGATTTGTAAACCTGAACGGTGATATTGTAGAAGCACAGAATGACTCAAATGAGAGGAATCCTCTGGAAGCCATCTCGGCCAACCTGCTGCTCCAAATAAGGCTCACATTGAGGTCAGATCCAACTTCAAAGTTAGATCAGTTGTAGCGTATGCTGAGAGGCATTGCTCTTTTCATTCCTCTATTTTTCCCCACCTTTCTGCATTCTGCAGTGACATGGTTTTTACTGCTGACATTGGAAACTCCTGATTAAGTAACTGGCAGAGTATGACAAGAATGACCTTGGCAGCATTCTAACTTTGCCATCTAAATGCTTGATTTGTGATTCTTCCATCTTAGGCATCTTCAGAGGTCGATTCATTCCATCTGAAAAAAAGTGTCTAAAGTATGAGGTATTACTTTTCTCCGCATTCTAAAAAATTATATTAGCAAGCTAACTTCAAGCAAATTTTAGCTCAGAGACAGCCAAATTTAGGTAAAATGTGTTCCATGTCTGTTGCCTTTGGGCTTTATACTCACAAGTAGTTGAGAAGAGCAAACTGGTCCCTGAAAACTGGGTTTGCAATAGGAAGGAGATGCACTTTCTTCTGCCTCTGTATGGCTGTGCTTAGATTAAAAAGAGCTCACTGAGATAAAGCATGAATTCTCACCAGTGCAAACAGAAGCAAAATCAGCCTCTTGGTAATTGTTTTTCATGCTGGAATGTGTTATTTATTTTATATCCATCCTCTCATCTGTGAAAAAGTGGCTTGGTGACAGCCAAAAAGGCTTAGGACAGATTAGATCCAGACTTGTGACACAAAACATTTATTTTCAGCTGGAGATTCAAAATGTTCTATTCAGCAGACATTCAAATAAAATGTTGTTCGGTGTCTTTGATGTATGAAGCCTGAAGAAATGTGGCTGCCAGCTTTATCTGATTACTGAATCTTTATGGTCTGATACATTCTAGGATGCAGAGTTCAAAAGATGTTTGCATTAGACTATATAGGTAACCTAGGAATTGTCAGATTTAAGCAGACCAGTTACCCATTATCCTCTCTCCAAGTAAATAAAGTATTAGCTGCTTAAGGGATAGGTTCCAGAGGTCATCAGTAGCGAAGGAGTTGCATACTGTATGTAACTTATCCTGCAGCCTTGTTGCATATAATTCTTTACCCATGTCAATTAACCACTGAAGAGTTATATCGTATATGAAAAAGTTATTTTTAAATTTTGTTCTTTACTTGCACAAATCCCTATGATAAAGATTTTTATATTTAAATGACTCATTACAGAGAAAAAGAAGTTTCATTTTCTCAATGTAGAAGACTTTGCCTATTCATTTTATCATATGTTCCAGTCTTAGCCTTCTTAAACTGATAAGGAACAGCTGCAGCTTACGGATACTGAGCCTAGTAGAGCACTTCAATGACATAGATGCAACTCTTCATGAACTAAATAGGTTATTTGGTTGCTGCTTTACTTTCATATTCAAGTCCAGTTAATCAATGTGATGAGACTAAAAGGAGGGAAGTCTGGACTTGGAGACTCAAAACAATCTATCTCTTCTTTCTTTCTACTACATTCCCTCTCTTTCTCTTCTATACATTTTATACAGTATTTCTTAGGCTTCAGACAGTAAGATTTGATGTGTCAAAATGTGCTACAGAGATGCCCATATTCAAAGTTAATGGGTTCTGTCTTTTAATTTATTCTTTTTTCTTCATCCATTTTCCAAAACCTTAAAATAATCTAAAACATTTTCAAAAGTGTTTGACGTGCTCAGAGGGTGAAACCAATGTCATTGAAACTTTTCATTACTTTAGGCATTTTCCTCCTTTATCATGCTTTTTATTACTTGTGTGTTTCCCCATCCCCAACCTCTTTACTATCAATCTTTAATATCTATCTTTTTCATCATTTCCGTGTCCCATTCTCCCCTTTTATGAGATCACTTCTCCTTGGTTTTCAGTGTTGTAATAAGTCCATGTATTTTACACTTAAAAAAAAAATAAATTATTCCAGAATGAATAAATTACAAATTGGCCTTTACTTTGTGTTTCTGGTTGACCAGAAAATCTCTTGCTTTTTATTAAAACCTACTGTCATGTGGAACTCTGCTTTGTCTGAGCTCAGTAACCTCTTTCCCCATAGCTTCCATGCTCAGTTTTAGGAGTGAGAGCTTTGAAAATAAAGTTTCATAGCTCTCCTGCACAAGAAGAGTTTTTAGGCTTCTTGGCTACACTGGGAATCTGACAGTCTGAGAAAACAGTCCACATTTTCCCATCATAGGAGCATTCTCTGCCCAAAGAATGTTAATTCCCAATGTGGATGACATATTCTCTTTTGGTTCAATGCTAGACAGCTGAGGTCAGGCAGAAGATGAGCCATCTCTAAAGAGAAGGTAAGACATAATTGCGTTACAAACTGGTAGAAGTCAGACTTGTTTAACAGCAAATACACTAGCTTTGTTCTTCCCGCAAAAAACATTTGAGGAAAAGTTTTGTATAATTATAGATAATAAGCTCACAAACATTGTGGACTTGGATTTTCTTAGAACTTTTGAATGAGACACTTCCTATTTTATAATATAGTTACACAGTTTATTTCCTTGGTCTCCTTCAGAGATCTTCAAAGGAATTGTCATTAAGTGCTTTGTAAAGGATTAGAAATGGGGTTTCTGCTGAATGATGAAGCTCCTAGACAATATTATAGCATAAATAAACAATGCCATACAATTTGTTTATGACATGCTTTGCCATATAATAAGCCTTTCTGAAGAGAAGCCAATATTTTTCTTTCACTATCCAAAGCTATTTCAAGCATGATAGTCCAATTGTGAGATTTTTCTGAGGTTTTTTTTAATTAATTGCCTTCCATCCCATTAAAAAAAAAGACACATATGTATTAAATTAAGAGAAATTGTTAATATAAATTAACAATGTTTCTGCCCTATCAAAAAAACCCCAAAACCAAAAACCAAAACCCTCAGAATGACTTTCACAGAGAAGAGAGAGAGATGGTTAATAAAGGTACAGCTAGATCATTGAAAATGACTTGAAGAATGTCTTACCATCATCTCTCCAAGAGTAGATGTGCTGTCCATCCTGCATACTTTGATGATCTCCAAAATCCATTCAGTATAATCAGATAGTTGCAAAAAAAGCAGAGATCAAGTCCTACAATGCTCCAGTTCACAAGCAGTTTCAGCTGGGAATGCTGGTGCTAGAAAAGGTAATTGAAAAGTGTGGCTATTAGTTACATCTTGCAATCATTAACTATATAAATTAATTAGTTTGAGAAACAACACTACGCAGAGCTGCTGGTGGTGAGAAACTGTGCTTATGAGACACTTTTGTCCACATAACTCACATTCTCCTTTTTACTCCTTAAATGGGACTGTCACTGACCTTTCAAACATTAAAGGAGGCAAGAGGGCTGTCGCTGAAAAACAAAACCAAACAAATCAAATCATTCACCTGAAGTCCCATAGAAAGAATCCCTTTTTTCCCCTGAATGTCAATGCCTTTTCCCAGTCATGAAAGTTACGATATAGGCTGTTGAATTAGTGACAGGTTTAACAGAACTAGAAATGAGATACTGATATCATTAGAAAATGAGAGTTACCTTTGGATTAAAGGAATACTTTTGTTTAATTCTGACCCTGGAAATTCACTAGATAATAGCTTTTGAAACTGTTGCATTCGTGAAGAAAAGAAACCTACTTTGAATAAGTTAGTTAATTATTTTTTTTCTTTTGGTGTTTCTTCAGTTCATAATTTCTTTCATGAACATGCTCTAGTTTTAGAGCAGAGAAGTAGAAACTACACCGTTACACATTATGTGACTCTGTGCCTATAAATATATGGCAGTCTCAGATTTGATGCCAAAGCTCTATGGACTCCAGTCAACAACTGGCACTTAATTCAATTGCCTAGCCTAAGTTATTGTAACTAAGCCATCTGAAGGTTCATGTAACCATCCTACATTTATGCAAGTGGCAGCTTTATTCCAGGAATAAATGAAACTTAATCAAATGCTTACTAAAATCTCTGGAAATTGGAACATTCCCACTACCATTCCATGTTTATCAGCATTAGTGGACATGTTGCATTGACATTGCTTGGGTGGTGCCAAGCATTGCATACAATAAGGAGGAGTTTAAAAATTCTCCCCCAGCAACAGTAACTGAGTATCTTAAAGTCGGGCTACAACTTCAGAGTAATGGCAAAAGGCCTTTCTCTGACTTGGGGGTCCCTTGTATTTCCTCTCTCCTCCACCTAACCTCAAGGTCCTATTTCACTGCATTTGGTTTGAGAGACTTTCCAACAGCTTTTCTCTAGTATATTTTTCTCGTGGGCAAGCTAGTATCTCCTTCCTCCTGAGTCTTACTTCTCAGGAAAATCTGAACTGCATTGGCCAAAATCTCCTTGAAAGATTTCAGTTTGAGTCAGCTACCCTGGTGGCTCAAAATGTAAGTGACTGAAAGAAGTAGCTTATGATAAGAAGTCTTTGGCAAATTTAAAGACTGATAACATTGAAAATCCAGCCTAAAATGGCATATAACCTAATCTAACTTGTCTAACTCAATTATACTTTAAATAAGATGGGGTTCATTTCCAGTTTTTTCCTTTCTTCCTTTTTTTTTGGTTTTGTTTTGGTTTGGTTTTTTAATAAATCACTCAAATCTAACTAATATCTATTTAAAGAACTTCCACTTTTAAGGTATGGGAAGCTGAATCTGATTTTGGCCAAAACCTATGAACATTTTATATGTAACTTCAGTTGTTGAGCATCTGGGATTGATCACACTGAACCTGCGTTAAAAAGAACACATTTGATGAATCCCAGATGTTTTAATATGGCACTGCCTCCCAAACTAACTGGATCAGGATGGGAAACAAATGAAAGGTGAATGCTTTAAAATTAAAGACCTAAGTAGGCGTAAATGTAGGCAACTTGAAGGTGATGGAGATGGTGGCATTCTGTCCCAGTAGGTGTGGGGGCTCTACATTTTCTCCGTTCTGTTGCTTTTGAGGGCTGAAATCTCACACACACATTGAACTAGAGAAAAATGTTTAACCTTGCCAGTGAAGATGGTGTTTGGATCCAGTCTCTCTTACTGGTATCTGCGCTTCAGCCCTGTTTCATTCTGCAGATGGGCATGGTAACAGTTTTCTAGCAACCTTTAATGGAAAACTAATAGACATGGTAACTCCAAGGATAAGAAAAGCAAAGCAAAGCAAAAGTGGTACTCAGATAATGGGCTGGTAAATTTTTACCAATTTCTACACAGCAGAATAAGAGATAGAACAGCTAATTGATAAAAAGGCATATGGTAAGTTTGTTAACTTTTTCCTATAGCTGACACACGCAAGCGTAGTAATGTCTTTGACTGTATCACTTCTCTCTTTTGGGCTATTTTCTCTTCCAGGATTTTGGCTAAACCAGGCATTTCAGTGCTTCATAAAATAATCTGGAATTTAATCTTCCCTGCTCTCCTACTTCCAACCCACTTAAAGTGTGAGAGAATTGTTTATACAATAAGAAGTTTGATGTTACTGCAGCTTGGAGAGTTGTCCATGGCTTTTGCTAGTACAATGAACATGGCGAGGGGAAGAATCTTCTGTTTCCCTGTAGTGGCAGATCAGCAAAAGTATAGTTGTTACCTTTCCCAAATTGCTTTGTAGGCATAAATAAGCAGTACTCATGCTTTGAGGACTGTGATTAGGCCAAGCAGAATTAAAAAAAAAAAAAAAAAATTTAAAAAAGGAAGAAAAAGAAAAGGTAATAGTATTGACTAAATATTGCAATTTAGACCAAATAGGAAAGGAGCCTGACATCTATTGAAATAAAAGAAAATTTACCATTTCTTGTACTTAAAAAGTAACCGTTTTAGCTGGAATGTGTCATCTATTGTTCCAAGGCATCCTGAGCATTCACATCTTGATTGTCCATATCACTTTTATTTTCTTTATTTTCTTTTGTGCTTGGTTGAACCTTTTTTGTTGGTTTTATTTATAGCCAGAAATAATGCATATACTGTCCTCTAAGTGTGTGCATGTGTGTACACATTTGCTACCCTGCAGAACAGTACTGAAGAGAGATTTTTACCATCATGAGTCAGTTTCACTGGAAAAGTACGTGCTGCATTAAGGAGAAATAATGTGTTTCATTTTCCTGAATGGGAATATACTGAAAGCCTGTACCTAGAGAAATAAAAGCAAGTGCCTTTTCAGGGCACAGAGTTTTATTCTGAGGAAAAGTAATTAATTCTGGAATTTGGAAATTTTTTTTTTTAATTAAATTACCTTTAAGATGTCTAAAGTATTGAGTTGTATTTTTTCCACCTAAAATACAGAAGTATATGTAGTCAAGACTACTCTTAAGGTAAATTTTATGATTTAATGATGGATAAAATGATTAAATCATTAAATTGTTTAAATTGGATTAAAAAGCACTAAAAGAACACATTTCAAACTACATTAAAGACTTAACATTCCAAGAAATTTAAAACTAATGTATTAAAAGCACATAAATCAATAGTGGCAACACAAATACAACATGAAGACAGACTTTATGAAATATAATATTACAAATACTTCTACTTTAGAAGAAACATGAATGATTTAACCAGAATTGATAAAAGGGAAATAAGTCATAGATAGGGCTCTTACTTTGAACTACTCGTGCCCTGGTTTTAGGCGTCTTGCAATAGTAAATGATGTTTTACCATTTAGCATGGGATGTCACAGGTGCAATAAAGTAGTCTGGGATCTTCTTTCTTAGAAAAAGCCCTGTTTCTTAGAAAAAGCCCTATCTGGGCTTTTATAAGCATGGCTGTTGTGGATCAGACTAAAGGTTCTTCTAGCCCAAGATCCTGTCACTGACACTGCCAGTAGCAGTTGTTTCAGGAAAAGGAATAAAAATTGAGTGAGTATAAAATAATAGTCCCCATGGCATATCCTCTCAGCTGCTGGCAATCCATGATTTAGGGAGATCCTGAGTCAGAGGTTGCAACCTTTCATCCACATTTAATAACACTCCATGAACTTTCTCATGATTGTACCTAATAACTTTTTGAACCATTTATACTTTTGGCATCCTGTACACATCATGGCAATGAGCTCCATAGATGTGAACAACTGTATCTTCCGTTTGTTCTTAAACCTGACTCCCGATTACACTTCTTCTTTATTCTCCTAATATGAGGGCTAGTAAGTATTCACCACCTTCGCATTATTTGTACTTTCATGGTATCTCTAGTCATAGATCTTCTCAGTTGTCTTTTTTGCTAAGTTTTTGAGGTTTTGACTAAACTCTTTTTCTAAAAAGGCTATTCTAGATCTCTGTGTCTTAAAAATGGGTTAATCCCACTTATCTTTCAGAACTGACCTGAATTGTCTAAGGATCTTGATCACTTATCATTCCTGAAGCGACTGGTGCACATATTTACCAAGACAGAGCATAACCCTTTATCTGCCAAGGTTAAAGGAGAGCTCCAAATACAGGCATAACATTTATCTTTGAAAGAGTCTGCTGGTGTTAGAAGCCAACTGCAGGCTCAAAACCACTGAAGACAAGTTCATCTAAGGGCAAATTTTGGCCCTAAAATTGCATTACATGAAGGAACTGCTATTGGGAGCAATTAAGAAATCAACATCTGCCAACAAATACACAGTTATTTTCTGTTGGAAGTATAGAGAGGGAGTGATATATTAGGTACCATTTTGTAATGACAACCACTGTACCAATGTGAAAGTTTTAAAACACTCAAGAGGTCTTTCACAAACTAAATCTGATGCCCTTTGTGTCATCAGAATAGATATATGGCACACAGAGGAAAAACCAGGACACATAAGAAACTGTGATTAGAGTAATTATGCTCAGACCACAGTCACTGGGTGAGGTTGCATAAACATGAAAAAATCAAGATTGCATAATATACAGTTTCAGTTTTAAGGAATTATTCTTATAAAGTGTTTATAATTAAAATTATAATGCAGTTAAAAATTGCAAGTTTTCACCTTCGAGAAGTTCAAATCATGTAAAGAATTATAATGTATTTTAACAGGAACCCTAGCAGGCATTTTAGAGTTGTGTGTTACCACTGAAGAGCCCCATAGCTTTATTAGTGAGTATTAATAACATTCAATCAGAAAGTTTAGTTCTGTCATGAAAAGACAAATGCTTTTCTGATTTGGTTAGCTTGACCAAGGCCTTGCTTTCACCAAGTCATAGGTGTAAACATAGACTACTATGATTGTGAAGAATCTTGTGAAGTAGAAGGACTACTACACAATCTTGGCCATATGACTTCATGATTGTATTGTATCGTATTGTAACTGAAACTTGCTGATGAACAAGTATGATTTTAAAATGTCCAGAGACAGAGGTTTTTTATAAGACTTGAGAATTTCCCATTACTGCTTAACTTTTATCATATTACTTTCATATTACTTCTGTATATCACATTACATTATCAAATTGCTCTTATACATAAATATTCAAATTTTCATATTACTCACTCATAAGTATTGACATTCTGTTTTAAAGTGAATTTTCCTACTATTGACTTCTATCCATTTGGTTTTGTAATATCTTTTTCTGTTACACTACAGCCATCCACTTGTGGGATAGAACTCTTCTTACAGAATGCTTAAAAACAGTGCTCAATCACCATGTAATTTTCTCCTTGATAAACAGTCTATTTTTCAATTTCTTACTATAAAGTATAACTTTTTTAAAAATTAATTACTCTCCGAATGGTTTTGGAACCTCATGCAATATTTCAGTATCTTTCTTAAATTACATATACTAAATCTGAATACCTATGAGGAGTGCAGAAGCATGAAATACTAAGCTGTACACCTATTCCCTAATATTTAGCTTTTTATATAAAACATAAAGATTGCATTAACAGCTTCAGTCAGAGAAAAGCTTGAAGACTTTACAGTGAACTAACTGTGCTTATCCACCATGACCAAGTCAATTTAGTCTTTGCTCCTCCAAAAAGTCATCAATATTGTAACCATGACCTACTTTTTTGGTTCCTGTGAGCATGCGTTTCTCCTTTGGCCATGAAATAGAGCTGCATACTATAGGTTGGCTCTTATCTACAAGGTGATCCACACCACTCTAGTGAGTTACTTTAGCTCTCACCTAAGCCTGGAATCATATGTAACTAAAAATCAGTGATGACTTTATGTTTCTGACAAGTCATTTATGATAATTTTTAAAACCCTGGGACCAAGTGCCATTCCAACAAAATTAATTTTGGCACAAGCTCCCCTTCTATGCCAGTAATAAATCCCAATTTACATTCATATTTAGTCAGGGTTTAATCCATTGAAAATATATCATTTGTAACACTCTAGTTTCCTAAATGAAACCACAGCGGTGTAATAATTCAAGTATTTAATAGAACATTTAATATACTATGTCTTTAATATTCTATTGACTAAAGTGATTATACAATGTTAATATGAATAAATCCACAAGCCCATGCTGACTATTGTTAATTTTACTGCCCATCCACCACCCCTTAATTCTTTATTAATTGATTACCATCCCATCATTTATCAAAGTTATGATGACAGGTCTATGAATTATTCAGATTTTTTCATATCCCAATTTTGGCTTGACATTAGCTTAGTTTGGCTTTTTCTCAGTGTTCCCTGGTTTACTGAAAATAAATATGAATAAATGAGACAGGTCCCAAGCCATATCTTTTCAATCTCTTGGACACAGTTTATTTGGACCAGTGATTTAAAAATACCTAAAATTTAGTAATTACCTTATGACATCCTGCTAAGATTCTAGTGGAAAAGAAAGCACATGTGTGCCATTATGTGATACAATCCCATTATTTTAACCTAAAGATAAATAATAATTGAAATAACACTTTCAAATTTTCTGCATTATTATTTAATCCAATATTGGTATTCTAATTTTCCTTTTCTAACATCCTGTATGAAAATTACTTTGAGTTCTACTTTACTTTGCTGGGCTAATACTTTTTCTTTCATTTATCAGTTTCAATAGTACCCTTTATGTTTCAATCCAGGTATAAGCTTCACAAGAGAAGAATCATTGTCTCCAGTTCCTGACTTTTCTTTTATAGCCATTGCTATAAAATTCAACTTAGATAATTCCATTTTCTCTCTACACCAGGTTGTTATGCTTATGAGTTGGATTTTTTGATCAGCCAAGACTTTTTTTTTTCCAGATTGTGGTTTCTGAGGGATTCAGTAAAGTTTTTTTCTGCATTTTCAGATATGAATCATATTTTTCTGTTTAAATTTTCTTTTGGATAATTTGACTCATAATCAATTTCAGCTTTGAGAAATTAAAGTCCCTTATGGCATTACATATTTATTTATATGAGGTCATTTGCCTTAATTCATTCACAATATTTATAATCTAAGTACCCAACGTTTTGACTTTTGATTAATTCTTTCCTATCTGACAATATGGGAAGTAATAGAATATCCTGTATTTACTGTAACTCATTCATTTGATAAAAGTCATCTATCATTTCCAAAAATTGTTAAGTTTAAATATAGTCCACAAGACAGTACAAGCAGCTGCTCAGATTGAATTCCACCATGATAATGTAGGTTTCACCTTCAGTCTGTAGTTCTGTCTTCAGGTGTAATTTGCTGATTAACAATAGCTGCCACCTAAGTGACTATATTCTGTGGTGTCTATTGAAATCCTCATCCTGAGCAAAAATGAAAGTAGACAATGTATCTTTCCTTTTCCCCTAACAGATTAGAGCTCGAGATTTTTAATATTTCAGTCATGCAAATCTTCTGAAGAGATCTGATTAACACTACAAGACAAATTTCACCTTTCCCTTTTGCTCTTAGCGTAACACTTTTCTGCCTTATGCATCAATTTGTTCCCTCTGGAAAGGGAGATGCTGTTTCTCCTGAGCTGTGAATGGATTCAGACCACATAATTTCCATCAAAGCTCAAACCAAGAGTGAATTCAGGCATACAAGTCTCAGGATTCTGATCACCTGTTCTCATACACCTAAAATTATTCAGTACCACCTTTGGGGGCCAAAAAATGGAGTTTCTTAAACAGGATCATGAAGCATGTCAAAGCCCTGGTGAAAGATACTTGATTTAAATCTAAATTCCCACAGGAAAACAGTTCAATAGGTATGCTTAAACTCCTAGCTCCCTTGGACAGAATTTAGTCCAATGCAAAGCTCACCCTCTGTTTGCAAAGCATGCACAGAGGAGCACAGAGAGGTGTTTACCTAGGAGCAATGACCTACTCATGAGAGCACATGCTCAGGAGTTTGGAAAACAGGATTTTAGGTTCACTTCAGGTAAACCTTAGGTGGTTTGAATTCACTTTGCTGAACAGCAAGGTGACAACTGCCAGGTTAGAAATTTTCCAACTTCAATTTTAAGACTGGCAGAATACGATTTAACACCAGAAATGTGATAATTGAGAAGCCAAAGAAAGACTTAAACAAGAGGATCTTGACTCTGTGTTGATCAAGGATCAATGCTAATTTTGTTCCTTCGGATGCTGGAGTAAGATCATCACAGGAGAGCACATGGGACCATCCCTGGTCCCTCAGCTTACCTAAAAAGGAGCAGGGAAATATGTGACGAATGTGGGGTTATGCTGTTATAGATGACAAACATCACACCTCTCTACGGTTGGTTGCTAATTCCACAGATACACAATGAACTATGCTAAAACTCTTTTTTTAATCCTGGATTGATTTAATCCCATTGCTACATTACCCAATGTTTTATTTTGAAGCCTCTGTCTGGTCACTTATCCCAAAAAGAAATTGTGCAGAAGCCACATGCTTGTGGACCTGCTGGGTGGCATGGGTGCTGTATCATGCTGTTGCCCTCCCAGCTGTAGCTCACAGCCCTGGGCTAGAGAGGGTCTAGATAGTGGGGTCTGAGAGAAAGAGGCCAAATTGTTGTCCCTTGAATTAGTTCATTTAAAGATGCCAGAAGCAGGCAAAAGTACGTGGATGGGGCTGAATGGCAACACCCCAAACTTCCCACTGTGTAAGGCAATGTGACTCTGCCAAAGCATGACCCCACACGGAAACACAGCGCTAAGAGAAGCCTAAACCATGGAGGCATTCTTCCAGCCAGGGACTCCCACCGAGTCTCCCTATCTTTATTTGTCACAGACATGTTCTATGACCACAAACAGGATGGCGATACAAATCTCCCCCCGCTCCCAGCTCCCTGTAAGACATGGAGAAATGACATAACAGGGTGTTACAACCCCCGACGCAGCTGGGAAAGCGTTCTTTCAGAGCAGGAGAGGTGACATCGCTCATATCCAAGGATTCAGTCCAAAGCCTTGGAATAATTCAAACACGTGTTATGTTTTCCTGGACCCCGAGTGACTCCTAAACTCAAGCACTTTAAGAGATGACAGCACAAACACCTCTGGGGCAAACAAGCACTCATGTAAAGGCATACTTACAATTTCCCTTTCCCCAAATATACTTTCAGATGGAATCTGAGATAAGAATTTCTAAAGGAGAACAATGTCAAAGAAAAATCTCTATTTTTATTCAAATGAGCATTGAAAGTTTTTTTCTTTGGTATTCAAAAGCTGAGTTTGTGATACTTAAAATAAAACTGCAGCTGACCTTGGAAATTAAACCATTGGTGAAAACGTGTGTTTCTAAAGGAATGGACTACATGCAATGATAGAAGAAAGAAACATAAACAAATAAGATGAATACCGAGAATATTAGCCTGGCCATGGTACAGTGAGGCTATGTATGTATTAACAAAGAACACTATTTGGTAATAAAACAATAAGACTAAAATTTATCTGACAAAAAGGCTTTGAGAATGAGAGAAACCCACATCACAGAGACTATGTAAGATTCATTGCTGTGTTTCATAAACATTGCAAATGAAAGATAAGGAGTGAGACTGATTAGGGCTATATGGCACTTTTATTTACAACTTTTAACACAATGTATACTGTGTTAAATTTTTTGTGCCCATTAAAATGTGGGCTCACATTTTACCATTTAAAGCTATTTTCACTGAATTCAGCCTACTAAGAAATGCAAACACTGGCACATACGTGGTAATTAAGTACAGATGTGATTATTTGACAAATAATCATAACAAATAATTGTCACTTCCCTGTTTAGAAACCACTAATTTAAAACATGTGTGTGCTGACCTAACCTCACTAGTGCACCCTTTTCTAATGTGGGGAGAGAAGAGGGAGAGAGGTTCAAGCTGTTATCTTTTCTACAAGAAAACTAACCTTTTGTTCTCTGGTTCTGTCTGCTTCACAGAGTCACTTTGCTCAGAAGCATGTTTCATACTGGCTTCTGTTTTGCAACACTTGTCATAAAAAGCCACTTTAGGAGAATGGAGTGGAAGGACAGACGTGCAAGACACGATGTGTTGTCATACCATTTCTTCCAGATATGCCAGTGACAATCATTTACATTATTAGAGTGCTTCACTCTTCCAGACATGAAGAATACAGACATCTTTTCAGTCTGAAGAACCTTAGCTTAGATTAAGGCAACAACTAAACTGAGAAATATTTCATGAGTGAGAACATGGGTGCCTCATCTCAGGCTTTGCACTAAATACCAGCAACAAACTAACTTTGAACTGGGCATACGAGAAGATTACCCAGGACAGACTGGAGGCTCCCTGTTCATACTGTTGGAGAATGATTGCCTTGAGATTAAAACATGATTGTAGAAAGCAAGCAGCCGTAGAAACCTGTAGGTACAAGGGACTTCAAGCAACACACACAAGAAGCAATGAAACGAGAGAGAGAGCGTGCCCCAAACAACCTTCTTGCTTTGCACATAAAACATGCCCAAGTTTTCAGTCTGTTCATGAACCAGACATGAAGTCAGTAGTGGCATTTAATAACACCTCCAATGTTCATAAGAGACACATGAAACTTAGTTGTTTACATATTTGAAATTAAGAATTTTAATTTGCCTATTTAAGTCTGTAAAATCAAAGGTAATTTCACTTCAATTAATGATGTTATACCAAGGATAAACAGGCAATGTCAGCAGTAATGATTAAAATGGTATATTCCTAAGGTTGCACATGTCATGTAACAGTGTTTACTTTGAAGTATGTTGTTTATCTGTACTGAAAAATGTTAAATCTAGTCTTCAAACAATTTAATTTAGGTTCTCAATCAAGTGATGGTGTGGAGTCTTTAGGAAAAAAGAGCAAGACTCTTAGTGAGTGTTTATGTAAAAAAGCACTGTTTACATTTCAGCCTCTCCTCAGAATCTGTAGTGTAATGTTTATAGAAAGCAGCCAGCAAAGTTGTATAATTTGATTATAATGAACAATACCATTTTAATTAATTATTACAACTTTCTCTCATATCGCCATTGAGAAAAATGGAGATAAAGGAGGTCTTGTGTAATCACAGGTTGTGGACTTCTTTCACCTTCTCTCTTTTTTTGTAGATACTTCCTATAACACAATAGAAATCCCAGTTTTGATAAGTTATTAAGTTTGAAATCAACATATATTGCATTTTTATTAGCTAAGATTGTGTTTAACCATTCAGTTGAAACAAGGATACTTTCCAGGACTTCTCAGCCTTATGCTTGCTAGAAAGGATGCTGTGAGGACATAATATAGCCCCTTAGGAAGAATTCTGCTTTCTGTGCAAAAGAAAGGTGTCCAGGAAGGACATAGCATTCACTGTGGTTGCAGTAATGAGATAGGCGTACTCCAAGGCCACGCAGCACTCTTCTCCTGCAGTGAGGAAATGTGATGCTTTGCTCTGCCACTTCTTGCCCTCCACAGGCAGCTGATATGCCTGAGGACACTGCCAAGATCTACTCCTCCTGGTGATATCAGTGCTGTTCTCCATGCAGAGCCCTTGGCTACAGCGGTGATGCAGGATGGGTGCACCCCACACCCCTGGTCCCCTGAATACTCTGGCTGGGAAGATATCAGAGCACACCACAGAATTCCTCCCTGTCCACAGCCCAGGTTGTCTTTGAAAGGAAACTAAAGTACATAGGGAGATGGTAACCACACAGATGTCATCTTGGAGCTGAGTGAGAATGAAGGGGATCCTGGTAACAAAATAATCAGAACTGGGGAGTGAGACGTGAACCACATCCTCCTACTCTGCAAGGACATGACATGTTCTCTGGGTGCAGTTGAGCTTCTTCATGCATCTGATCTGCCTAGAGCAATGGAGCATGGAGATAACATGCTTTCCAACATGAATTAATATTTCCGAATACTCTTCTCAACTATGATTTAGAAAAATATATTTCAACTGGTCCCTCAAGGCAGCTTTAAAGAGCAAACCCCACCCAAGATGAGGGAAATACACTCTCCTAAGAAAAGTCCTTAGTCCTACTTCTGAATTTATGTGATGATTAAAATCTTCTGTGGCTACACTCTCAATGTTAGCGTCATAGTTAAGTCCTCCAGACAGTGTGCACAACTAATCTCCCATCCCTGGAAATGGTAGAGACAGCAATCCCAGATGCATAACCATGTGTAGGACTACAGCACCACAGAAACATTCACCTTGGGAGGGACTGGGGATCATATTCCAGTCTCTTCCTCTCTCCTACAACATGCCACTGCATTGGCACTACCTTCCTCCCACCATCCCTTCACACCCCATCCCCCATGGCCTTTTTCTCTCCCCTCACTCTGTTTTATCTTCCATGACTCTGCACTCGCTATGGAGCAGCCCCAGAAGCCCACTCCAGGAAAGGCAGTGGGAGCCCAGCTGGACATGTCAGGTTGCAACCTCTGCTGTGGAACTGAGCCAGACCCACAAAGCCAGCAGCTGAGGTTGTCCCAGCAGCTCTGACCATCCACCACAAATAAACAGCTGCTTCGGCTCCCAGGACCAGGAGTAAGCCCCCATTACCTCACCTGCTACTGCCTAACCTCTCCTCCCTTCTCTCCTCTCTCCTTTTATCAAAGAAAGAAAAAGACTAAAAACAACCCTTTGCTTCAGAGTGATTAATACAAATCACCAGCAGAAACAGCTTATTCTCTTCTAACAAGGATGCTTTCCAGACCAAGAGTCCCCAACCAACATCTCTGACAAAAAAGACTCAGGAGACTCCCAAATAGATTTGCTTTCCACAATCAGGCAGCTTCCTAACTTTTCAGCTTGAAAACACCATATGTTTTGTATTTTGTTTGGGTTTGGTTTGTTGGGGTTTTTTTTCCTCCTGTACAGTCTAATCAATTTTTTTTCAGTGTTTGGCATAAATATTCCGGTCTATTTACCATGGGAATTAGCAATCCAAGGTCTCTCTGTACTCAAATATCTGAGCTACTTGTGACTGTTTTACAACATGATCAATTTAACACCTTTGTGACCCTAGGTCCATTTACTCTATCAAAATTAATACCACAGAGTTTGTTTCCATAACAATTTTACATGTTTTTAAATATGCCATTTAAATGCATCTATCTAAAGGACATATTTTGGCCCCACTTTATTCTACAGAGAGAGTTTCATTTTCTGAATAAAGTAGATGATGTTTCCCCTGAGAAAATTCCAATGGAAAAATATGTATACATTTAAAGCTAAACCCATGATTTTCTGGATTAGTCCCTGTACAACCACAAAGAATTAGACTTGATATCAGGAGAACTAGTTCAATACAATTTGATTAAATTAGGAAGAAAAAGGACAGAAAACAACGCTGTATTGAGATTAAGTCAGAAGAAGAAAAGCTCTGTTGATGTGACATGTCTGTCTTTCCCAGCTTCACTTAGTGTCTGATCTCAGCACACTGAGATATCTGTTATTTCTGTGTATGTGTGTATTTCTGTGTATGTGTGTATCTGTTATTTCTATGTATGTAGAAATTATTTTCTTCTGCATACTGACACAACTGGAGAGAATATTTCCAGTACTGAGGTCAACTTCTTGCCCCATGAAAGACAGGAACCAGTGAAAGCAGGGAGTAGCTGACTGATATAGTGAGAAATAAAAACAAAATTTTAAAAAAAAAAAGGATAAATTTACTTTTTTGGTCCACCTTCTTAGGAGAAAGAAATGTATAAACTCTACAGTGCCAACAAGAGAAGTGGATTCATTTAATTTATGGACATATCCTTGACCATGCCACTGGGAAGAACTATTCTATGGGTGTGTAGCAAAAGGGAACCAGGAAACCACACCAGATTCAGTGAAAACCTGAAATTCAAGACATTTTCACAGTTTTTCTGACTACATTGCAGCCAAGTAAGCTGGCTTGCTAGGGTACATCAACCTGATGTGAAACTTGTCCTTGATTAACATGTGTAGAATCAATCTTTATCAAATGCAACTCTCATACACCTGCTCTGGCTTTGAGAGAATGATTGGATGGGGTAGCTATCCAGAAAAAATATTGGTTAGTACTTGACTCATAATTTACACTGACTAATGGTACTGCTCACGCAGACCTGATTCCCACTTGCTCTTCTCAATCTCTCCAGTTGATCTTTGGAGGGACGATGAAATATGAGATGTTCCTTGCACCCTTAACCTCGCTGAAACAGTCAGCAGTTCAAGTTGTCTCTTTTTTGCCTCCTACAATCCAGCTGCAGGTTTGTCTCAGAAAACAAAGCAAAATACAATACATCACCGCTGCAAAGAAAAAAAAAAAGGAAAACCACAAAAAACCTACCAAAACCACAATCAATCATACTGAAGGCTCAATGTATGTGGTTACCTTGTTATAAAAGTCTTAGCACCTTACATTTCAACAGCTCCTTCACAGCAAGTCTCCTGTGTGCAACTTGTTTCTTGAAAGCTCAGATGCAATATTTTACATTCCTTTAGACTGGAGCTCACTCTACAAGTGAAAGAGCTCATTTACACATCCTCTTACAGGTCAGAAGCAATAGGCCTGTAGAAATTTATTCACCTCAGCTCATCCATGGAATGAGAAAAAGCTTACTGCAGAACTGTGTAACAAAACATCAGCATACAGGGCAGATATATTGTCTGATACACACTTCCTTCAGTGAATTTTTTTGCAAATTCCTTTCAAAACTACTAGAAATAATTTTTTAAAACATGTCTTTTATATATTAAGAAATTATGCTGGTGCCTTTCACACACATAAAGAAAAAAACTTGTTGTGTTTTATCCATGAAAAGTTGATTTTTAGAAATACTTCAGTATATCATAGTTTAAATGGTTCTTAGGTGAGTTTTTTAGTTATTCCAAGGTTTAATTATTTTTCTCTGTTGGTTTATGAATTGGTCAAAATGCAATCTCCATTTCTGTACTGCATTAGTTACATCAAAATGCTTGCTGTGTGACTTTGGGAAAGTCATTCTGATTAGTAACAGCTGAGTAACAGTCAACTAAGATTTCTCACTAACAGTGTCCAAAATCCTACTGAAATAAAGATATCTTCATGTTTAGTTATTTTCTTTATCTCTAAGGATATTTTCCACGGTTATAGAGAGAAATTACATTGATTCAACAATCTCGGAGGTTGAGTACAAGATATTTGCAGGAAACTACTGAAAGGTGGGTGGAAAAATAGTGAAAATTGTATTTAGCGTATACGTAATTATGATTTATCATCAAAACATTTCAATTTAGGAAGAAATAATGGGGGAAACAAAGCAAAAGATTGTCTAACAATTCTGCAGGAACAATTATGTATGATATGGTGAACGACAAGCTGAACATGACAAGATAATATCACATTGTTCCTTCCAGGAAAGTGTGTAACAGCTGGAGAGACTCCAGAGGAAAGTGATAAAGAAGATCAGAATCTTGAAAAAGTCTTCACTGAGGAAGGGCTGAAAGAAACAGAATTGTGCAGCTTAAGGAAGAGGAAGATTGAGGAAAGAGTGGAACATAGTAGTCTTCCATTGTACAAGAGAAACAATTATTTCATTGAAGGTTCTGCTATTAGCTATGTCCACAACAGACAGGCAAAGAAGATGAAGCAAAGAAGATCAAGGAAGTTATTTAACAAGGTTTTCTAATGTTTATGATAATGAAATATGAGTAGCTTGCCTAGCGGGAGGCTTGGGAGAGAGTCCATTACTGGAGATTTTAAAGGAGAGTCCATTACTGGAGATTTACTTCTGATTATAGAAGTATCTGTCAGCAGGGACACAGGTAGACCTGAAGGCTCTACAGAGGGATCTGGACAGGCTGGATTGATGGGCCGAGGCCAATTGTAGGAGTTTCAACAAGGCTAAGTGCTGGATCCTGCAGAACAACCCCATGCAACACTACGGGCTTGGGGAAGAGTGGCTGGAAAGCTGCCTGGCAGAAAAGGACCTGGGGGTGTTAGTAGACAGCTGAATGAATATGAGCAGTCAGTGTGCCCAGGTGGCCAAGAAGGCCAACGGCATCCTGGCTTGTGCCAGAAATAGTGTGGCCAGCAGGACTAGTGAAGCGATTGTCCCCCTGTACTCAGCACTGGTGAGTTAGCTCCTCGAATACTGTGTTCAGTTTTGGGCCTCTCACTGCAGGAAAGACATTGAGGTGCTGGAGCACGTCCAAAGAAGGCCAACAGAGCTGGTGAAGGGTCTAGAGAACAATACCCTGGAGGTATTTAAAAGATGTGTAGATGTGGCACTTAGGGTTATGGTTTAGTGATGGACTTGGTAGTGTTAATGGTTGGACTCAATGATCTTAACGGTCTTTTCCAACCTAAATGATTCAATGATTCTATGATTCTATTCATCTACTATGGTGGAAGAAATTTGCTCCAGATTCTGTGGTTCTATACTCCTCTCCAGCAAGATGAATGCTGCTGACTTTCTATTATTTACTGTGCTATGATAGAAAAGCAGTAGGGTTGAATACAAGTGCTATGAAATGTGTATGGAATTAACATTTCCCAGCTCAAGGTCACTCATTACTGTTTGCTTTGACTCTTCATTAGCTGTGTTGAGGGAAAGATTACTCTGTATTCTTTCAGGTCCTCCATGGATAGTTTTGAAAGCAGAAGAATAATGATGAAAATGACAAATAACGGAGCAAATAATACATTGTGACCAGTGAATACTCTTTCTCTTTGACAAATGTGCTTGTTCGCCTGTGAATATGGGTACTGATACAAGTAGAAACCATTTATCAAAGTCTTGTGTGAAAAGAAACCAACTGTTTATTGGAAGAGAATAGGTTGCAAAATGGGTGAAACAAACAACTGTTTAGGATTCCACGCATTGTTACAAACCATATTCAGGGTTCAGCCAGCTCCACCATAAGCTGTGCAGGCAGGTCCAAGTCCACCACTGATGCAGGCACTATTCAGTGCTTAATTACATTAGCTTAACACAGGTAAAGGTCACCAAAATTTATCATCTCATTAGGATGATTACGGGCTGAACTATATTTTCTCCCACTAACCTGTTGGTTTTGTCGAAGATGTTATGCACTTGCAAACCTGTCACTTTATGGAAGTGCAGCATTCTTTTCATCATGTATTACAGTGCTAAGGTCAGTTCTGGTTCAGTAAGCAGGAGGAAAAATCTATCATTTCCATATCTAAGAGTCACAGTGAAGTGTGTCATTTTTGGCTCCCCTTTTCTGATGTCTTCAGCCTTCTGTAAGACTCTTATTCCTATTTCTCTTATCAGCTCTTGTTTAGCTCATGTTTCTCTTGGTCTGAGATGCTCTTCACTCTGTCATTACCTCCACTGTCCTCCCACAGAATAGCCATTCCTGAGCAGCTTTTCATCTCTCTGTCTCTCTTTAGCTTGAGCTGTTGGTAATTTATAAATGTGATAGCTGCTTTCAACAGAACTGAACTACTGGACATAGCACAACATGTGTTGGGGGACATCTACAGGCTGATTCCTGCCACAGAAAGTTAATGGAGATGTACTGCTAGGCAAATCAAGGACATCTCAGTCACACCTAGGTTATCTTCCCTTTTTCTTTTAATCAGTTAATCTTGAAAAATTATATCTTCACTCCAAAAAATAAAAACAATAAATCCTTGATTCCATGTGAGAAATATGAAATTACAAGAAACTGCTTATTACCTTCAAAATAGCTGGAGGGCTATTATTTGATTTCAGAGCACTAAAAATTTTTTAAATAATGATATGATACAACACTATAGCTCTTACATCTGAAGATTTTTGATCATTTGGATGTCCTTTGGCAAAGGAAAAAAAAATTAAATACTCTAACCTTCAAAGCAATATGTTTTACATACAGTGCTCCGATATCATAGCTGTGAGGTAAGCAGTAGGTAAGATTTTTACAAGGTAGTTGTTATAGCTTTTTTTTTTTCCTTTTTACTGGCTTCAAAAAGCCAAACTTGTGGGAAAAAAAAGGAAAGTCTGCTTACAAGGGAAAGAATATAGGTAAATCTAGCTGAAAACTCAATTTTCCATACATAAAATTAATATATTTCTTCTTAGCCTATGAGGATGTCATTAAGGCAGTGAGAATCAGATCTTCAAAGAAATGCAGGTGTCCAGCCCCTAGTGAGCCCAGAGACACTGAGAAAAAGAGTAGGCATAATTAGCCTAGAAGAAGATGCATATTGAAATGTATACAGTGTATCATATTTAATGTTTGCATGAAAAGATTTTGTGAGATGCAGAGTTACAGACAAGCTTGGAAGTTTTCTTCCTGGAAAAGTCCTGTGGCTTCCATATAGCCTCAATGGCAGTAATCACCTATCCACCTATCTGCCTCATCTATAGCATAACTTTGCTGGAAGGACCGTATAGCTGTCATTACAAAAGTGTTTAGCTTACATATTCTCCAGTTCCCAAACTGTTTGGTCACATTTCACTTCAGCCATCACTGCTGAGAGCTCCCTCAGTTGGGAGAGTGGACAAGGCAATTTTGTAATTCAAGATCCTCAGCCATACCTTCTTAGTAGCTGAGCATCTAATGAGCTTCAGTCCTAAATAAAACAGGAGTAAATGAAGCAACATTCACTTCCACAAAAGCTGTATTTGATCTGTGGCTCCTGGTATTGTCTGCTTAACTCTAGTTTAGACTTAACAGCCAAGAACGTGTTATAGAGTTAAAGGTTGTCTCATATTGAAATTTTCACTAGAGGCCTAGTTTGTCAGGTTTTCAGTGGACAGGAGGAATACAAACCTGATATTACCCTGAAGACTTGTAACCAGAAGGCAAAGGCGAAGTTGCATTCATAGCACCAAGTAGATCAGTCCTATTCTCTCTTCTGACAGCTCGTACCCAGCTTTCAGCAGCAGCTCAGCTACACGAGTGCCAAGCAACTAGCACAGACAAGGTTTGTGTGCTTTCAACAGATGTTCATGACTGTGCTCCTAGTGCTTACGCGGATGAGCTATTGGCAGCATCTCATTACACACTTTCCAGCATGGATAATATTTTCCAGACCATTGATTTCTTTTTCTTCACTGTTCCAATGCATTTAAGTAGCTCCACACAGGTAAAACAGTTTTCCCACATGAGGCTGAACGATGTGGGTTTTAGGCTGGGAGCCCTTTGTGGGATACAGACATCTCCTTCCTATGACTGTATTCATTTAAATCACTGATTAATGCCAAGGTCATTTCCCTTTATCCTATCCCTACAAAGACTGAACTCTGCTGAAAGGTGACCAAAGGGACACAGAGCTGATAACTAGTGGAGAAGGGGAGAGGAAGTTTTTGGGAGAAGCCCTTAGTAGACCCTGATAGTCTATTAAGACTTCTGTAAGAGAAGGTTTGTGAAACACATTACAGTTTCTTTGGGGTCTGTTAAAAAGATAATACGGTATTCCCATGTGAATCTATCTTAAACCTGGAAGAAAAATGCAAAGAAGTACAAATTAATTTTCGGTTTATACTTAAAGACTCTAGTCAACTTGATTAAGGTGCTGTATTTTGCAGTTTTCCCAGAAACACTACAGAACATTGTTTTAAAAAGCCAAAGTGGTACTATTATTTGATGTGAAGCTCATCACAGAGGTTTCCAACCATAACTTATTTGTTTATTCACTTTCTTCTTGTAATTATTCACTTTCCTCTCTGGAATACTTACGAGTTTCAATTTGCTTTCCTGACTGTTCTTGTTGAAATACAACCAATGTATGTGAAAGACAAATCAAAAATATTTTCCTTGTGTGTGGAGTGAAAGGTGAGTTCAGTGATGTGTTGGTGATATTCTTAGTTACTCCAGAAATATAACGCACAGTCTCAGACCAAACTTCAGAAAGTTGTTTTAGTAATGAAATTTAACTTATACATCTAAATGTATTCTTCCCTAGCAGCAACCTGTGCCAGACAGATTACAATACCATCATTAAAGTTTGGGTCAGTTTTTAATATAACAATACTTTCTATGTTAAAAATATTTAGCTGTGCTATATGTTCACATTACAGCCACATATGTAATAAAGCTATTCCTCATCCTCAAGGTTTTCAGTCTGCACACAATTCTGAAAAATAGCTAACTTACAGATGTAAAGGTCTCAATTGCTAAATGAAGCCATATTCATTATTTATTTGGCTGGGAATCTAGAACACAACAGCTCTCTGCAAGTAATATAGCAATATAAGAGGAGCAAAGCAGGAAAAGTGCCAATATGAGAACTATGATGCCATTTCTGAGCAGCTGGATTCCCTGGTGATTGGTGATAGTGTCAGAAGGACCATTCAAAAGCTTGCTGATGCTCTACATTTACGTTCAAAAATTTTAATAATTTTAAAGGTAGATTTCTTTCTCTAAATCTTCTGATACAAGATTTAGGAAAGAATTTCTCTTTTACATGCCCATAAATACTTTACTACCTTGAGGACATCATAAAACATGATGCAATCTGCTGTGGTTCAGAAATTCAGAACAGGGAATTATTGTATATTACATTTCAATGTTAACATTTCAGCAGCCATTAATTACAGTGTTTCCTAATAGCACACACACTGCAGTTCTCGGAGGATCACTTGTCTTCTGAACATCACGATGTTAAACTAGGTGGGAGACCAGGTTGCCAAAATGCTCTGTCAAATCACAATATGGAACTACGGAAAAGCCAAGTGAAAAAAAGTCCTTGTCAGACAGAAGGACACCATTGTAGGATCGGTCAAGTGCTAGCCAAAGTCAGCTCTGCTTCTGTTAGTTTTGCACCTCAAAGGAAAAGTATCTAACAGGCCATTGAGCAGCAACATTGCTTGGCATAACTCTTTCCCCTCCTGCAACAGACGGAAGCCCAGCACTGCACTATGGAAGTGAAGCCATGACAATAGGCATGGGCCCGGCTACCTTGTATTTCTTCACAAAATACTCACTAAAATAGTCACTATCAAAAGCTAAGACTATAAATCTAGATCTTCAATCTTAAAGTCATAATAGGGTGCCAGCATGGTATAGTATGCCTTTCTAAATAGACTCCCTGAGGATGTTCTCTTCACAGGGCTGAAAGCTATCAGCTTTCCTTTTTTTTCCAAGAGAAACATTTCCCTCTGTCAGTTCAAGATATGGTCTTACGAGTGTCTCTGTCCCTCATCTGCCTCCTTCAGCAGATACAAAAAAGGTGGTACCTCCATTAGATACTTACCCTTCTGAGAAGTAAGGTTTTCAGGCATGGCAGACCTCCTTTTCAAAAGGTCTTTTTTGGTCAGCTCCTTTATTTTAGTGGACTATGTTGTTGCAATGATATAGGATCCGTTGTAGTGCCATCCTGTGCAGTCTGGTAACAGAGCCTGCCTCTTCTACCCAAAAGCCAAGGTTACACTCCCCCATCAGCACTGGCCATCAGCACCCTGATGATCTAGCAGCTCTGTACGTTATCTCAAACACTGCACAGACCGCTTTCCTGACCATCCTTGTTAGTGGGTGATATGAATCAGTGTCTAGCCACTAGACTTTCTATTACCCTATCACCTCCTACATCCTTCGTCAGATGGAGACCTCACTCCACATCCCCCTCCCACAAACCCCATCTTTCTCAACCTCCTATGGTGTCCTCTTCACTTGACTAGCAAAGGCAACTCCTTGTCCCCAAAACTGTGCTCTTTTACTGCACCTGTATTGTCCCTGCCCCAGGGTCCCTGAGGGAAATGTGGAGCATAGGACTGGGGGCGTCCCCAAAGCAGGCACTATGAGCAGAATAGGTTAAAGATCACCGCAGCAAGTTATCAGCATTCAGGTGACCAGCACTCACTAGCACCATCTGCAATAACTGCTTGTATGCATCTCTTTGTAGCACAGGTCATCTGAGCCTTGGGGTAAACTGAACGCAGGAAGAAGCCGCAGACCAGAATCTGTAGAAAACTGCTAGAGAAAAATCTACTCAAGTAAAAAGCCCCAGGCAGATAGGGATGTATGTTTGCCAGGATGACAAGATCACTTCATACAGAGAGATCATGCATAAAGGAAGTCTGCAAGGTGGTACAGGGAGGGGCTGCACCTACAGGGCAGGGGCTACATCCATCGGAGTAAACTCAGTTGCAACAGGGAATGTACCCAGGCACAGGGCCTCAGTTACCTTTTCTATTAAATTATTAAAATGATCCCTGGACATGTTTTGGCCTCCCAAACAATCTGCTTTTCTCTCTCCTGTGCATGTTTTTGGAGTCCAAATGGGCCACATGTCACTCTCAACAGGCAGCTGTCCTGCAGGTGGCCACCTTGTTTTGAGGGGTGGCAGAGCATAATAATGAGAGCAAGGGCTGCTCCACACCGGGCAGTTTCAGTGCCAGGGAATGGACACAGACACATTTAGCCAGAGTGGCTGAGAAACCCATGGACTGCAGCTACAGCACTAGCTAACAGAAGCAAGCCAGGAAAACCGCCACAGGCAGAAAGCCCAGCTGAACAGCAGGAGACAGGGATGCATCCTGCTGCATCCAGCACTCTCAGCTGCTCTCGCTGTCCTCCAAGGCTGAACAGCCTCTATCAATTACAGGTCTCCCTTCCATTGCTGCAGGGTCAGCAAGCCTATCCCAAATGATCTCCTGAAAATAGTATTTCCGGCGCACTGAAGATTTGCCCCAGAATGCTGTAACTCTGTGCAGCACTGCTACACTCACTTTTAAGGGGTTCATGCATCACCAGTGTACCACAGCGTGGGAACTCTACTTCATGTATCATTAATCCTGCCTTGGGATAGGAAAATGGACTAGGTGACCTTCTGAGATCTTTCCTAGCCCTTTCTTCAATGATAAATATGGATTCAGGATACAAACTTTCCATTTTCTTTTTTTTTTTTTTTTAAGTCATTCCGCAATTTCTATACTTCACCAAAAAGAAAGAAAACATTTAAGGAGATAATCCAAGCCATGCTCATTTAATGCCTGAGAAAATACATGGGTCTGCCAAGCTCTGTCAGGCTCTGAGACCAATCAAGGAAGCCAATTTTAAATTCTATGGACCTCCCATGAGAATGCTCTGCTAATATTTATATCTCTGCTCTGATTTGGGTGATTGCCCAACCTCCTCAGCTGAACTCATCCACTAACCCAGTGTCAAGAGAAAAGAGGCAGTTGTTTCTCCCTTGTGAAAGCTGCACCACAGGGCATCCAGTCTACTTCCAAGTCTCAGGCAGTAGCCACCAAGTCTAAAAGATGTATAAGTCTAAATGCTCTTTTGGGTCAGGAGACTTAGGGTTTTGTTGTGCTGATATGAGACTTCCAGTGATACTCAGAATAGCATAACAATTTAATTATGCTTTCATATCTAAATTCTAAGAGATATTCACTGAATATACAAACATGGATACTTTCCCTTGAGGATTCAGGGATTCCTCCCGGTTAGCATGATCAGGGTGCATTTTCTCAGCCAGGATATGGAGTATCCATGGCAGTTGCTTTTAATACTACTTCTCCAGCTGTCCACCAAGACATTGCTATTACCAGCATATGGGAGACAAATCACAATATAAGAAGATGTGGTAGAAGACTTCTTTCTAGGTTCTTCATTAAGTTTCAACCATGGTCTATCTGTCTGCATTGTATAGATATACTATGGATCAAAAAAAAGATTATAAAAACTTTTCAACTTGCAGAAAAAAACTCAAACCATACTCAAGTTATTTACAATGATCAGTGACACAAAAGAGCTTATCAACATGGGGTTTATCAACAACTATATGTAAAATCAAAACATAAAGATGATGACCAGTAAGCAACAGTTCCAAACACCTGAAAGTCAAAAAACTGCAATTCTTTTACATGGGTATTGATCAAAGCCAACTCAAATAAGAGAAGGAACATGTTCTTTATTTGAGAGTATTACTTTAGGCCTTCTACATCTATCTTTTTAAGAAAGCCCTTTTGGAAAGCAGAACTGAGTAAGTTTGCTCTTGCTCAGCTTTAAGCAATAGAGTCCTGATTTTCCCAATTCCCTCCACTTTTCCTGATAGCTTCATTTTCAACATACCAAGTTGTTTAAAAGCAAGTGCTTCTTTTCAAGTCATATTGAAACACAAGCGAAAGAACAGTCAAAGGTCCACTATGAAAAATGAAAGAATATGCTTCATATATCAAAGGCTCTGCAGGTAAATGAAACCAAGTCACATCTCTTTGTTCACCTAACAAAAAAACCCTACAATTGCAGGAAAATGGTTTTCACACCCTAACTACTGATTTTTTTAAACATCAGAATGACCACAAACTTTCCTACTCTAAAATATTTATAGAACAAATGCAGTAAATTCCAGGAGAAAGAGTTCTTACACATCCAAGTTGGTGAATAACTTTCATACAAGTTGACTGAGTTTTTCCCTGTGTGAACACCACAATCTTATACCACAGCATAATTCAAACTATAAATATGCATTGCAAACATGGTCCAAATCTACCATGGATTTCTAGTCAGAAAATACAATATTTCACAATTCACTAATAAGTGATTGATCGACTTCCCGTCTTTTACTTGAGAGGGAAGTCCACTTGTTTCTGGTAATTTGTTCTTTTTCAGCCCTAGGTCACAAGAACTTCAACCGCATCTGACAGCCATTCCCGACAGCCTCATTCTATTAAGCTGATTTAATTCTGTTAAAAACCTCACAGCAAAAACTTTGTCACAAATTTGAAGTGGAACAGGGAAAAATAAATGTGTTTTTTTTCCTTACATCTAAGAAAAACAAATCCTATTACTCTGCAAACCATTCTGCAGTTGCAGGTGTTTTTCACAGAAAAGTGGAAAACATTATTTTCTTTTAAAAGGCTGGTCTGGACTTCAGCTGTACAGAATGTCATCCCACAGGTACTGCACTTAACCCTTGGATTGTTTCCCCTCAAGGAATATGTTGTTCCTAGCAAAGAGGTCTTGCTCATTTATGGCCACATAAACATTACACAAGATATCCTTAAGTAGCTCAACTTAAGTCAAAAGGCCGATTCATGCCAAAACCATATGGAGGCAATGGCAGGGAAGCATTATCTCTAAGGGTGGAATGTCTTCTAGTGCATCAGGTCAGAAGTCCTAAAGAAAGCTTCATAATTTGTATCAAATTTCCTGAAGTCTATTTCTGAGATAGATACCTCAGTTTTACGAGATTTCAGGAAAACAATATTTTTGAATCCTTTGTGAAAGAACAAAATTTAGTTCAAAAATTGCCTAAATGGAAGAGTAAACAGAAGCTTCTCAAGAGTCACCTTCAGAAAAGATGAAATTAAGTTTTACTCTTCTAACATCAATTGTTGTTATATTGTAGCCTGACATTGCACTGGATAACCCTGTTCTACCACAAATTGGTCTGACAAGTGGACCAGCTCACTAGTTTTATTTACCTTTAATAGAAAGAAGATTGACAAGTGTCTTTCACTATTTCATTATAATGCCCATTCCTCCAGGCACAGTTTTTTATGATTTTGTTGCAAAGAAAAGGAGACCACTTTTCCATATGTCCTGTTCTTTGAACCCAAGCCAATTGCTTTTAAACTTTCCCAGACATGCACCCAACCTAGGAAACATCATTGCTTAACTTTAGGAGGAGAGCATAGCAGGGAAGAAATGAATTCTTTATTTCTTAACAGGACTTTCATAACCACAGTGACTTTACTTTCAAAGCACATGAAAGCTATAGCTATTTGAAAGCAATAGTCCCAAGATGCAAGCTATCTTGGGTCTGATGTCACCCCTTCATGCCAGATCAGGGAAATTGCTTTGTCTGAGCCTTTTGTATAATTATGCTTTTACACAAACCTCTTTTTCTTTCTGCTTCCTACCATACTGGTGAGGCCTAGGGCTCCCCAGCCATACCTGCCTGTGTGAGTCTGTACAAAAATGAAGTCTATTTTCCATTGGGATAAAGCACAAAGTCCAGGGTCCATCTAATGTCTCAGCATCAAGGAGTAGAAAAGAGGCCTGCGTCAGTCACCATGCAGCTCTGAAAATCTTATACTATGAGACTACACAGAAAAGTTCACAGCATAAAAGCTGATGGCACCAAAACCAATTTATCCCTCCATTTCTGGGTACTGCTGTTTTGTCATCCCAACATAGACAGAACTAGTGAACAACTAACTTGTGAAGGAAAGCATGTAAGTTTGACATTTTCATGCACGGATATTTGCCAGAAGATGAGTCTGGCAGGAGGTCTGGGAGTCAGATATCCCCTTTTGCTGGTTCCTGCTGCTCACAGAGTGAAGAGCTGTCTCTGCTAGACCAGCTAGCTTCCTTCCACATCATCTTCTGTTACACACTCTTACTAAAAGAATTTTTGCATTTCTGGAGAGTTTCAGGTGGGACTACCTTAATTCTCAGACTGTGGCCACACGAGCTGTTGCAGTGGGTACAGATTTAATCATTCCAGTCTCCAGACTGTCCCTTAATGCTCATTCCTGCTATTCCACTTCCGTGATGCCAGCGCGATATACCATTTGTTTGACCATTTTATGAGCCAGATTGGTAATGAAATGTTTTTTATAGCAGGCATAACTGGAGGAGCAGGAAGTTCAGGCAGGTGCAGAACTAACAACTGGGGGTAAACTGAGGATGAAAATAAGATAAATCAGATCTTTTTCTTTAATGGGTTGGCTTGTGCAAACAGCCTGTGAGTGCATTTGGCAAGACAGGGGAAAAGCTGACCGGAAAACTTCAAAAAGGAGACATCCTGGTATAGAGGTCAGGTTTACAGCTTGTCCAGCGGCAATTTTAGCAGCACAGATGAGGGGAGAGGCAGCTGTGGCATGGAATAGGAGTAGTGACTGAGGATGGGAACAAGGAGGCAGGAGGATTTCCTGAACCAGGGTCTCTGCCAAGGCCACCACAGAACTTCATCCTTTGCAGTGTTTGCTACCTCAGTCTACCCCCCTCCGGTATCAGGTTCTCCAGAGCGACACAGGCTCTGTACCTGGGCCTGAGTTCACAGCACCAGGTTGCACAAACCTCAGCACCACGAAGCCTGTTTGCAGCCATCCCAGGGGAGCACAGCCCCATCAGCCCGCTGTCTGCAGAGCACCCTCCGCCTTCCCCACAACAGTCCTTCAAGGAGATGGCAAGCTGCTTTCCTGGTCAGGGCTGCCACCTGCCAAACACCCCCACAGGCTCTTCAGAGAATAACTTTAACAATTCAGAACCCAGTCCCCAACAGAGTTTATAATTTCATACAGACATGTCACCTTCTGTCTCAAATTAGCTATCCTCTCACTTTACAGATGTCTGTCTCTCCCCTGTCGGATCGGTTCCTGTGTCTATACAGTTCTCCTACATATGGTGAGAAGTACTTTGTTGTGACAGAGCTTTCTGTCCTGGCAAAGCTGGGGGCTGACTAGGCTCCCACCAGTGTTTGCACAGTCAGCCTGCTAGGAGGGAAGGCAGCCTGGCTGACATTGCAAGTACACCAAAATTGCCAGAACAGTTTGATCCCAAGAAAAGATGTAATTCCTCAATAATGGTAGTATTCAAAAACTGCTGAAAGCTATTCAAAAAATCACAGAAGGCAGGGGCATCTCACAGCATAGAAAAGAGTGTGTTGAAGTTTGGAGCAAAGGAACAGAGAGGGCTGAAGGAAGCAATTTTGTTTATATCTGTGTTCCTCTGCATTGCCAAGAGCTCCAGACTAACCTTGATTCGTATTGCCACTGCTCCCCGTTTCTGTTACAATCCACATTACTTCATATGGTAAATGATATGAGTAGATAACAGCCCAAGAAAAGTAATGTTTCTAGCTCCAAGTGCTGGATCTGGATTACAAGCAGCAAGATGAGTTTCCTCTCCCTCGCAGGTGGTCAGAGTGTGCACTGGGAGAGCTATAAAGGGCACTGGTGGTCATAGACTTGTTAGAAAATGTAAGCCTATTGAAATCCATCATAATCCCCAAACCTGAGATAGCACTACAAAGTACTCTGCCTAAGAAGGAGCTGGCCTTTCTACTTCTTTAATCCACATAAGGCAGTGGTTTATAAGCTTTTCAGCATTAGTGCCAATGATCATTATTTCAAAATGTCAAGAATACTATTTAAAGTCTTTCTCCCCTCACCGTCCCACCTCCCCTTGCTTTTCTTTTTCTTGCATTCTTGAGAAATTGAATGGGAACCTAAAATCAGTTCAGTTCATTTCCCCCTGTGACAGATTTCAGCTTCCCTATAACAATGCATCAGAGTGCCATGATCTGTCTGTTAGGCTGTTTACTATAGGCCTAGATTGCATTAATTCAATAGTAGGACTGGGACGAAACGGAAGCAGGAATGAGGAAAAAGGTAACAACCAGATAGCAGGTTCTTAGCAAAAACATCAAAGCAATGCATTTAATGTCACTACTTTAGTTTATGTTTTCTGAGTATTATTAAACTAGTTCATATGCCTCAGCTAAGACAAGAAAATAAAAGTCTTTGTTTAGCTATAACGATGCCAAGTAAGCAACAGAAATGACTGTGCAATAAACTGGCATCCAGCCCACAGAAGTGAAAAGCTCCAGTCAGGTAGGGACTCACGTACACATTTATAATTCTAGACTTAAAAAACCCACTTTGTCATTTTATGTTGTGGTAAGAGGAAACTGCACTTTAAGTGCCTCCTCACTCTGCCAAACCTATAAAAGGCCCTACAGGAAAAAGTTAGCAACAGTAATCATAGAATCATAGAATAGTTTGGGTTGGAAAGGACGTTTTAAGATCATCTAGTTCCAAACGCCCCTGACATGGGCAGGGACACCTTCCACTAGATCAGGTTGCTCAAAGCCCCAGCCAACCTGGCCTTGAACAATTCCAGGGATGGGGCATCCACAACTTCTCTGGGCAACCTGTTCCAGTGCCTCACCACCCTTACAGTAAAGAATTTCTTCCTGACATCTAATCTAAATCTACCCTCTTTCAATTTAAAGCCTTGTCGTACCACTACACTCTCTGATAAAGAGTCCCTCCCCATCTTTCCTGTAGGCCCCCTTTAGGTACTGGAAGGCTGCTATAAGGTCTCCCCAGAGCCGTCTCTTCTCCAGGCTGAACAACCCCAACTCTCTCAGCCTGTCTTCATAGGAGAGGTGCTCCAGCCCTCTGATCATCTTGATGGCCCTCCTCTGGACTCACTCGAACAGGTCCATGTCCTTCTTATGTTGGGGACCCCAGAGCTGAATGCAGTACTCCAGGTGGGGTCTCACAATAGTGGAGTAGAGGGGCACAATCAACTCCTTTGACCTGCTGGCCACACTTCATTTGATGCCGCCCAGGATGCAGTTTGCTTTCTGGGCTGCAAACATGCATTGCCTGGTCATGTTCAGCTTCTCATCAACAAACACCCCCAAGTCCTTCTCCACAGGGCTGCTCTCAATCCATTCTCTGCTCAGTCTGTATTTGTGCTTGGGATTGCCCCAACCCATGTGCAAGGACCTTGCACTTGGCCTTGTTGAACTTCATGAGGTTCGCACAGGCCCACCTCTCAAGCCTGTCAAGGTCCCTCTGGATGGCATCCCTTCCCGCCAGCATGTTGACTACAGCACACGTCTTGGTGTCATCAGCAAACTTGCTGAGGGTGCACTCAATCCCACTGTCCACGTCACCAACAAAGATGTTAAATAGCACTGGTTCCAATACCAACCACTGAGGAATGCCAGTCATCACTGGTCTCCACTTGGACATCGAGCTGTTGACCACAACTCTTTGAGTGCGACCATCCAGCAAGTGGCCCATCCATCAAATCTTCCTTATCTGCCAAGTGGTCCATCCATCAAGTCCACGTCTCTGCAATTTAGAGACAAGGATGTTATGCGGGACAGTGTCAGATGCTTTGCACAACTCTAGGTAGATGATGTCAGTTGCTCTTAGCTTATCCACCAGCGCTGTAACCCTATCATAGAAGGCCACCAAATTGGTCAGGCACGATTTGCCTTTAGTGATGCTATGTCAGCTGTCACCAATCACCTCCTTAGTTTCCATGTGCCTTAGCATAGTTTCCAGAAGGATCTGCTCCATGATCTTGCTGGGCACAGAGGTGAGACTGATTGGCCTGTAGTTCCCCAGGTCTTCCTTTTTCCCTTTTTAAAAATGGGGCTTATGTTTCCCCTTTTCCAGTCATTGGGAACGTCTCTGGACTGCCACAATTTCTCAAATATGATGGATAGTGGCTTAGCCACTTCACCTGCCAATTCCCTCAGGACCTATGGATGCATCTCATCAGGTCCCATGGACTTGTGCATCTTCAGGTTCCTTAGCTGGTCTTGAACCTGATCTTCTATGGTGGGTGGTTCTTCATTCTCCCAGCCCCTGCCTTTGCCTTCTGTGACTTGGGCAGTGTGGCTGGAGCACCTGCTGGTGAAGACTGAGGCAAAAAAGTCACTGAGTACCTTAGTCTTCTCCATACCCCAGGTAACCAGGTCTCCCATTTCCTTCCAGAGAGGGCCCACATTTTCCCTAGTCTTCCTTTTAGCACCGACGTACCTATAGAAGCTCTGGTTGATCTCCTGGATGAACAGAGTTCAAACACAAAAATACCATAGCCTTCATCTTAGTGTAAGAGTAGGAAAACCATGGGCTTCCAACCTGGGAGGCAAAGGCACAAGGCCTATTCCCTGAGGGATGCACTTGGAGAAGCCAGATCGATATTTATATGGCACCAAATCCTAGCTTCAAAGCTCTTCACTTCCTTTCTCATATGGATTTGAAAAAAGAAGTAAGGAAGAATTCCTTTTCAAATCCTGCTTTTAGTGTATGCTTCCTTCAAAATAAACTTACCAACCAATGTAAACAACCTCCATGGCCTCAGGCCCTAAGAAACATAAGTTTCCTTTTCCAGAAGCTCCCACATCTGCCATCCTCCAAGCAGCCCAGAGAAACTTAGCCAACTCCAGCGCTCTGGCAATCCCAGAAAAGTCTATTGGCAAGCTGAAACTCCTACCCTGGTTCTTTTTTTTACTTTTAATAACCTACATGTCTTAAATGGTGTCCCTCTTGAAAGATCAGCACCTTCTGTCCCAAACTGTTTCCTTATGCAACTCTCATATTTTTATTTATTATTTCTGAGCAAGAAGCAGCACTGAGCTCCTTGTATTATCCTGCTTTTTCTTGTCATGGGGAAAAAATGTAAAACACCCAAATGCAGTTCTTAAATACAAACTACCATCTCATCTCAATTTTCTGCCAGCAGTCAAAGCTTCTGGAGTGCCTATGTAGACTGTATCTTCAAAACACCTTTCATTGTTTTGTAGTCCTTATAATTAAGAATGATTTTTAACATTTCTGTACCATCATTAAAGAGATTAATTATCCTAGGGTTGCCTTTTTAGCAAACAAGTCGCAGACAGAAATGGAGATAAGGAGTGAAAATTAAGATCATAAATAAGCAAGGTTGTAGGAAAACCTGGACAAAATGCACCACATTGCAAAGCTTTCTAGTCAAGTCTACTGACAGTAGCAGTAGAGACTGAGCTCTAAACTTAAAGAAGGATGGAGTATTATTCTCCTTATTCTGGGCACACCCCACTCTACTGTAGGTTCAAGTGATTTCTGAAAGAAAAGAGTAGATGTTATTCAACCTACAGCAACATACCTGTATAGCCCAACTGGTGAAAAAAGGCTCAGCCACAGGGAGGAGTCTGAAAAAGTGTAATGAAACAGTCTGTAACTCAGAAGAATAATACAGCAACTCATAACAGTAGTGAAATATAATGTTACTTTGCACTGACCATTTCTCAAGCATTTCATAATGAATTAGAACAACAAAAAATATTCCAGCTTCAGCTATGTCAAATTTAAGTTGACCAGTTAAACAAATGGTTCAAGATCTCTGCATATTAAATGCAAGAATTTGGATGTCTCTGGCTGGAAAAATAACAGGAGCTGGCCAGAGCAGGGCGGGTACATTCATTACCAGCAAGGTGTAAAAACTTTAAAGTAAACAAAAATGAGGAAGGCTACCAAAACAAAGAATTTAAAATCAGTTTTCTAGGATCAAGACAATTAATGTCTGCAGGCAGGAAAGTTGTTTATTGTAACACCTTGTTGGGGCCACAGAATACAATACAGTTAACAGAGCTGTAAGAAATAGGTAATTCTCCACTGCATCTGTGGTTGTGGATTTAACCACATTGATATGCTACAGGGAAGGGATGCCATCCAGAGGGACCTTGACAGGCTTGAGGAGTGGGCCCATGCAAACTTCATGAAGTTTAACAAGGCTAAGTCCAAGGTCCTGTGCCTGAGTCAGGGCAATCCCCAGTATCAATACAGACTGGGGGATGAACAGATTGAGAGCAGCCCTGGGGAAAAGGACTGGGGGATACTGGTGGATGAAAAATTTTATATGAGCCGGCAATGAGCACTTGCAGCCCAGAAAGCCAACCGTATCCTGGGCTGCATCAAAAGAAGCGTGACCAGCAGGTCAAAGGAGGTGATTCTGCCCCTCTGCTCTCGTGAGACCCCACCTGGAGTAGTGCATCCAGCTATGGGGTCCGCAGAACAAGACAGACGTGGACCTGTTGGAGCGAGTCCAGAGGAGGGCCACTAAGATGATCAGAGGGCTGGAAGACCTCTCCTATGAAGACAGGCTGAGAGAGTTGTTGTTGTTCAGCCAGGAGAAGAGAAGGCTCCAGAGAGACCTTCAATACTTAAAGGGGGCTTGTAAGAAGGATGGAGAAAGACTTTTTACCAGGGCCTGTAGTGACAGGACAAAGAGTAATGATTTTAAACTGAAAGAAGGTAGGTTTAGATGATATACAAGGAAGAAATTCTTTACTGTGGGGGGTGGTAAGGCACTGGAACAGGTTGCCCAGAGAGATTGTGGATGACCCATCCCTGGAAGTGTTAAAGGTCAGGTTGGACGGGGCTTTGAGCAACCTGATCTAGTGGAAGGTGTCCCTGCCCGTGTCAGGGGGCTTGGACTAGATGATCTTAACAGGTCCCTTCCAACCCAAACCATTCTGTGATTCTATCGTTTTATGATTTGAGTTCTCCAGCACTGCAGAGCAGTTTGCACAGCAGCCAGATCAAGTTTGGGAGGAAACATTCCTCAGTCTACCTGCTGAGTATGGCCTCTCACCTCTCACTAAATGAGATAAATGCTTCACTCAGAGGGTTGCTGTCTTCTCCACAGAGGTTTGAGGCGAGTACAGGGCTCTCTACATGGTAGCAGTGCTGGTTAGGTTCATGAACCTCAAGTGAGTACATTTGCTGCCAAGATAGAAACAATAAGTTACGACAAAGAAACACAAAGAATTATTTTTGCAGCCAGCAGTGTACAGGCAGTAATAACACTGTATGTAATAATTAATGAAAGACTTTTCTCCAGCTATCTAGAAGGGTACTATAGATTCAGTCGTGAAAGAGCTGATGGATGGCAATTTGAATACATAAGGGAGAATTTATTTGTTTAATCACTGAATGCAATAAATTAGAATTGCACACTATTTTAATTCCATGGGAAACATGGTCCACTGCATTTACATTTTCAAAACTATGCTTACAAAGAGCCAGCTCTGTAGCCTAACAGAACTTTTTGCTGCCAAACAAGGACATGCATCCAAATCCCAGACTTGGTAGGAGTTAGATAATATGATCCGAGGTAGGAATGAATAATCTTGATTTAGGCCACAGAAATGTTATGAGCTCACAAAGGTAACATTAACTGTTTTGAAGAAAGTGTGGTAAGCCTTTCCAGAGATCCTCATGCAACATCAGTCTAAACTGCATGTATAAAAACAGAATTAGAACAAATAGAAATACAAGGAGGTTTCATCTTTCCATTTTATCTCATCATCAACTTAGTGATTTGACATCACTGCCTCTACCCAAAAATGCCCAGTACATGCTTATGCTTCCCTGGTGTAAAGAATCACACAGCAATTTGCTCTGTTGTAGTTGAGCATATGACATAGTAAATGGAGAGAGTACTTGGAAGTACTGAGTATCTACCAACTGAGCTGGTCAAGCATATCTTAAATGCTCAGGTCCTTTGAAAATAAAGCCAGCATGATTTAGTGGCCTTAACACATGCTGAAAAGCCCATACATCTCATCTTAAACATATACTTGAAAGCAGAATTCCAAACTCACTGCAAGGATACTTTCTCTTTTAGTTGTTAATATAAGGCTTATTCTTAATACATTTCTTACCAAATTGCCTGAGAAATATCTTGATATACTGCAAGATACAGCATAGTGTTACTGTATTTAACTACTTGTGCAGAACCCAGAATCCAAAGGAGAGAATTAAACTGGATCAAGTATGAAGGATTCATCTTCTCAAGGTAACTCCTAAGTCCGTCACTATTTGGGATGGATACACAGATTTACATTAGGGAAGTGAACCCCATAAGCTGTCATTCCTCTATGGTCAGGAACTTGGGTGATTTTTAACAGTGGTAAAATTGTCATGCTGAGCTACCTGCCCCTTTTCCCAACTACCAGTTTTAAAAAGCAAGTGCTTTTTAAAGCACATTCAGGGCTTAGTTCTGGGAAAAAATAAAAATTGCAAGGGAAGGATGGAAAATGCAAGGTTATCATCACTTTGAAAGATTTGGTCAAAAAATTACAATCCCAGCTATTGTCACTGTACTACCAATCTGATAGATATTGCTAGATCCTTCTATCTTCTCTCATTCTTTATTTTAATATTTGCTACTTTAACTATTATGTAGTAACTTCTATTCAGCCATGTTTTGAGAAGGTTTCCTGTTTATATGTATTTCTGTTCATAGTGGTTTCTGCAGTACAGCAAACTTTGGTGTTCTTTCATCCTATCTCCATTTTTCCAAATAGCATATAATACGAAAACAAAGCAGTTGAAAACTTGTCACAGGTTACAGCAACCTGAAGTTCAGGATAGAGTTTATAACCATAGGTTGCTCCTGCTGTCTAAGCTGCTTTGATCCATGGAGGGAACTTCACAAAAAGACACAAACACTTAAGTGAGTCAAAGTAAATTTCCTTTATTCTCCTCAAGACATGCAAGTGAAGTTATCTTGACTGGTTAATGGCCTTCCATAAACTAAAATAGACTGGCTACATCTGCTTCTAGAACAGAATTTAAACAGCTGAAACTTGATTACGCATACTTTACATTTAAAAGTGTGGATGTTTCTGGTACGTGGTTAGGATTGCAATTGGAGCGTTTCTTGATTCATGTGTATAAGCATTAGTATACTAGCAAATGGGATAATGTGCAGATGTAATTCAGATTTGTGTTTGCCTGTGTGCTGAGAGCTTTTCTATTGTTTTAAGAACAGGTCAGACTGAGCACAGTAATGAAAATTTCCTAATGACACAGTAGATATACTACTTTTAGCTCTAGCCTGAAATATTTCTTTAATGCCCACACTCAGGGTAATATAGTTTTTATGTTCAAGTTAGGAAACTGAGACATGAGCTTCAGTCATATGACACTGAAGTAACGGGAACATGGAATCACAGTCTAGCAGGGATTTTTAATATGTTTATCAAATGATGGTACAGAAGAGCAAGTCTATTATGTATGTTTAAAAAGGAGAAAACAGTACACACAACTACAGATCTCATTTCCCTCCCACTGCATTTGTGTCTGAATGTGTTTTCTTACCCTCCCCCCAAAAATTAATAGGCTGAATGTTAAAAGAAATAGAGGTGCCCAGTAAAGGGGTTAACACATATGAATTCATCAAAGACAGACTGTGCCAAACTGAGCCCGTGTCATTCTTTGCTGATTTTTCTTGGCCATCTGATCTAGCTGGTCTTCAGTGAAAATGAGAGATTATTGCATGAGACATTAATAGATAAACAATACAAAATAGAAACATTAAAAGAATTATGAAAGGCTGAAAATAGCTGTGGGTAGTATTGAAAGGTGAAGTATGAGGCTGGGAGAAGAAAAGGAGCTACAGTGCAGCCTTGCAAGGGCTTGGTTTGGGGAGGAGTTTCACTGAAGATTTTGTCACAAAAAGTAGCATGCTTGTAAGACTTGTTGACATGTAGTTGGAAAGCAACATCAGCGGAAGCTCAAAATAGCATACAAGAAGTACTGGTGATCCCTGGCATTAGATGGACATAAGGAACAGTACTGGGAACGTGATGAAATTCCAGGTGCATGCCTATGTACAAAAAGACTAGTAAGAATTTCAGGTGTAAATTGGGACAGTCTCACAGTGTGAAATGAAAGGCAGTGAGACACTGTTAGGCAATCACAAAATGGCTAAGTGTTCTCAAACATTATAATCTAAACATGAACCCACAATGTAGATAGGCAATTATCTCCGACAAAGGGTATGTCAATACCATTTCATGAGGTACCGATGAGATGTGAAAGGAGATCTTGGGGCAGCTGTGTCTGACAGGAGGTTTGAATGCCTGCAAGCCCTGAATAGAAAGAATGAATAGGTATTAGCTAGCTTGCATAGAGCCTTTGTAAGGCACAGAGTCTGAGTCCTTTTTCAATGAACTGTTGTCTATCTAGGAAAACAAAGTTTCCTTATAACAAGTAATCATAGTAGATCATGTTTTACAGGAGAGAGGCAGATGATGTCCGCTGTTCTCATTAATACATATAGGGTTTACTGAAGATAGTTACCTGTTTGTAGAAAAGCCAAACTGTTACTGATGGAAGTAAGACGAGAACAGCAGTGTCAGTGGCTCCTCTCTGGTCTTTCTCAAGTGGTCTTTGAAGAAACACTCAAACGGCTCATTGTGAGGTGAGACGACTGAGTAAGTTCTAGCGTGTCCCTAATTATTCAGGGTAAGACCTTCAGAAAGGTCAACTTTAACAAGAAATAAGCAAGTTTGGTGCTGAGACACCTTGAGTTCCTAATTCAGCTAGGTTTCCTTCCCAGTACCACTTTAACAGCAGACAGTTTGAATTGTTTCCCCAAGCTCAAGAATAAGGGACTATACTGTTCATTTAGTTGCATTAACATAAAGTGTTAACTTGACTTAGCCAGTTGGATAAGGACTAAGACCACCATAAGTATTGTGCTTAAACTTCAAATTAAAAAAACACGATGAGATTTTACAAGAGGCAGCTGATTTAGAAGTCCAATTTATTAGGTTTGGATTTAACCAGCGATTGAAGTAAGAAGGCTTCTCTCTCAATCTCCTTAGCAGTAAGCCCACAGAAACAACCTTTGTCAACATAGTATTTCAAAATTCAGTGTCCTCCAGCTCATGTACTAACATCTGCTGTTAGATAATTGCTAAAGCTATGTAAACTTTCTGTACAGTTGTCACTCTGAAGAAGTTGACCTGCTCTCTCAGGATCTCCCTATGTAGCCTGCCTACAGGAATAACATTTTCATGGTTTGTCTGTTACTTTTCTGATGGTCACAGACCTCAAGGATACCCTGTCTCTGCTAATTCTACTGCTAACAGGATGTAGCAGAAATCAGATAAACTCTTCCCCAGGAGGCCTGCACCATCTGGTTCTCAATGGGAACTTTATAGCAGGGAACAGATCTAATACTGGCAGACATTTATTTAGAGGAAAGTAAGCTTGACAGAACAAACTAAACCTTTCCGTATCCTTTGGATGCTTGACAAGCAGAAGTAGGTGAGGACGTGCTTTGGTCTGTCTCCTGCTTAGCAGCTGCAGGGTTGTCACCTCAGGATTTTGGGCTTCCGTGAGGTCATGTTAAAACCTTTGGACTTACTCCCAAATACCAAAAGGGGTTTTCTCACAACAGTACGTCAGACACAAAGCCCACCTTTCCAACATGAAGACATGCTCTGTGTCTTGGCTAAGGTGTTATGTTGCTTTGCAAGGCAATGTCTTCCACCTGGGAAAAAATACAGATATTGACATACACTGTCCCTTATTTTTATCCAGATTTCTGGGTTAAGAATCCAACTTTTTTGGTAGTCTTACCATCCTCTGTCTTTCCACTTACCATGATCAGAGACTGCATTACCATACCCCCATACACTCATAGGGAACTGTTTTCTTCTGCCTAGGTATTACATATGCTCAGTTTTATCACAAGGTCTTCATGGCCTTGAGTTTTGTTACCACTATCAAAAGGCAAAAGCTGAAGTAAGGATGTTGCTCTACTTCCTGCTGCTGCCTCGGTGGCTGGAGAAGACTCAGCTTCATTCCTGGGTGATGTAGTAGGGGAAGATCCTTGGCTAAACAAAAGGGGAATACTTTCTCTTGCTCATCAATGGTAATGCTGATGATCATCTCTTATATGAGCTCTGTATGGATGTAATAAACTCTCAACAACACATCTGGGATAGCCTCTTTAGGTGTCACTGTACATCTCACTCTACATTTGTTCACTGGTGGAGGCAGGGAACGCAGCCATTGCTGGTGCACACAGGATTGATTACTTTGTGGATGACACAATGATGGACAGTGCCAGCCTGCCCGTGGCAGGACTCCAGAAACAGAGCATCCCACTTTCCTTGCCCAGGGCAACCACAGGGAGAGCAGGTGAGGGTTTTGCATACAGTCTTGTCCACCTGGGTCTACTCATAATCTGCTGCTATAGCTCCTGTATGCAATCTTGCTTTTAGGAATTAGAAGGGAATGGGACAAAACCAGAAACTGGAAAAGCATCTCTACTGCTTCCAGTAGTCGCAAGGACATTTCTTTGCCTGGTTGTGCTAAGCATCCACACCCAGCAAGAAAAGAAAAAGCAATGAATCCAGATTCTACAAAGAATCTACCAAGAGACTTGGAGAGACATGCCTGCTACCATCTGATTCATCAACACCACGTACCACACCATAAGCTTGTTTGTGGTTACCATATTTTGTATAAAAAATTGCACAAAGATGTTTTCTGTCTACAGGGCTGGTGTTCCTGGCTGCAAGATGTCCTGCTTCATGGACAGTCAGCTCTCCTAGCTGGTGCAGGCAGAGAGTGGTCACTGCTCCCACTGCCTTGGCAAACTCTCAATGAGTTTGCAGTACTGCTGAAGCTAGAAAAACAGAGCTTATGAACAAAAAGTGATTCATTTGTATTAGTTAAAAACAAATAAAAAGAAAGTATGGAACTAGTCACTACAAAGGAAATTATCTTTAGTTAAGGAGTTTCCGAAGGTATAATAATTTTTTAAACGTCTTATAATTTTAGCCTCCTTTAGTGCAGTCTCAGTTCCCCACACAAGATGGCAGCTCTCCTTTCCTTCTGCTCAGCTATTCTTCAGAACACTGAAAAGCATTTCCCTTTCACCCTGACACTGCAGGTGATACGACAGCACAAGAATAACCAAACTAGGAACCAGCCCTGCCACTCCAGGCATTATTCACTTCCAAAACAGTATCTCGCACAGTGCAGCATGTTTTGTGGGTTTGTTTCACTGAATACTCCATTTGTCTAATTCCATCGAGTAACAATAACTGGTTTGTACTGCATGTCACAGTTTTTGAGATTTGAAGCTGTCACATAAAAGGAAAAAGAAACACTCTGTTTCAATTCAGATTACAGGATACTCACATGCAGATAAGGAGATGTAACCCTATGCTCAAACTTTTGGACCCTATCTCCTACTACCCTGGCTGTACTGTCATTTAGAGAAGTGCAAAGTTATTTGCATTTTACATTTGTTTTAGCACACTAAATAAGTGAGTATATTTCAGGCAAGGCAACAGAGAATTAGGTCTTCGCATAACTTAGGCTTGCTAGAAAACAAATACTGAGTTTTGTCAAGCCTAATGTCTGTTTGACCTTAGCATTGCACTGAGTGCCTCTGTGAAGTCAGAAACTCTGAAGTGCATCTAACAATTAATGGTTCATAATTCCCTGCCATAAATGATGCCAAATTGCCAGTACTACTACCTGTTTCGTTTTGAAACAAGTGATGAACCAATTTAAATCGTACAGTTCCTGCTCTGCCAAAGCTCTCGGTTCCTTGGGTGGGTTGCAGGATGCTCACTCTGCACTGAGCCAGCCCCCAGCTGGTGTTGCGGGTGTGGATCTCTGCTCCATCGTCACCAGCATGGCCTGTCCCTCTTTAAGCAGAGCGTAGAAGAAATGCTGAAGCACCCAAGGGTCGTACTTGCGGTCCTCCCAGGTGCTGCGGGAGATATCCCGTACTCTTACGCCACGCGCATGAAGTAATGTAGGCTTAGCCCAGTAAGTATTCGTGCCAAAGGCATTAGTGTCCTCGAAAGGTTCGACAGCCAGCAACGCAGAGACTACGAGGCAGCAGGAAGACACCAGGGTTAGCCCAGTCCCCCCCAGATCTCCGCCGGCCCCCGGGCTTGGAGCGAGCGGGAAGCCAGCAGGTGTCAGCAAGAGATCGGGAATGGGGCGGGCCGCGCAGCCCGGGGCTCCCGGCGGGGCAGGACCCGCTCACCGGTGGAAAAACCCACTTGCTTACTGACGAAAAAACCGACTTTTTAAGTGGGCGGTTAGCTGAAAAGAATGAACGAGCCCTTTTTCCCTGGGTGGCTTTAGAGAGCAAAGGCTGCCGGAGCTGGAGGCCGGGCCCGGCCGCCCCGCACGGCCCCGCTCCCGCAGGCGGCCACAGCCGCGAGTCCGGGCAGCCCCCGCCCCACGCAGGGGGACCTCCCGCGAAGCCGTGGGCTTTGACAGACCAGCTGAGTGCTGTGGGTTTGGGGACCGTCTGCGAGCGTGCTTTTAACCCAAAGCCAGAGCAAACGGGGAGGGGAGGACGCAGCGGCTGCTGCAGAAAGGGGAGAGGGACGTGCGTGCTGAGGGCTGAGCTGCCGTCAGGCTCCTCTTCACCTCCCCAGGCCATCCGTGCCGGCGTGCCTCATGGCAAACGTGAGCCAGTTACTTGAAAGTGACTTAATTCTCAAATAAGGTGCAAATTAATTTATTTTTCATCTCTCGAAGAGTGCCTGATAGCTGAAAAGCACATGAAGATAGTTACCATAGAGAACCTAACATGTGGTAACTTGTCCTTTGATAGCCGGTTTGTATATCAAAGTCTTTATTTAAATATCTGTCTTCCAAAAGAAACCCCTGACAAGTCTGGCTAGAAAGACTTAACAGTTACTGCACTTCTAGATTAACTGTCAATCATCAGCCCCTCTGTATAGGTCCTGCACCGCAGCTTTCGCTTCTGTAAACACCAAAATAAAGAACACTTCAGAACAAAATCAACACTGAGGCTACTTCAAAACTAATTCTCACAACAGGAACAGAAAGAGCCTTTTATAACAAACAAATTTCTCATTTGGAGTATTTGACTACCAATTACTAGAAATGGACAAATAGATATGACCTGTAATTGAGAAGAAACAGAAAGGACACAGTTTCCGCTATTTTCAAGACAAGACATACAGTCCAGCCATCCTAAACATGACGCTTTCACATAGGCAAGCTTTCAAGGATAGAAACAACAAACAAAAAAAGGGATCCCTTTTGTTCCAAACTAGAGAAAGATCCCACAGGGGCCTCAGCACCACAAAGCAGTGATGCTACCCACCAGCAACTACAGTGTATTAGCAGGCCATCAGACAGGTGAAACACCATCACATTATTATTTCCCAAAATGCTTATTCCAAATTAAATGTCAGGCCTTTTGATCCTTAATGAATTTTTGTTTGCTTTCCCTTTTTTTTTTTTCTTTCTTCTATACAGAAACATAGCAAGGCAGCAGTATAACCACTTTAAAAAAAACCATGAAATTTACTATTAACTTGGATCTCAACCACTCAAAATACATTGCTTTAAGCATCTAATGTTACATCTTGAGGAAAAGGTGAGGAAAACAAAAGAACAACAAAACCATTTCAGTAACAAAAATCTCAGGTTGTGAACACAAATAAAAATGTTGTTTTTCTTGAAATATTTTGATCTGACATTTTCAGATAAATTTTTTGGTTTAGGAGGCAGTAGGTATAATATGGTTTTCCAGCAGCTCTTCTGGAAGACTAAGTAGGGGTAGAGAGCAAGAAGTGGCACATCTCTTTAGGCTTTCCAGAATGTTGGTGAGCCAGTCAGGCTCCTTGTGTATCCTGTAACCAGGGCACAGTGAAAACTGTCCCACAACTCATGTAATTGCACTGGGAAAGGAAAAACGTTTCCTTGTATCAGCTGCCTTTTACACCAACCCATAAGTTATTGATAGTCTATGCATGTATATTTTTTATCCTTATTCTCAGTTTTACAGAAACATTTTTCATTACCAAATAGTAAAAATCCAATACCTACAGAGTTTACTAACTCCACTAATAGGCTGAAGTTCTGAGTGGATAATGATTTTCATTGACAGACAGTGTCCTCATAAAAAAATAAATCCTCATGGAGATAACATAAATACCATAAAGTACAAGAAGGTTCTTGCGGAAAACGGTGCAGGCTGTTTCCATTTAAAGGTCTGTCTCAGGGTATGTTAGGATCCTTTCCCTGAGACAGCTATATGAAGTGTAAGGTAATACTGATTTTAATTTGGTTTTTTTTTAATGCTAGAGTTGAAGGCTCTATAGATAGCAACATTACAAATTGGAAACAACTTGCTACTTCTGGACAAGGTTGTGCAGGCAGTATGGCAAAGTGCAGGTGCCCAGCCACAAACTGAACATACCTCAGGGGGAGTTGCACATTCCAGAAGAGAGTCTCGGAACAACCCTGAGACATCACACGGGCTGCAGCCAACCTCGGTGGCAGCTTAACATGCCCACCCCTCCATTTCCCTCCGGCATCTACAGCATTTGGGTCTTCCTGAACTCTGAGATGATGTGGCCCGTCACCACGCTAAGTAGAGAGAAGCTGTGTGATCACATGGGGCATCAGAGGATGAAGGGGAGGACTCGGGGCTGTCCGTACAACACGTCTCCCAGTGCACACATGTAGCCCAGCACCAGTGGAGCCCGATGCCTGCCTGCACTTCCACACTCCCTTCCAATGAGCAGCAGAAGGGAAGAAACCACCTAAAGGGATAGCTGCAGCTTCACCTGGGAATGGTGCCAGCCCATTCCAGGAGAGAAAAATTGTCCCTCCCCTCCCTTCAAGCCCTTGCTGCCAGGGTATTTCTTCCCTGGAAAATTTCACCTTGCTGCACCAGAGTGGCAGCTCTAGACACAGAGGAGCCAGCTGTAAGAATTAGTTTAAGACGTGTAAAACATTTTGTGCTCTCTCTCCTTGGAAACAGCTGGGTCAGGTTTGCTGGGACTTTACAAATAAGGTACCCAAAGGAAACGTCATGCTGAACAGCAGGACTTACAATAAAGGGGGGTGCCACTGGAAGTGTTGAGTAATCTTACAAAAAAGTGCTACCAACATTACTTTAAAAAATATGTGATCATGTTTGATCCAAGTTTATAGAAATGCTTCAAAAATAATTGCTCCTTCATTTGCTTGACAAACCAGGTTCAAAATTCAGTTTCCCTGGCAACAGCTGAGGACATTAAACCGCGCAATGTATCTAGGAAAGAAAATAAATGGGAATGGAAAATTACTCCTGAAAGTTAGTTAAAAGGATTTGCAGAGAGAAGGAAAAACAAGAATGGGCAAGCAGTCACACATCAATAACCTCAAAGATCAAACATTTCATCCTTCTAAGTCATACAGGAAATAAAAGTCTAAAGCTGGTAGTTGCTGTTGTTGCTTTTATCTGCCAGTTGATTTGTTTGCTGCAGTTAGCGATATGTGCCAAAAAATGTTTTGGCCGCTTCTAAGAGACAAAAGAGGCTGAACACTGCACGCTTTCCTCCTTAAACACTGCTGGCCAAGGCAGCATTGCACAAGCTGTGTGAGGTAGCCATCGTCAGAAGTGCCCACTGGTGCCTTTTGTTAAAAGAAGAAACCTAAATCTACGTGCAGGGATGAAATAGCCTGGGCAGCCATTTGTGGGACACTGAAGCTAATGACCAGAGAACCTGGTGAGGACCCTCAGGGTCCCACCTGCACCTCGGCGTGGCCTCCCGCACGCCCACCTTGCACTGCACAGACTCGTGTGCGAGGGAGGGAGGGAAAGGCGAGTCGTGCCCTGCGGCCCCGTCCAGCCCGCACGAACTCCAGCGCCTGACCAACAGCTGTCTTTGTGGTTGCAGAGCACCCCACAGGCAATATCCCAATGAAGCTACTGCCGAGCACCCCACAGCCGGATGAAATGCTTGGCAGCACAATTTGCACAGAGTGGCACTGTTTGCAGTGTGGTGTTTTTCAGTTTTTCATTCCTATTGAATATAACCCCAAATTTATTAATCTTCCCCTTTACCTGAGTTCTTATCAGAGGACTGGCTTAGTTTGCTAGCTGAAATATTTCTGGGAAGTCAGAGAAGACTAACTGATTAAGAGCTTTCAGAAATTATTCTCTGCTTTCCAAGAGTGAAAAAACTCACAAGAAAATGAGCAGAACTCTGTTCTACCTCCTGTTCAAATGATAGGAGCAAGTTCTTCCTGCACAGAATCACATTTTTTATACTGAATAAACCACTAGACATTCCCCTCCCATCTGAACCATACCAGGAGGAGAATATTACTGCAGAGCAGTGGCACAACACCTACACATCCTCCATATACCACTAATAATTACCTGGAAAGACAACACTGGGAGAATGTGACTTGTTTAAGAATCAGACACCAGCTGTGGTATCCAAGATGATTCACGTCCATCCGTCTCAGTGCTCAGCTCCGCTAGCTGAATAAAAAAAAAAAAAAACAAAACACCCTGAAATTGCAACAAAGTACCAGGTATTTATTGAGACATTTATTGTGTTTCCAGCCTGTTTGTCTCTAGATTGATTTAGGAGCTCCTCTCCATCTTTTGTAAATTAAACTTCTTTTCTAGCCTCATTTCACATTAAGAGTGATTTTAGAGTGATCTGGCATATTTACTGCCCCTTTCGTCAGGGAACTGTGAATGTACTTAAGGGGGAACTAGATTACGCCATCCTCCTCAGCCACAGGACTCTCTCCCTGTCCACAGGGCATCCTCCGGTAGCCTGGTTGAAGGCTGACAAGATCAATTGTCAGATTTCTGGTGAAATATCTCCTCTGCAACTGCCAGCCACTGCTGGTTGATAAAATGCAGGAAAGCAGAATGAAAACTGCCACAGCAAGGAACAAGTGGCTTTATGTATTTTCACGTTAATAGTCCATGTTATTGATGATGCTAGAGGGGGGGCAGCTAATACCTCCTATGCAATACTCTATGGCTGTGACAGTTTATTGTCAAGCTCTTTTTGATTACGTTTAGAGGGAGCCAGTAGGAAGAACTGAGTGCTGCACAAGGTGCAAGATCCTCATTGATCATAGTTTGAAGCTTCTTTCAAGACAAGTTCCTGTTTCAGCACATGCTTTCCCTTGGTGAAAATTAGAGGAAGGAGATCAAATCTGATCACTGAAAAGAAAGATCAGAGCCGTAGTTATGGGGGAAAAATGAAGCTAATGGAAAAAAGTCTTTAAAAGAAATAAAAAGAGCAGTTCTAAGGATCAGTCTGTGGCTGAGAAGCCATTCAGGTGATACCAGCTAGGATTTGACTTTGCTGTTGATGTGAAACTCCCTTGGTCTTCAATTCTGTAGCCTTAATATGATTTCAGGATGTTAGGACTGGAAAGGCTGCAGCTGGTGCTCTCAGTGCTGAGTTACACACCACTGACAGAGAAGCAACAGCAGCTTGTTCCAGCTACCAGCTTCGGTCGCTGATAATTGGAGAGCAGCAGCAACCACCATTAAGGTAGCATGGCTATGCCTACCACTGCCCAGGGTCCAATTTCACAATCACTACACGGTCTGAAGTCACTCTCTGCCTCCAGCAAAACAACCATTGATACCTTTTCTAGGAAGGAGATGGAGCAGCTTTCCATTTTTGTTTTTAACAGCCCTGGGTGATTCCTCGTTGGCCAAGTTCTGCCCTTAAGTTTCAAATCAATATCAACTGAGACTGTTCCACCAAACTGATCATGCTTCCTTGACCTGTGCCTTTTAAACTTTAAAGGCTGCTCTGAGTTGCTTAGAGAAGCAGTTTAGGTAAGCAGGCGCTGTACGTGGAACAGCAATACATGAACAGTCATTTGAGGAGGAAGGTGACAAGCCTTATTCTTTGCTTTTGTGGAAATCTATTTTACAGACAGAACAGCCCCAGGAAAGTCCTCTGCCTCCCACACATCATTATTACAATAGAAGGTTTCCTCGTACCAGGGAAATGATTTTTTTCAGTGATTACCTTCATCCTAGAGCTTTATGCAATCATTTAAAAAAATTGTTACTGTTTCCAAGATAAGAACAAGGTCTCCAACCCAACTGCTTTTCCATGGAAAGCCACTGTGGAGAAACAGGACAGATTTGAGGTGTTTGTAAAAACATTTGGTGTTGGTAAGCTGTGCAGCAGTGCTTTCTGCTGGCTAAAGCTTCCTAAATATGCTTTGCTGTATGTCAGTTAATGTCATCTGGCTCCTAAATAAGCATATAAGCTTAACTGAGGACAATCTTGTATCCATCAGGTTGGAAGACAAGCAGCAGAAAACTTGTTTTATTAAGGCTGAGAAAGGAGACTTGTACTCTTTAACGAGCCTTCACGTGTTGCCTTCCTCAGTAAATGGTGATGAACAGCTATGGGAGGAGAGAGGGAATGCTAACATGACAGCTGGTATCAGCCATGGCTTTCACAGCCTTCAGCAGCTGACATCCAGCCACAGCCTTCATCTATTCCCCTCGCAGCTTCATACAAGTTTTGATAGACTTGTGGAGAAAAAAAGAGATTTACAGAATATGGCAGTAGAAAGAAGACAAAGTCTAGTGGCAGACATTCCTTTCTTAACCTTTTGGGGACCCCCAAGAAGAATCTATCAGATTTTAGTACACTTCTCAAGGCCTTACTGTTTTTCTGTGGTCTGCAGAGAGGTCTAAGAACTGAGGATCAGTTCCTGCCCAGCATCTATTACCAACAGGGGACCATCCATCACTGACTCTAAAATTATTTCCATTCCTTGTCATGACCTGAATCCATGTTGTGACTGATCTAAAGTGTTACCTTCAATTAGACAAACTTGTAACGATCTTAGCATTTTCTTTGTGATTGCTGAGGAATGGGAGGTTTGATACCCCATAGCAGTGCTAGGTGGTATTTCTTCAGTGTTGGCCCCACTATGATATATTAGCAATAGGAATAGGAAAGTTGTCCCTGAATGATGTGGTGCTTATTTTAATCAAATGTGGCAGCAGTTCTCCATGATTCTCACATTAGTTAAAAGATCATGAAACAGAGTCACAAGGTTTGGGTCAAGATGCCATTAAGATAGTCTTTCATCACATCACATCACACAGGGTGTTTCTTTTTTTAAAATGTTTTCTGCATTTGGAAGACTTTAGGACCAGTTTCTTTTTGGAGTAAAACGCAATTAAGAATGTGTTGATGCTTAACATTTGCAATCTAGTTTAAAGTATTTGATAGGAAATTTTAAGCCCAAGGCTCTATTTAAACAAAACAAAAGTAAAATCCCCTCATCTTTGATGCTGATTCTGTCTATAAACTTTTTAGGCTATCAGCTTTGTTCAAAGGACTATTGCAGAACAGCCCAGAGAAACAGTATATAAAATGGAAATGCCAATGAACAACAAAGAGGGAGCCAGCGAGGTGCAATAAAACAATTAAAAATCAATATAAAGCATGACCATAGCACTTCGTAAAATCTAAATTAACTATTACAGCACTAATACACACTGCATTGTTAAGTTTAAATTACCCTAAAACTTTTCCAGGTCTGGTGAAAAAACAACCTGTGCAGCCAATAAGACAGGAAAAAGACAAAAGAAATCTTAGTCCACAGAATTACTGCACAGCCTAATTTCAGTGTAACAAACATTTGAGTTCCCAGAGCTCTATTAGCTGAAGTCAAGACGAAAAAGGCCAGAGATATGTGTGGAAATGAAGTTCCACTACATGTCATTATAGAAAAATATTAATAGGTTATATTTCCAGAATTTCTGGGAGACTACAGAACTGCTGAGGTCTCAAAGGGCCTGACAACTGCTTACTGAAGGTACTGCAATTCTCATCAGTTTTATCTGGGAAAGACAGTCTTGTCAGTGTGGCAATGACAGTCAAGAGGAGGGCAGTGAGTCTGACAAGGACTGCAGTAACAGTTCAGCAGCTGGCAGTGCTCACAAAGTATGCGTGTGAGACATTGGGAGATATGGGGAGAAAGTAAGTGATTTCCTTTTTTAGATGTAGCAAAAAATAAAATCTTCTGCTTTCCTTCCAGAATGAAAAATCAATGGAAGAAGCAGAAGTATTTAATTTTTTTTTTTTTTAAAAGGGAGGTTGATTTTTGTTTCACTGCAGAAGTAAGGTTTACAGTGTGAGGTTACATTTAATATTGCATATAGTAAATTCTGAAGTAAAACACTGAAAAATGAAATGCAAGCTCTGAAAGGGAAATGTTTTGAATTTTTTTACAAACTGTTTTCAATTTTTCCTTCCAAAATCTTTGGGCTTCAGGGGTGCAGGTTAAGGGTAGGGTCTGTCTTATATGGCAGCAAAAGACACAGTTTTGAAAATTCCTGATGTTCCATCAGAATTTTGTTGAAACTGAACTATTTTCAAGAAACATTCGATTTTTATATAACTTTATATTCCAATAGAGAAAGTGCTCCACGGAAAATTTTCTAGTAAACTTCAAAAAATGCCTTGTGGTGTGCAAAAATCTGCCTCTGTTGAAGCACAGTATTAGGAGTACTACTTTACCAAAGTAAAAAAGCCTATGCTTCTGCAGCTCTGCTCCCTCTCTCCCCCAGGCATCTGTCTCAACACAAGAACTTTGTCCATCTTCCACAGAAACATCTCCTCATTCAGTGTACAGGGCAGAAAGTGTTTTGTAACAAGCCATTATACTTTTTTCATTGTTATCTGAGGTTTGTTATCACACACTATCCTGAGAACACCACCAATAAAAAAAAATATTCATGGCAGGTATCTATACTGGTACTGGTCAGCTCTTATCAAATATTCAGCAGCAGGAGGCACATAATTCCCATTTTTCAGATAAGAGCTATTGATTGTAAGAGCTCTTTCTAATGTGCAATGTAAAATACAGCATTTTACATAGTTCAAATAGAGCTCATTGGCATCTAAGTGGAACATTATCAAACACTGTTTGCTACAATTTTAATAATCCTTTTGGATGGACTCTACACTCCATCCACATTTAAAAAGAAGCAGCTCCATTAGTCACTCTTTCTCCTTAACAAACATGTTTACAAAAAACACAGAGCGAGATGGTCTAAGGGTTTCACTTGCAGAGGAACATAGGTCTTCTGACAGTGTCATGCAGCAAGATGACGGCTCACGGAAGATGGTTTCAGGTTTCCGAACAGATTGGTGCTGGGATGGTATTGCTGCTAAGTGAACGTGCCAGTCAGGATCAGAGCTGAGTCTTTCATGTTATAGTAAACCCAGACCAGACCCTGGCAGTATGACCTCATTAACCTCATGACTTTTGATCTCTCAATTACGTCCAACTCTCCACTCACAGAAGAATCTGGGACAAGTCTGACTCCAACAATAATTTATTTATTTCCATAAATTATCTATTTACGTTGGCTTGGAGGTCAGCATCTTTTTTTAAAGACGGTCACACTGAGTAGGGATTATCTGTCTACTCTTTTGAGATGCTGTAATGGTCTAATAATAAAGAGGTAGGACAGAGAGTGTTGTACAAAGAAATTTAACCTGTGAATTAATTTGCCACCCGGAATTTCAGCAAGAAAACTGAAAACGATGAGAAATGTTGAAAGTGACACTTGAGACTTACTGCGGTCATGCAATTATATGAACTAGTCCTGACTAGACTATGAAAATCTCCTTGTTCAGAAGGCAGGTGAAGTTTAGAGAAGAGCTAAGCTGTACTAGGAACATATCGAGCATGAGAATGAATAGGCAATACCAGTGTGGAAAGAGAGGGAGGTCATAGCTCCATGCTTACACAGAAGTTACCCACACCACTCACTAATGAGAGAATATTTCTGACTGGTTTTGTCCAGTAAGAGGGCTCTGGATCAATGTTGGTATCTTAATTCTGTCACTATTTCTTCTGCAACCCCTGGTGTCATGGTTAAAGTAAAAACAGGTGCAAGGACCCTTGCTGCTTGTTCTGTCCTAGAAGATGCAAAGCTTCCAAAGCAAAATCAGGGGTGAATTTGGCAGAGAAGTGTACTGGCTATTGCTTCAAATCTTCACATGCTTCTTACAAATTCTGTCCAAATGAAGTCACTGCATTTTCATTGCAGAAGTACCTGAGCAACCTTGGATCAAGAGCTTCAGTTTGATGAAAGACTGAAGTCCTCCTAGAGTTAGGCATGTAATTAAATGTACTATGGCAAATGCTCAGGATTATTCATGACAGTAAAGATAGACAAATTAAGTTTTTGTTAGAATGGAGTGGGCAGGAGCTAACTCATGTAACTTCCAAGGATAACTCCAAAAGTAAATTGTGATATGTTGATATTCCTCTGATTTTCAGTGTCACTAAGGTACTTTTAAAACTGTTGCCATTGTTATTCTCAAACACGTTAAATTTAGCAGTTTCCAAATGAACGGGAAGAGCACTTTCCTAAAATTGATATAGTAAAATGTACCATGTCCTCCACAGGGAAAATCCACCCAGCACTCAAGAAAACATTGATCATATAGTCAGATTTATTTGGATGATTATGCAATGTTTATTTACCCTTCTGTTAGCATGTGATATGTGCATTCATCACTGCCATCATTTAGCTCTCCACCTTTAGCCTGGGTTGCCACGAACCTTTCAGGGTGGTGAATTCCGTTCTCCGCTCTTCATCCTGGGGTTTGTCCACACTTGTTCATATCCTCCAGTCCTAATAACATGGGCTCGTCTGTAGTTCAATTAAAATACAAGTTTTTTCATCTTCTGATGGGCCACAACCCTTCATTATATCAGATATTGATCACTTATCTTGCCAGTATGCTCACTGGCGTTGTTGGGAGTCCCCATATAACAAGCCTTAATCAGTAGCAATATAATCTGACTCTTTCAGATTTCCCTAGATTTGAACTGCTTTCTGTACTAAAACATTAAATATGCATAAAGTGAGACATCCAGTGTTGTTTGTATGCAGAAAAAAAATAATATTTTTTTTTTAAGTAGGAAAGAGAGCTACAGCACTTTGATCTGTGTCTAATACTGAGATTTCCTAAAAGTACTGTTTCACAGCTGGACTTTAGTCTCTGGTCTATTTTTAATAAATGTCAAGGAACCATCCCAAACTAGAGGCAATACCACAAACATGGAAGGTGCAACGGCTCGGTACAATTATTTACTGAAGCTTAGATAAGATTAGATAAAGTTAGATAAAATCATGCTCTGTCATAGAAATCAAATCTTCCTTTAGAAGTCCTTCTGTATTGTTACCTTACTTTATTTACTAAGTATTATTCCTAGTAACCAGCTCAGAATCAAAAATTCTCACCAATAATCACAGAAGGTCTTCCTTCCTTTTACCTCCTCAGCTGGCCAGCTGTTGTGGAGCCCTGCTCTGGGTGTCTGACTCTTCCCACGACGCTCTTGAAAGACCTTCAGTGCTTGGCACGGTGAACGCTGCTCCCGGTGCTGAGCGCAGGCACTGGCCAGCAGCAGTACGCGGCCTCGCTGGCCTCTACATGGGCCCAGTCTCACCTCCGCAGCACAGCACAAGCAGGACTCATGGGCAGCACCAGCAGGGAGGAGCTGCACAAGGAGCCAGAAGACTGTACGCCTCATGAGAGCGCTTCGGGGGGGACGACGACTGATAACAGAGGTGGAGGGGTAGGAGCTGCACTAAGCGTTCATCACCGCACAAGGCCTCCCTCGCATCTCTCCATTGTCAATCTCATGAGAAAGCGCCTTTGAGGGCTCATAACCAGCACCTCCAAAACAGTGACAATGAGAACTTTCTTCCTACATCCTCCTTTTTTTATTGTACTTTTAATGTACACACAGCAGATACATTTCCTGCTAAGGATTTTTCCTAAGCTGGTTGCCAAATGTGTGGAGTATTGTAGCCGTGGGGCTCAGCTAAACCTCGCCCTTTTTATTATTCAACTCACAAAATAGGAGAGCCCTTAAAAGGGAGCTTGAGAGTAGGTTATCCCGGCTCAGTGCATTGCCTGGTGCCAGCCTTTGCCTGTGGATTCCACTCACTGAAATGCTTCTCATGGGATTCCCAGTGGGTTTCAAAGTGTATGATGAGAAGTCTTTTATCTTTATTACCTCTCTCCTACTATTCAAAATCTCCCAATCAATTTTTCTTTCCTGAGTAAAGTTGGAACTTTATAAATCACTATGTGAAGAGAAATACCAAGAGGGAAATAAAGACCAATATTGATATAGTGCAGCAATTTCAGCAAAAAAATTTATTGGCAATCATCTGGCTAAGAAAAGAGCAAAAATAGATTACTTATGTCTGACTTACATTTCTGATATTGTTATTATATTGGAAAACCCTTTACGCCCTCAGGGACAGATCCATTGGCCTCTGCCACAAACCTTAACAGGCTCCACAGACAAAAAAGGGCAAATGCAGTCAGCCCAAAATTACCATACCCAGTCAAGTGATGTGTGTACCATAACACTCTCAAAATGTAAACATGTGCTTCTCCTTCCTCCTTATTTTAAGAAAACAGCTAGAAAAGCTGAGGCAGCATTCTGGGGCTGTTAAATAATACTGAATTTGTTATTGTTCAGTCAAATCCCACTCCTAACCATCTCCTGAGATATACAACACTGGATTAAGTCAGCAGTGACTAGTGATGTAGGGAATGAGCTAGAAAGGTCCAGTCCAGTGACAGCTAGAAACAGTTTACCTGCCTGAGAAGAAAAATATCTCAAACTGACCAGTCACGCATTTTCAAAAATCAAAAGCCACTCTTGAAAATTCACCACCTCCTCAAACTTTCTGTGCTCAAATGGCTGACACCACTTGTGAGGGAAGTTGACTTGGTTCAGTCAAGAAAAGGGGATGGGGAGTCGATTTTTCCATCCAAATCTGTGAATACACTGATCTATATTTTAAATCACTAAATCATCCACTGCATTACTAAGCATACCTGTCCATGTGCTTAAGCAGAGCATGAGGAAGCCACACAATTAGCACACCAAGCTGATGAGAAAATTGAGTTGATATACTTGTGACCCCCTCCCAGAATGGTTCATTCCAGTTTCGGTGCTGCTACCAGCAATTAGGTATCCTTGTATGTAAGAGGAAAGCATAGCTTGCTCCCACACTGCAAATCAAATGATAGGTGGTTTTAAATAATGCCCGTGGGGGATAGACCTCAAGATCCCACTCCTCTGCTCTCATCGCCTTCTTGCAAAGAATTTTACATCTTAATCATGGCCCATTAATTACTCTTACATAATGTAAGAAATAAGGCAGATGTCTGAAGAGTAGTTTAAAAATGAGGTAGCTGTGTAACTTAATCTAACAGTTTTTTGAAGTTTTTGATCAAAACTAACCCCAAAAGAGCCTTGGGAATCTCAGCTCTAACCTCACTGGCAATTGAAGACCAGTCGTGAGCCATGGAAATACCCCTACAACAGTGTAAATACCACCTGGTCTCCTGGCAATTCCAATCACTCACTTCTTGACACCTAATGTCAACCAGGCTCACGCAAGTAACTTCACAGAGCAGCACTGCTCTCGTAGACTGGCCACGGGACTTTGACTCGGTTAAAGACAAGCAGAGTTAGGGGTCTACCTCTACTAACAATAACACAGCTGCATGCTGTTAAAGCAGTTGGTGGTTAGCGAGAACTAATAAATAACGGTATGTCCTGCCTGTTGCAGTGGAATGCGATAGCAGGGGGAGCGGGCAGAGCTGACAGCACTCAGGAGACTTCGTTTGCATTACCCAAAGGTCAAGAATCACAGCCACAGTTTACAGCTTCGGTATACCAGTATCACTTCTAAAACGAGATCCCCTGTACTACAAGGAACATCTTGATGAACTAGTCAAGAGGATTTCTGCTTTCTACCACAGATACCTCCAAATCTGGGCCATAATGTCACTTGTTTCAAACAATCCTTCGTGTCAGGACCTTTAAGGATATGGAATAACGATAGACCTGAGTATAATTTTGACTGAGGCATCGAAAATATGCTAATTGTTTTAGTTAATTGATAGATTTAAAAAAATGCAGTATTTGCCTAATTCAAGGTATTTCCCTCAGTGAATATTAAAAAAATCTTCACAATAAAATACTGAAAATATACTGAGATAGGCCTGTTTTCTCAGTTCTGAGCCTGGTCCTGAATTACAATGCTTTAAAGCAAATCATGAAATATTGGATTTATTTTATATACAGACACTGTTTTTCTATATTTTTTCTTTCTATGTGTAGGTTTTTCTGTGTTCGAACATATTTCCTAAAACTTCCAGTCTATTTTCTGCTCCTTCCTCAAATTATGATTTCAGAAACTAAGATTATTTTTTTTTAAGTTGCAATACTTACAATATAATGACAATAATTAGCAACTGTGTTAGAAGTTAAATGTAAATTTTCAACGATCCTTCAAAAACCTGTGGTAGGTCAACTATATGCATCAAAGGCACAATTGTGTATGATTTATACTCTGTATTGCCAGATTTTAAACGAAAGTGGTAGACTGTAAAGATAAGACAGGAGAACAAAGTGATGCACACCCAGTAATACCTGGAAGTAAATGCACTTTAACCAGACAGATGATAAAGCAAACACTTATAAAGTTATTCATTCAGTTCTGCTCTGTACTGCTCTAGTTAAACAGAAGACACTGCCTCTGAAAGGAAAAATTTTTGCAAAATGGTGAAAATTCTTTTTTCCTCTCACATTTGCCACCTTGAAATTTGAGAAACACCAATAAACAGAAACATGGAGTTAATTTTAAGAGAAAAAAATGAAAGCCATAATACATGGTAACACTGCCTTATTAATAGCTGGAAGGTGGTGATTTGATTATGGTTTTGTAACATCTTTTGTCTATATAGAACTGTGCTTCCCCCCCCCCGCCTTGTTATTTCTTTCTTGTAGATGTTTAAAATACATTTATCATCTATCACATTACATTTAGGTGTCTGATTTCAGGTTCCCCTATTCTGGTATGGCTCCCGTCTGTCTCATATTGCAAAGTTATGTGAAGACTTTAAATTCCTCGTATCCAATGTTCTGCTCAGGGACAGGTTTCAATAGCAGCCAATAATGTCATATTCTCAAAGCCATAAAACTATTTCTTTGTAAACTGTAAACTAAGATACGTCAGCAAGTTGGAACTGCAAAATTAAATTGCTTATAATATTAAATAATTTTCTTATCAGAAAAAGATAACCATTCACTGACAAAGAGATATGATCAATATAAACTTGAATAGCAACATATTTGTAGGTATCTTTTAAAGGCTATCTTGTTTTCATGATCTTCAGAAATTCCCTCATAATGCAAATAGAACCAAATGCCTATTGCAAATGACTTCCTGCAAATGTTTGCTTACACTTTTAAATGAAATTGCTTCATTACTGCTTGTTACTTGTTTCTGTTCACTCCCTACAGATATTCAGATAAAAGATGTATTTATGCTTAAAGGTACATTGGGACTAAAAGCATCTGAGCTTACCTCTGCTTTCTTTCCCTGTATAAATTTAATTAAACTGCATGGATTCCTTGCAGGCATCTGACTCCCAAGGAAAGCAGTGGGCACTATATGCAAAAGTAGGAAGAGAATGCCAAAGTGCTTTAAGGCTCTACATCCTAATCTTAGTTTTCTTCTGTAAAGTGAAGACAGCTTTAGAGGGGTAAGATTTTCAAGACAGCAAAAAGTTTTGTCACTTCAGTAGCAGTATAACTTGTATAGGAACTTGAAGATACATGGATGCAAATCTGCATCCTGAGTTGGGTTTCTCTCAGCCCTAACAGCCAGGTCTTTCTAATAGACTGTGGAGAAAAATCATGCTGAATTCTCATCTTCAGCCAGTTCAGATTCTACAGGGCTGTATTCTATTATTTGGCTGGCTTGCATTCAAGTCCGTCTCACCTAGAGTGAGCGGAGCTCTGAGGCTATGCTCTACAATTCATTAGCTATCACTGCTGCTACTGGATAGTGGGTCTTCCCTATCCCCCCACTACCCTTCCACAACTAAGTGTCTTTCAACCCTGGTTCTGACCAGGGTTTTCTCGGCAGTTTGCTGGGTCTATTTTCTTCACAAAGCAGAGCTGTCATGATAGGTCATGGATAAGTCCTGATCTCTCATGCAGCTGAATCCTGAAGTGACACATCATCAAATGCAGATTCAAGATTCCCTGTTAATTATGCAGGGATAGTTTTCTCAGTACAACAGAATTTTAGCAAAAAAAAGACTATGGCTATATATAGGATGCAAACACAAGAAACTACACCAATGAATGTGTAGACTGCTTTCTGTTAATGGCTAGAGAGGACTCAGTCCAAAGGCTCAGGAGCGGTCCATTTCTTAGCACTCAGACACCTGGATTGTACACAAAACTGCATGCTGAATGAGACACAGTTGCTCATTACTGTTAGAAATGACGTTTGACATGAACTCTAAAAATAAGGAGCTCCAGAACTCTAACCCTTTGCCCAGGTTTTCTGGTGATCACTGGCAACATATGATGTTCTGACACAACGTACTTTAAGAGTGTCATGATGAAAAGAAAATTCAGTCTTGAGGTTTCTATTGATAATGGCAGCTGGTTATACTTTACCATGAAACACAGCTTGTTCTCATTATTCACAACTGACTCTGAGGAGGAAGACAGCATGTTTCATACACCTACAATTGGTTGAAAATTAACTTCATTGTTTTAAGGCATCAAAAACATTGAATAACTTATATCAATGTCTGACAAGGTAAAGTAATGGATGAAGGATACAGTCCTACTTTTAAAATTAAGCATCCTTTAAACAAAAAGACAAACCGGTCTCCCAGAGACTGTTAATATTCCACAGCATAAGAGAGAAAATAAAAGGATTTTTAAATAGTACATAACTATACAGAGCATAATCCATCCAGGGAAAAAACAATCCACACAACAAAAACATCCCAACTTTAAATACTGACATTGGCAACCTCTCAGCTGGTCCTTCATAACTTTGGATCCAAGAAATCAGGGGTATTAAGTGAAATGCTGCAATCCAAAAGCAGCCACAAGGTCTTAGGAACATGTGCAGACTCGTCTCAAGGTGTCAAAGAGATTAAATCCCAGAACCATAGGCAGCCAGGGGCAAGGAAAAGGGAGTTTACAACTTTCAACACAAGTGTCAAGCCTGCTTATGTATTTACTTTCTCCAATTGCTATTTCTCCTATATACCTTCTGCAAGAAATGGTCTCTCAACTCTGACTTCAAGCATAGTTTTTGAACTTCTGAAAGGCTGTGACACAGCCACCCTCACCAAATCTTGCTGTGCATTGGAGTATACCTTGTGAGGTATGTAAAGCACATAGAAAATGTGGTCCAGGCTCAGGCAGCCTAAAATATACCTGTGCCCTAAGGGTTGGCTATTGGCTTTTAGAAATGTCAGTAGGGAGATTAGGCACAGAAATTTAGGGGTAGCCTTGGCCTGTTATTCCACTAAGAATAAAAATTAAAAACCATGAAGTAATAAATTCTACTCTTACTGCAGTAAAACATTGTAAAGTAAGCAACCCTCAAAGTATGAATCTGACTGGATGACTCAGACATTATTTATACTTTTCTTATGATTAACTTCTGCCTGGCAACTTCACCAGATAAAATAAGGCACCATTCAACACTTTCAAGGCAACTTCATTGTACACCCTAAAATTAAGCATCATAAATTTACTTATCCTCAGAATAATTACATTAAAGTTTCATGACACTTTGGACAAGTCTGTGATGTTATAACTTCAGCTTAAAATAGTGACCAATTTAAACTAAACATTTGTTTAACATATTGTCATGCAACATGGATTTAATAGTAGTTTTGATCTGTAATCTTGGTGTTTTTCATTAGTCTGTAACTTTTTGTTGTCATTTATCTAAACTATGCAAGCATGAAGTCTGTGAGACAATGATCAGTATAACAAGGTTTTCCATTAGGAAAAAACCTTCTCTTTATTAACAAGTTCTTTGAAATGTGCTGTAATTTCCAAACATGCCTCAGGAATATAATTCTTTTTTAGTGCCATGAATTTCAATACAACTGCTTGCAAAGACTGTGTGAGAGTAAAAGTGTCCAAGAACCTCAACAGTAATTGCAGCAATAAACCTAGCAGAGACCTTTGTAACAAGGACAGTTATAAGCAATTTTGATTTGACAAATTACATTAAACCAATCTTAATTCTTTTTCACAGCAAAGTAGCAGGCTTTGGAAGATCACAGAATCACAGAATGGTTCAGGTTGGAAGGGACCTCTGGAGGTCATCTGGTCCAACCCCCAAAGATGGGCAAGAGCAGCAGATGCTACACATCTTGATATTGGTCAGGGTTTTTTTATTTTTATCTTATATGCAAAATTCATTGGACTAGTACAAAATTAACTGCAAAACTATACAAAAATAAATGGCAATATCTATGAAACTGAATGTGCTTATTAACTGGGTCTACTTTATACTTACGTGCTATTTTCATTTGTGATCCCAAAAGCGGAATAGACAGGACATTTATGAAATATGAATCGAACGGCAAGAACACTGGAACAGGGATTAAAAATCAAATTGGTTCTGACAAATTGAAAAAGTTATCTGAACAAATTAGAACACAATTTAATAAAAAAAAAGATAGTCACATATGAAGGAACAGTCAGCTCTGTGAATATAGATAGTCATTTAGCAGGACAGTCTTTGGAAACTTCAGGGATTACAAGCAGAACATGAATCCGGAACACAACGTACAAGACATCTGTTCCTTTTCTGCACTATGGGCAAGCTTAAACCAGAATACCATCCCTATTTTGGGCATCACACAATAGATGTGGACCTAATGTAGGGAATCCAGAAGCTAGAAAAAGCGTGATCTGGGATCATGAAAACACATGAAAAGTTGGGAAGAAGTGGGATCGTTTAGAAGGTTGAGGAGGAATACAGCAGCCTTTGCAAAGAAAGGCTGCCTCAGAAAGGGTGGGATTTGTCCTTGGCAGTGACAGAGGCTTAAAGTGCTGTGACAGAGGTGGACATCAGACCTCAGAAAAGGTTTCATTTAAGCCAGTTAACCACTAGAATAGATCACCTAGGCAGAGTGGGGAGTTATCTACTGCTGGTAGTCTTTAAGAACAGGTAAAACAGGGACCTGAACACATGCAGGTGGAGCTGATCCTACCTTACAACAGGGGTCCCTATTGGCCTTACACTCCATGATTGTCCTTCCACAGTCACTTAAGGTTCACTGCACTCCTTCCCTGGCCTCACCGCTTACCTCTGTATTTAGCTTTCAGCTCATTCCTAAAGCCTTGGCCATCCCTATACTCAAGAAATCACATGGAATGGTATAATGAGCTGGTGTCATACTCCTATTCTGCATGTGCATTATTCTCTTCTTTCACTTGCATCTTCCTTGTATATTAGGGAACATACACCACCCAGTGTGCATGCATGCATGCGCATGTGTACTTTTTAAACACAAGAAGCTCCCATTCCTGATTAGCCTTAAAATGCCACCAAAATAAATGTGTGGTATCGCATGCTTCTTAATCAAATTGCATCAGTACACCTCACAATGCCATTTCACAGTTGTGATGCAGTTGGTAATAGCTGAGGTTGTACAGTATAGAGAGGTGACACATTTCTTTCTAAAATAAAAGTATGACTAAATATCTAATGGTGACACTAACTTACATTATGTCATCAGTTTTGAAGAGGAAATGACCCTCCAGATTAATGAGGAATTCTGCCTAGAAGTCAAAGGTATGATATAGTCTTATATTATTAAACAAGAGCTAGATATGATCTAACCTACTTCAAACAGCCCAGCCTTTAATAGAGAGAAGATAAAAAGGCAGAGTACCAAGAGTCCATATTTATCTCTGGTGTAACACCAACGAAGCCAACAGAATTCCTTGAAGTTCAGTGTGCCTCAGAGCACCACGTGGCAAGTGCCGCAGGTCATCCTGTAAGCTGCAAGGTATGATGGATGGAAAAAGCAATGCCATTTTCCGTTCCTATTTAGGAAACATTATACTAAGAAATAAGATACCACAGGACCGAATCTCAGAAAATGTCTGGTTATTATTATGTAACAATTGATGTATCAATTCACTAAACAATTTTACAAATTCAGATACGAACATATTCCACAAAGTCCTCTGGAATGAAGAAATCACAAAGTGTCCTAGAAAATTCAATTTTTTCTATATTGTACATAGTAAACATAATTATGCTGTAAAAAATATACAAGTAAACACTAATTTCTATAAACAACTTTCTTGAAAAGCAGTCAGGAATTAAATAGGCTATACTTTATTTTTTCAAAATCCTAAAACTAGGATACCATTCATCCATCTGATCAAGTCAAACTTACTATATTAATCCCTGCACTAGAGATAGCAATTCCCTCATCCTTAGCGCTGACACCAAACAAGATAGTGTTCCCAGACCCCCCTGAAGGTACATTCTAAATAGATGGACATTAATAGATAATAACTGCAAACAAAGCACATAAATACCTTTTAAAAAATTAACAAACCTGGATTTCCTTGGACATATGAGCAATAAGAAGAAATCACCTTGCACTTTTTTAGAAAATGCACCTAAAAATTTCTCATTCATAGCCTGCTTCAGGCTTTACACTCCATGATGAGGGCCACTATTTATTTGTGATGATGAGGGGTATCTTCTACTCTGGCCAAAGTTGTCAGCAACTGACAGCACTCCACATTTAGCAGTTTCAGACATTCTGTTCAGTATCTCTAACCCAAGTTCTGTACTTCCAGAAGAACAAGACCCTTGCCAACAAATTGAGAATTGAGCAGTCCCAGGGAAGAGGGGCTAAAGGAGCTGTTAATTTCCCACTATTTCCAGTGCAGGTCTGTGTCACCCTGTTTACATCATGCATCATTCATCTGCTGTGATGAAATGCAACCCTGTGTTTTAAAAAAAGACCTCCGTAATAGTGAGGATACTGTATCTCTGTGAGAAGTGTTTCACATATTTTCCATGGGCACAAAATGCTCCTGCTTCTATTTAAATCTCTGTAGCTCTCTTTGGGCGACATTATTCACTTCAGGAAGTTCATTCAGAAGGTGCTTAGCATAGGAAGGGGAAAAGCCAGCATGGCAGCAGACAGCAACATGGCTCCTGAAAAAAAGCCGAGCACTACTCCTGTGAAAAGGGCTGTCCACAAGATCCGAATGGCCAGCCTAGTCTTCAGCTTGGCGCGAGGCTGGCAGCAGTGGGCATCTGACCACCACATAAAGCAAGCCCAAGAGCCCTCTGGATGGGTCCCTTCTGCAGAAGACTCATCAACTCAGCCTGTACAAGAAAGACCCTTCAAAAAATGGCCAATTAGATCTGTCAAGAGGGACCAAGGAGAAGACGGCGAAAAATCCTCAGCAAAGGAATCAGTGTTGATAAGAGACGCTGAAAAAAATGCAAGGGAATCAGATGAAGCCCTCAAAAAGTTCAGCATTAAAAACAAAGAGGTGACCAAAACAGTTGTAAGCAAAGCCTACGAACGAGGAGGTGATGTAAGCCTCCTCAGTGGAAGATATGAGAATAACAATAGTAGCTCAGAGATGACCAAGCTCAAAGAAGAATCAAGTGCTATTGACAAAATTCTTAATGACAAATTATCTCCAACCATAAGGAGAAAGTGTTCAAACGTGGTATCAGAACTGACCAAGGGCTGGAAAGAGATGGAACAAGAGGACAAAGAGGGGGCTAAGGAAGAACTGCTGCTTAAGCGTCATGATGACAGCCTGGATGCAGAGGACAGTGGCTATGGGGAAGCAGAGGACAAACTCGAGCAAGAAGACAGTGACCGAGACATGACGGTTGTGAGGATTAAACGACCTGTGCCATCTTTGTAAGTAAAACACCTTTATTACGTTATCATGAATGGTCAGCAGACCCAGAAACAGGTACAGGTTTCCTTAAGGAAGAAATGGAAAACAAAATTGGTAGGAAAAGGTCAAAAAGAATTTATAACTCTTGAAGGCAAAAAAAAAAAAAAAATTCCAGAAAACCTTTCACATATCTCTCTGTGCTTAAGGAGTTAGTCAACAACATCTGATTATAACCTTAAGTTTTATGTGCTATATACATAATAGACACAGTAAGTTACATTTATGAAATGTTAATTACATTTAATTTTCTGGATTTACTAGTTCATGGAAATCACTACTTCTTAATGCTTTAGTCCACATTTCAGATTAAAATCTTTCACCTCAGCAATAGCCCACAGCTATTCATTTATTTCATCAAATATTGAGTCTAAAGAGGTGTACCTGACAAATAATATTTCCAAATACTGATTCATTATTTTGCTTAGTGTAAATTGTACATACTCTTGGGAGTAATTTGCAGAGAATGTCCAAAACAGACATTGCAGGAGTCACCTTTAAGTACCTCTTAACAAAAGCTGGGTTCCCTGCTTCTCTTTGGAAGCTCTTCATGGATCTGGAATTCATCAAGTCAAAGAATGGAAACTTTCACAGGAGCTGGGACCCCACACATACATTAAAAAGCCTCCAGCTTGCCTCAGCATCTGCAGGATCGATTTGAATCACGCTATATGTTATAAATCATTTGACAAAAAAGAACATTTGAATCATCAATAGATTCTTCAAATTCAAGGTCTCTCTACAGGTACACTATCATAAGGGGTGTGTGTGGGAAAGTACAGTCATTGAATATGTTGTGGAAGTAGAAGTTCCTGACACATAGACTTCCTTATGCCTGTAAATGGTGTGAAGAAAAAAGGAAGCAGAATCTGTTACTTAACCTGTGTAGTTATTACAGGTTCTACTTAAAAAAAAAATTGAATTAAGTAGCAAATTCACAGCATCAGGCAGTTTTGAGTAATACTTCTTTCAGTAAGAGGTTCATGTTTAAAGATTACTATACAACAACAGGCACATATTAAATTTGAAGCCCAGGTTGTAAACAAGTGGAGTTCACCCATAGCCATGCAGTCCTTGGGAAGTCTCCTAGAAGAGCAGACGAACAGCAGAGGCTGGCAGGAATTCTCTGGTTTCCTCTCCCAGAGACTCCACCAGAACCACTTTTCCAGAAGATGGCTACAAATAGTTGTGTTGTGGCCAGACTTGCCAATGAGTAGCTGCCAAACTAATTCATCACTCTTTTGTTGGTAAAAGATTAAAAGATCCATATGTCCAGTGCTGCAAGATGGGAAACTGTAGGCAGCTGTTACAGACACAACACACTGTTTGCTCCAGTCCTCTGTTTTACAAACTTGGTAATGCCCCAGAACAACAACAGCAGAAAGGAACGTGTGGTTGAGCCTGAACTGTTTTGGTGTGAAACCTCACATCTAGCCGTAAAGTTGCAGCCTCTGAGGCCAGGGTGCACCAAGCCATGGCCAAAGCACAGCACACACGCTGCCCGCTGGCTTCGCTGGGCAGGGAGGATGGCTGGAGGTGAAAACTTAAACCAAGGCCGGAGTTTTGGCAGAGCTCGTCCGCCTGAGCCCGCAGAGGGAAGAGGCTGGCACCAGGACACGGTTTCCTACCAGGAGCCATCACGTGGTGGGGCCCAGGTCTTTGCTGCTTCTACTCTGTGTCCATCACCTGCACACACACAATGTGAGTGCAAGCTGAGCAGGAGGCAATTTGAGATGAGAAGGCAGGGTTTTCACACACTCAATTAGCCTGTGTGTAAAGGATGAGCAAGGCAGCAGGAATCGCAGGATCAGGACCATACTGTATCCTAATCACCATTTCAGAAACAAAAAACTGGAACCAGCATTGATGAAAATGCCAAAACAGACTCTGTGATCCCTCTGCAGACAGTAAGGCAGGCTGTACCGTTCCCACTGCTCGGGTTTTATACCTCACTACTGACAAGTGTTTACCATGGCCAGCATTAGACTATGACTAACATAGTCATGGATTTCAAACATACAGTACTTTTTAGCACAACTATCTAAACACATATAGCTATTTTAACTATTCAAGTTGGGGATTAGAAGGATGCTTTGCTGTACAGCTGACCAGTCATCTCCCACAAGGAGCAAATGGTTACTAGCCAAAGTGAAAAAAAGCTCCCCAGCAACCTAGAGCTTGAAAGTCTGTGGCCCCTGCTTTTGGGAGGCCATGTGCACTGTCCTTTGACAGAAGTTAGGACCTCCAACCAAAGATTTCACACATTGTGGCAGTGCATCCATAACACACATACAGTGGGAAAAAAAGGATACATTTGCAGCAGATATTATCTGTAAATAAGCTCAATTAAAACAAATTGCTCACTTTAAAAATGCTATAGTAGAAAAAAAGTAGCTCTCTGTTATACTTCATATGTATTTTCCCCCATATGTCTAATTTTAATGCTGCTACCTAGGAAAAAACCAATTAGCCATATTTACTGAGCTGCAAATGATTGAAATAACACACTCTTATGTTACTTAAAGCTCTCTCTTCCACTGAAATCTGACACAAAAGTAATTTTCTGCACTTACAGTGCTGTTATCAGGACTGGAATTTTTAACTACTCAATTTATTTTATAGCCTCAGAATACATTATTTCAGCCTGCTACTGTTATGAACATTTCAGTGTGGCTTAATCTTCTTCAAAAAGGCTATAAGTACATGGTTGTTAAAGCAAATCTCCCATTTTCCTCTCTATATTCCAGGAAAAAGCACCGCTGCCAGTATTTTTTTTTCTCACATCAGCACCTTCATCATTTCCAGCTGCAATACTTACTGGAATAATGTTGCTTCCTTAGCAGAAGGCATGTTAAGTCCTACAGGCATAGGAAACTACTTCATTCCTGCTTAGGAGCCAAAGGGATGCAACAGTGATATCAAACTCAAAACATTAAAAAGGGATTCATACCTTTCCCCTTCAGAAAGGGTCAGAAGGAACACGGAACACAGACATTGTCCTCATATAAGTTAAGAATGCATGTAGGGTGATCATTCTGGTTGACAGGTTAACTTAGTTGATTGTTACAGGTAAAGCACGTGGGTTAATGTTCACAACCTTCGATTTGGATCCACAATCCGTTGTGTAGGTGTGGTAAGAACATGAAAAAAATGGTTCTACACGTACACATTGTTAACTTGTCATTAAGCTAAACAATGGGGAAAACTGCACTTCAGCCACCAGAAATGGTTAAATTAGAAGATGCATTAAAAAATATATAGTATCAGTAAGGTATTTCCAAACCCACATGGGGCACAATAAAAGCAAAAGGATAGATAAGATGGTGTTTTTCTCAACCACTGAGAAGACTGTTCGGATAAGGAAGGTGATAATAGTACTCAGCTAGAAAAGAGAACTAAAGGTTTCAGTAGGAAAAGGAGAGAATACTTACTAGACTGTTAAATGAAAAAAGAGGTAACAAAGCATTTACAGAGTTATGCTATCTCACTCACTGTCGTCTTTCCCCTCAACCTGGGGAATTGAAGCTCCAGGACTTTCTCAGGGGCCAGGGCCCTTGGAGAGAGGGGGGAGCAGCTGGCTGTGGCTGAGGCATAAGCCCTCATGATGGTGTCTCCTCATCAGCTCCACCGAGACTGTTGGTATCACTTCTTCTAGGCAATTTTGATTCACTTGGGGTTCCCCCCCACCCCGATATCTTCCCACGTGAAGAGCTGGGGAAGCAATCAATCTGAGCTTCAGCTGGAGTTAAGACTGCGCTGGCACAGGGTTTCTGTGGCTTTTGGGAGATCCATAGGTTTCAGGAGACAGATTGCTTTGCATAAACAAACCCTGCGCCCACAACTCCTCTGGGCAATGAAGCTACAATTCAGAGCAAGGGGCAAAGGATCACAGCTTTCCCTTTGCCTGTATGACAACAGCTTATAGACAGGGGATTTGGTTTATCATTAGGAAACAAAATTGTCTAGCTTTACCCCACTGATATATTTTAATGCTTTCCTGCCAACACCTACCTGTTAATCACTTAAATGCACAAAACCACAGGTACATAAATGCTGCCTACTGTCAGGATGCTCTGCAGTCACCCCACAGAAGAAAGGTGCCTTTACTTGGCAGCACTATATGCTCAATTGTTCTGATGCTTTTCACCATATGGATGGGAAAGAGCATTTTGAGGCTTTTTAAATACAGTTTCTCAACACAGCTAAATCAAGCTAACGGCAACTCCACAGCTAAAAGATTGGTCCTGGTCTCCTACTCCTTCTTCTATCCCTGGCACTAAGTGTCTGCACTTCTTGCTCTAGCACTACAGTGCTGCCCAGTACTGGCATCCTTCTGGTGCACAGACTTCAACTGGGGACATGTCTATCACTCCTATTCTCTCTTTCAACAGGCTTAGTGGAAAACAAAGGAATGGCCAAACAGCAGGGAAATAAAATTTTCTGCAGGTTTGCGGTCCTCTGTACTGTTTTGCTAACTGTATTTTGGTTCTCCGCTGTTACTGTTAATATTCAGCTGACATTACTGGGGAGGTTTCAGAGCAGCCTTCTGGGGAGTAAAACCATTAGAAAACAAATTACTTCAGCACAGCCACAGCACAACATACTCCCTAGCCAAGCTCTGTACAGACACGATGACAGGATGTGGACAGCACAAAGACTAGCTCAGACTATCTACAGCTCCTCCACAACATGTGAAATCAGCCACTAGAGGAAAGAGTATCAATTTGTCTGCCTGGAGTCACCCAGCAATGTGATGTTGCTATGACACACACACACGCACACCAAAAAAAAAATCAGTAAGACCTCTGAAGGTCTTTCATCATCCTTTGACCTTGACACAAATCTCAGTAGCCCTAAGTTTCTTTCAGGCTTGTACCCTGCCAGCGGGAATGTGAATTTTGGACTTCAATACTTGTTCAGAACCATCCTTAAAATATATAAGCATAGGCAGAGCTACTGCACTCTATTAGCTTTTTGTTGTTGTTTTAAACATCAACATCTATTACAGGGGACAGATTTTTCTAGACACTTACCCTCTGTTTTTCAGCGAAGAATAGCTGAGGATCCAGACCATACACTTACAGTTATTGCCATCTATAACACCAGGGCAGGCAGATTTCAGGCTCTGCTAGGCAGGCAGAAATGGGGAGCTGCATGACTGACCAAAGGTAGAAAGCACAGGTAATCAGCAGCATACTGTTTCGCTCCTATATAGAATTAAGTCATTCTTGGCAAAAGTTTGTCAAAACAGGCTCAAACCTAGGCTGGAGGATGGTAGCGTTGATGAGATCAAGCTGTGACCAGCAGATTTGCTTCTGAGGGCAAACTGGAACATGGACTAAAAGCCCCCAAAGAACTAATTTAGAAGTAGTGAACTCATGCCACCTGGTGGCTAGCATCTCGTCTGGGAAAACATGGTAACCAAGTTAAAGAGGAGATTAGTAGCAAAACTGTGTAATTAAATGATGAAGTGCAATGCTCAAATGCCCTTTTTGTTTCTTTCAGCGCAAGCAGGTTTAGCGAAGAAGCACGCACCAAAGCCCAGAGGAAATACAGCTCCGTTAACAGCCTGAAGGACAGATGGCAAGAATGGGCCGACCAGCACATCGTAACGCAGAAACTGAATCCCTTCAGCGAGGAATTTGACCACGAGCTGGCCATGTCCACGCGCCTGCACAAAGGAGATGAAGGCTACGGCCGTCCAAAGGAAGGAACCAAAACTGCTGAAAGGGCTAAGAGAGCTGAGGCCCATATCCACCGGGAGATTAGAGACATGTGCTTCATCATTGAATCAATGGCTAAGCCACGGCCCGACGGCAAGATCCAAGTCACTTTCGCGGAACTCTTCGAGAGATACGTTCGTATTTCAGATAAGGTGGTTGGGATTCTCATGAGAGCCAGGAAACACGGGCTGGTGGACTTTGAGGGAGAAATGTTATGGCAAGGAAGGGATGATAATGTCATAATAACTTTATTAAAATAAGCATGCTACAACCAGAACAACTTGTTTTGGAAAACCTTTCTCCACTTCTCCCTTGCTATTAGCATTTGCACATTTGGAATACAATATTCCCCCCCATTCACCCACATAGAAAATATTATTGAGCATTTTTCTAAATATGTATTTTGTAACTACTGCATGGTAACACGAGCATCCGAATGGATTTTCCTCTGTACCAGGAGGGCTTGCAGGACACTTCAGTTAGTTACTACATGAAAAATAAAGAGAAAAATCTATATTGTATATAAGCAGCTGATTATAAAAACCCATAGCAATATAAATAGCTACAAATGAATTTCAATTTTTACTTGTTCTTACATTCAAGATATTCCCAACTATTTAAACTGGGATGTCAGGAACATAAAGCATGCCAGATCAGAAGTTGAATGACAATATAAAATAAGACCAAGTTTTTGATCTGTGAAAGTGATCTTGTGCACGTATTTCCTAATTGATTGATTTATATGCGTAAAACCAGTTTTATTTGAACACAGAATCAAGGATACCACCTTTGTTTTCTTTACAAGCAGGATATGCAACTACTACTGTAGTATTACCTTGTCGCAACTACTGACACAGCTTTCTTTTACATATCACGTATAAAGACAAAAGTCCTTCTTTTTATAAATGTGGTTTTGTATTGAATGGATTTATATAACTAATTTATTAGATAGTTTCCTATTTAGAGTTATGGATATTGGAGAGAAAACACTCAATAGAATGTAATGCACAAAAAAATTTTGCATAGCCACATAAAAAATACCTCCTATGCAATGTTGTGCAATGTATCGTCTGATTATCTATGTAAATATGGTTCTTATAAATACAGGGAAAAATAACATGTAACATACAAAAATCGGTCGGTACTTGTAGTGTTGTGTATAGCAAAAAAAGTGACTTCCATTGCAGTGTAACTCTCTGTGAGAACAGATACAGAAACAGTGTTCATACCTAAAATCAACTGACTTTAAGGAAAATGGTGTTTCATATTACACAGAAACACTGGCCTAATTTTACAGCATTTGTCATTTGAACCATTCTGATGTCACTGAAATAACATATTTCTGTCCAGGTGATGCCGAATAGGAGTAAACACTAATGAACTAATACTTCCAGGTCTTAAAATTGTTTGTATTATGGACAAATCTGAGACCTCTGTAAGGTCTATAATGCTTACTGGATTATATAGATCACTGTTTCTCTAAACTACTACTGCAAAAATAGCTATCTGGTAAAAATGTGCTTCACATGAAAAGCATTTGTTTTGTAGCAAGGTGCCTGGGCAAGTAATTTGCATAATGAAAAAGAAGTGGTTTTTTTCCCCATAAGATTCTTTCAAACTGAAAGAGCAAATATCTTCTTACAGAAGAAGAGGTGTATGAACATCTTTTCTCTGTGATAAAACAAGTATTGCTATCTTATTATGAGAGTACAGGTACTCCAGTTTGAAGCTCAAATGAACAAATAAATAAAATATTTTATACGTTAGTGATACAAAAACTGATTACTATTTCTATTGTAAGTCTATGTCAATCATTAATAATTTAGGCACAGTTGTGAATCTAAGGAAGAAAAATATTACTTAAGATGGATTCAATGGAACTTTTTTAACGTTTTCTTGAGATCTCTCAGACTACTCAAGCTGACCTGCAAAACTGACTTCTAAGTGTAATACTTACATATCATAATTTTTACCTGTATATTCCTACCTTATTCTTTATGTCTTTATATAATGACCTTTACAACTGTCTAAATTGTCTTGAGGAAATTTGGTTGTCAAAGGAATACATGAACTATAAATAAAACCCTTAATTGAATATTTTTTGGGTTATTCCTCCCACACACTAGAGAAGAAATACATGTGCATATTCTGTGAAATAAAACATCAATAAGTTTTTTCAAAATATAAGTACATTCTCCTTTTAACAGGCAGTTAAAATATTTCCCTGTGAAGGTTTCTCTGTCCAAAGCACCAGAACAAGATTTCAGAGTACATGGAAATGAAACAGTCCTTATACAAAATACCTGTACAAAGAATACACACTAAAGGCACATAAGTGTTAAGTGAATTATGTATTTCTGCTCACAAGAACCCTCATCTTACCACAGGAGAACACAGCAGAGATACAGTTCACCACAGATGTTTTTTTCAGTGTTATGTTCATGTGTGACTTAAAGCCCAAGAGCACCTCACCATTGTATGAGGAATCATATACATCTACTTTCATTTGCTGACCCGAGACAGTAGGAGTGATATATTTTTGAACTGAAACACTCACAGTGCAGTATACCACTAAGAGGTGCATTTCAATATTATGCCTGTTTACAGCACGAGCTTGTGGTTTGATATGAAATCTATGCCATCTACTACTTCACTTTCAAGGAAACATCTGGAATACAACTAGGCATGTACTGCTGAAGTAGGAATCAAAAAAACCTTCCAGGCTTAGGTCTTGAGGCAGCAAAGTAGCCCGTAGAAACTGCAGAGTAAATTAAGTTTTTCCACTTCTTCCTACCTGTTCGATAGCAACATGGAAGTGTGGAGTGCCTCTTCTACTCGCTAAGCACTGCTTCTAATGAAGAAATCACTACACGAAAGGAAGGCAGCAATTGTTGCCAACAATTTTCATTCACATGAGAGCCATCTCTGCCTTGTTGCATGCCTACTAACAAAAAAGGCTGGGCTGACTGGATCACAAGCAGATTTAGCTCTGACATTTTACTGTTCTTGCCCCATACGATGCAGGGAGGCAGACACCTGACTTGGACTGAATAAACTGCTAGCATTCTCAAATGCAATCGTCTTCCTCCAGGTTCATGACGGCAAGCTAAGCATTTACTTTGGAGGCAACAATTGCTCCTGACTCAGTCTTAACATCTGAAATTTAGGCGTATCTGCACCTAAGTTAATGCTGAGGTTCATAAAAGTTTCATCCACTTAAACATTTGTGAGCAACACATTATTGACATCTGACTTTTCTGTAGGCTCCTGTATGTCCACCAGAAGTCACTGTGGACAAGACTACATTTTAAGTTTCATATAATGCATATACTAATACTGGGGCAAGAGAGGCAAGGACAGACTAAGCTGCAGGTCAAACTTCTCAGCTGAACTGTAATTCAGTGACAAGAGGAGATGGGGAACCTTCCCATTTTCTCCTTTATGGAATGTAGCAGAGAGAACTGAACTTCTGTAACCAGTGGCACTCTACTTCTTGAATCTCAACGCTTCATTTAGCTGACAGAATAGAATCATTTAGAATCATGTGGAAAAGACCTTTAAGATCATTGAATCCAACTGTTAACCTAGCACTGCAGAGTCCACCACTAAACCATGTCCCTAAGCACCACATCTATACATCTTTTAAATACCTCCAGGGATGGTGACTACACCACTTCCCTGGGCAGCCTGTTCCAATGCTTGATAACCACTTCAGTGAAGAAATTTTTCCTAATATCCAACCTAAATCTCCCTTGCCCCAACTTGAGGCCATTTCCTCTTGTCCTATAACCAGCCACCTGATAGAAGAGACCAGCACCCACCTCACTACAACCCCCCTTCAGGTAGCTGTAGAGAGCAATAAGGTCTCCCCTCAGCCTCCTCCAGACTAAAGAGCCCCAGCTCCCTCAGCCGCTCCTCGTAAGACTTGTGCTCCAGGCCCCTCACCAACTTGGTTGCCCTTCTCTGGACATGCTCCAGCAACTCAATGTCTTTCTTGTAGTGAAGGGCCCAAAACTGAACACAGTACTCGAGGTGCAGCCTCACCAGTGCCCAGTACAGGGAAACAATCACTTCCCTAGTCTTGCTGGCCACACTATGTCTGATACAAGCCAGGATGCTGTCAGCCTTCTTGGCCACCTGGGCACACTGCTGGCTCATATTCAGCCGGCTGTCAACCAACACCCCCAGGTCCTTTTCTGCCAGGCAGCTTTCCAGCCACTCTTCCCCAAGCCTGTATGTAATGCTGCATGGGGTTGTTGTGACCGAAGTGCAGGACCTGGCACTTGGCCTTGTTAAATCACATAAAATTGGCCTCAGCCCATCAATCCAGCCTGTCCAGATCCCTCTGTAGAGCCTTCCTTCCCTCAAACAGATCAACACTCCAGCCAACTTGGTGTCATCTGCAAACTTACTGAGGGTGCACTCAATCCCCTCATCCGGATCATTGATAAAGATATTAAACAGAACTGGCCCCAAAACTGAGCCCTGGGGAACACCAGTGGTGACTGCCCGCCAACTGGATTTAACTCTGTTCACCACAACTCTTTGGGCTCAGCCATCCAGCCAGTTTTTCACCCAGCGAAGAGTATGCTCGTCCAAGCTGTGAGCAGCCACTTTCCCCAGGAGAATGCTGTGCAAAACGGTGTCAAAGGCTTTACTAAAGTCTTGGTAGACAATATCCACAGCCTTTCCCTCATCCACTAAGCAGGTCACCTTGTCATAGAAGAAGATCAGGTTAGTCAAGCAGGACCTGCCTCTCATAAACCCATGCTGACTGGGCCTGATTGCCTGGTTGTCCCGTACGTGCCACATGATGGCACTCAATATGATCTGCTCCACAACCTTCCCCAGCACCGAGGTCAGGCTGAGAGGCCTGTAGTTCCCCGGATCCTCCTTCCAGCTCTTCTTGTAGATGGGCATCACATTTGCTAACTTCCAATCAACTGGGACCTCCCCGGTTAGCCAAGACTGCTGATAAATGATGGGAAGTGGCTTGGTGAACACTTCTGCCAGCTCCCTCAGCACCCGTGGGTGGATCCCACCCAGCCCCATAGACTTTTGTGTGTCTAACTGGTGTAGCAGGTCGCTAACAATTTCCCCTTGGATTATGGGGGCTTCATTCTGCTCCCCAGCCCTGTCTTCCAGCTCAGGGGACCAGGTACCCAGAGAACTGGTCCTACTGTTAAAGACTGAGGCAAAGAAGGCATTAAGTACCTCAGCCTTTTCCTCATCCTTTGTCACTGTGTTTCCCCCTGCATCCAATAAAGGATGGAGATTCTCCTTAGCCGTCCTTTTGTTGCTAATGTATTTATAGAAACAATGTCTTCTTGCATATTGGAATACCCAGATATATGTGCATTTAGACTTACCATATAGGATAAAACAAAGATTATAAGTTTAGAGAAAGGTAACATTAGATCAATTGATATTTGAGGGAAAAAAAGACTAGCCTTCCAGCTCACATGCTCTCTTCAAATCTCTCCTTGCCTTTAATTCCTTATGTCAACTGTGTAACAATGTAATCACTACTAGACATCATAAATCTATAGCTCACTGCAGATAACTTCTTAAGCCTCCCATAGCCATCCCAATGCAATGTCAAAAATCTTTATGAAACAACCCCCCCCCCTTTCCATTTTTCCACTCAAAATATTTTATTTCCAATTGGATAAGAAAACCACAAGTGATATGACTAATGATTTGTCTCATACTGTCCTCCATCATTTACCTTTGAGTAGGCAGTACCATGCAAAGCCTTCTAAACTGTGAAAAGTATTTACAGGTTTTGGGTAAGAGAAATATTTAATATTGATTTAACTTATAATGTGTGGAAGTGTTTCATGTAGGTTACATGTTTTATAACATTTTTTTACATAAAGATATGTGACAATTTATCCCTGTAGAGTAGTTGGAGAAAATAAATCTGAATTAATTAAAAAACAACCGAACAAAAGTACTCCATAAATTATCCAGTCTAATTCTCCTACTATATTGTAACTGTTACATTCCTGTGAAACTAGCATGACCTCTGCCAAATTTAAATATTCTACTTAAAGTAGTAAGATGATAAAGGTCAAAACCTGATGATTAAAGCAGTCTTCATAGTTTTTATTTAAGACCTGCTTTCCTATTTCTAAATTGCTTCAAAAAGAAAGCCCTTAACCTTTGAGATAAAGAATGAGCAACTCTTAGTTAATGGTAACTTACAGCAGCACATTATTTTCTTAAATACGGTATTCATCCCCCAAAATGTTTTATTTGAAACAGATTTCCTTCTGATAATAAACAGATCTCTCATTTTCCTGTCTGAGGCTTCTGTTGCTCTTGGAAGGGTTGTGTAGTTTTCTAGGAAAGCAAAGTTCCTTCCTTGGTATCAAAAAACTTGTACCTCACAGTTCCTACAGAAGAAGAGACACTTTCCATATTCTGAATGTAGCTTTCATGCTTAAGTGACAGCATGGAATTTGTATCAGAAGAAATAAATTTGACTTTCACACCTTTGTATTTTTTCAAGTCTTACAACAGTTGCTGCAGTGGCTTGAAGCGAGTAGATGGTCCACTGGATGTATATCCCACCCACTGGAAATCAGCTCCCTCCTCCACAGCAGCAATTCCTTCTTTAAAATGTTTCTGCACAGCCAGGGTTCAGTACTACAGCTCATTTTTAAAACAAGGGAAGCCTACCGAAATAAAATTAGCTGTAGCAGAAAGTATAACGTTTGTGGTGAGATGTTCAATCATCACTGATCACAGAACAAATATTGGCAAGCCCTATTGCCATAACTACTTCAGGTGCTATGTATACATTGCACCACACCAACACCTCAACTAAGTCACTCCTGTCACCACAGGGCACACTGAAAGTGTGTTCAACAGCATGTGTACTACTAGCAGCATAACTTACAACAGAAACTCAACAAGGATTACAAAGCTTGTCAGATAAGCAGGACAGCAGAAAGCAGAGCTTAAACAGACCTGACATTGGTGATACTGCAGTGGGAGAGCTAGCAGGACGACTTTGGTTTGTACATACTACACTAAGTGTACACCATTCCCTCAGCTGGACTCTCTGCTCCAGTACCACAGTGTAGCTCTATTTCATATTGCAGGAGCATGTACTCTTAAGGGGGGAAAGAGTAGAGGATTTTCTCTTAACTGAGCTCCACATTGCTGTGACAATAGTAAAACTCCCTGATGGCATGTGTTCATTTACAAAGGAAGAACATAAAAGTGAGATTTAAGATTCAAGTCCTGAATAAGGAATACTGGGAAGTATCCAAATCAAGATTATTTTTTAAATTTGAAATTGAGTGAGTAGTAAATGCTTTTATTCCTCTTCAAAGATTGGATTTTATGCAGACATGCTAACTCCCATAAAAAATACCTAATGTAGTACACATAGGTGAGCAGGAGGATGCAAGCACAAGCCATACGTGAGAAATAGTGTCTTTTTGCAGATTATACAAAAGCAGTAATTAACATAGATAGGATTTAGAGCTGAAAGATGATGTGGTAAGAATCCCAGGTATCTGAGCAAAACATCAAGTTAGTCAATGAATACATCTGAGTATTGTATGCTGAGACACAGTCTTCTGGCACCAAACTCTTTCAAAATGTAGCTCATAAAGTCATCAGCATATGTCAAACCTCAACTCTTTACAATCATAGAAACAAACCTTGCCAGGAAAGATGGAAAGGAATTATATTGCAAAAAATTCACACTGAATTGAAGGCAGGAGGTACATCAAGACAGTGCCTTTGATCTCATCTATACAGTCTTTTATGTGTGTCATACAGAAGTTAACCATACCTTTGGTTAACAAAATTCACGGTCTTTCATTAACAGACATGCATTACTCCCTGTAGATCCTTTACACAGCTAGTCACATCACTGTTACTACAGTCATTTATACTTTAACTCAAATGTATTTCTGTTCCTTAACTAATTTAGCATTTATACAAGTGTGATTGCTACTGTACTGCTTACTATACTGTTCTTCATTTCCACTTTTTTTTCCCCATGTGCCCTTCCAAGACTGGTCCAATACTCAGAGACATTCACCTACTGAATATTTTCTGGTTTTATATAATTCCTCAAAGTATAATTGTTTATAAAATTCTTCACAGTAGAATTTTAAATCTAAACCAGGCTTTATTTGCAATATGAGCTTCAGATAGAGACTAAGCACTTAGATTACCCTTGGTGACAAAACCCATTAATTCGAGATGCTTTTTCCCCCCCTCTTGAAAATGGCTGAAGACAGCATATTTCACTTTCACCCCTTCCCACTGGGTTTTCAAAAACCAAAAATTCCAAAAAGGATGAGCAAATGCATCCTATATATTCAGTAAAGTTATTAAATGAACAACAATAATCTGCATTTGTGCTTCTAAGTAAACTCCAACTTCTAAATAAACTCCAACTCAAATTTATTTTTACATATATTTAGATTTATTTGCTATACATCACTGTGACCTTAGAGTACTTAAAATCCATTACAGGATTTTTTTGTTGTTGTAATAATCAGTCTTAACTCCACAAAGACAATAATACTGCTGTGGAAGACCAAAGGGGAGAAAAGCCATTTCAATTTATTTACAATTCCTTATTTTGTAAACATTCAGTCTACACATTGTACTAAGTTCTAGTAAGGATAAAGAGCTATACATAGAGACAGGAAACAAAGCCCTGTATTTCTATTCATATTGAGCATTAGCATATTATAGATGAAACATCTGCCCTTTCTCATTACCATAGCAGTAAGCTGTCTTCAAATAAGTTTTTAGAACTTTCCAGAGATGTAAATATTTTGAAATAATATACAACTACATCTACTTAAGCCAACCCATTTGGCTTTTATTCCATTTCTAGAATAATTTAAAGTGCTATAAGCAACCCGTCAATCGACACTTTTCTATAATAACAAAACTACTTTAAACATTAATTTACAAGATAATATACAATGTTCATCTGAAATAGCTGAAATTTCAGCACGAAGTCAGTCACTGTCACACTTAACAGCAATTTTTTTGTTTTGGTTTTTTTGGTTTTTTTTTTTTTGCAGAACATAGAATAAAAGCTTTGAAACAAACAGTTTTGTTGAGCTGTTATTGCCACAATGGCTTATCAATTTTCCTACAAAAGTGGACAAGAGCTACTGGAACTGTATTCTAGCCTGTCATTTTTTTTGAGGTCACATGACAGTAAGTTTGCATATTCCACAAGTCTACTGAATTACAATATTGTCTACCTATAGTACATTATCTCATTTTAATCAGAGCTGGTGCTAACTGTAAATTTACAACATAGACCCACTCAAAAACATCACAACTATTTTTTTCTTTGGACAGGAATAAGCTATATTCTTGGAGTTGATGTGCTACACGGCTACAACAGTATAACAGTATATATCTGACACTTTATGTTGAAGAAAGATGCATCTGTTTCTGTACTTTTAATGCCCTACTATAGCTACAAATTGTTCACCAAGTTTTGCTTGCTTTAGCCTTTTAATTTTGTGGAACTATCATAGTCTTACCTTCCCTTGCTATTTTATAAGTCCTTGCCATGTAGCTCAATATTGTCAGTATTTGTCCCAAACCTGCAGACCATTAACAGCATGTGCAAAACACTCTTTAATACAATCAGCATGCAGCTAGAACACATATTAACAGACTTTTTTCTAAACATGAACAATAAACAAGACAAGTGGCACTGTTGACTTTGGATATCTTCTAACTTCACCATATGCGTACTGGTATGTGTTAAGAAGGAATGCTAGGCTTCTTATCTATTTGTGGCACCATATGAATTAACCCATCATTGGTCCAGACCAATCTCTGCAGTACTGCTGCCAAATACCCACACGCAGCTTTCTTCTCATATAGGTTCACAGAGGGCAACTTCATTCATAGACGTAATTTGAATACAAAAATAATAACCTATATTCAATGAAGCAGCCCCCTAGCAGGATTGCAGAAAGGTGTGTGTGGGAAACCTGGGAGGCAACTGTAATAAATATAAGAAAATTTTGTAGGCTGCAAGGCTCAAGGTAACTAATGTTAATTTTCAGTCCACATGTCCCATTTTGTAAAAGTGTCTACAGCTTAGAAAAAGTAGGACAGTATATTACAGATGTGAAAGCATGAAAAAAAGTCTGCTATTTAAAAATAATAACTAAAAAAAAACACCTTACAAAAAAAATCAGAAAGGTAAAATGGTGCATTATATTGCTCCTAGGGATTTTTGAGCTGCACTGATTCATGTCAGGTTTGGGACAATACCCTGTAGAAGTAGTTAAATACTCATTCAAAAGCCCATATTTCTATGTCTTGAATAATGAAGTCTTCTCTCTTAGAAAGTGTATGATTCCCAAATGTTTTACATGAATGACTTCTTCCATGGTAGAGATCACCATCGAGCCAAAGAGCAAACTCCCCTCTGCAAGACAGACAATGTATTAAAGCAAAAGACTGAGGGAGTAAGCATTAACCTTATGAATGCATTTTTCATTCAGAATTCAGGACCGAGGAGGAATTATAGAATTCTTTTTCAACACAAGTACCTTACAGCTGTTGATAAATTTGAAGCTGCAACAATTTTTTTTTTTACTATTTATTATTAATTTGTGAATATCCTTCTTTCAGATATTCTGAAATAAAAAGCTATCCAGAATTCCTCAGTTTTCAGCCCCTTCCATTTGTATTAAGAAAAAGGCATAACAGTACTCTTATATGTGAGGAGAATGCTGATAACAAATAAGGGAAACATCCTAGAAGCTTATGCACTTGCATGGCGGGGGGGGAAAGGGGTGAGACAATGTATAATTTCTGAAGCCACTGGCATATCTTGGGATGGTACAGTTTCAATTCAAGCCTCTTCTAGTTACACATAATTTTCATATTTACATACCTTCAGAATCATAGTATCTTGTGTCCATTCTGAATATACCAAGACACACATGCAAGTAAAGAATGCAAGGCATCATAACCTTGCAGGGCTGAAACTTGATGCCACACTATGCTGAAGACAAACCTCCTGTTTAAGTTTCCTCCACATAGGAAGCCTAATACCTGACATACTAAATCCTTCTTGGCTGGTAACTGTTGAGTCCTGAGCTATCAAACTGAAATAAATTCCAAACTTTCGTTTCAAAGGTGTGCAGACATACACACTTTCAACAGACTCTAATGACAAAAAGAAATTATGACTTACCCTCCTCCACCAAAAGCAAGGGAGTCCATGTCTCCTTTAATGAAGAACATGTTGTCTCCTGTCCATTTGAAAACCTAATAAAAAACCAAACAAAACTGACTAGCAAGTTAAAGCTTTTCATTTGGGTGGAAGGGAAACTAAACATCAGTAAAGACAGACTATGGATGGCTAGAGGCCAATTTAATGAAGTTACCAAGTTTACACAGAAAATTCAGGGAACAGATATATGCAGATAAAAATTCTCTGTTTTATACTATTTAAAATAAGACCATTCCAAAATAGGTCTCCTTTGAGCACTGAAACTTCTACATAATGAAAAATACCAAGAAAATATGCTTAGGTTAGATGATATGCCCTTTAAAAGGATGTAGTTTGTGAATTTTCAGACAGACACCTGGCAGAATCTAGTAGAAAAATCTTCAGTACAATGAAACAGTCAGGTTGAATATGTTTTCCACTATGCAAACACTACCAATTTACTGTGCACTTACAGATTCCGTGGAAAAACTAGTATGATGACATTTTGGGGGCCAACTCCTAGAATTTTTCATATTATTTACTGTTAGATTTATTCAGTAAGTATTTTAAGATAATGCATATGTGGGGAAAAAGCAAAAGCACACAAAGTTATTACTACTTACCTCAAAATCTGGAGAAAAAGTAAACATAAAGGTCTCCCCAGTGCCATAAAAGCCATCGCTCACTTTAAATGGTTCAGATGCTAGTGCACCAAAAACCTGTAAGCAAAAATATGCAAGAGAAAATACTTAAGAAAAACTACACAGCATCTGAGAATCTCTAATGATAGTAACTGATAAACAAATCAGGTTGTAAATGTTGCCAGATTTGGAATTCACTACAGGATAAGCCTTACACAGTATCACGGTTCCAAGTGCATAGACTGAGATTTGGTATGGTGCTTTGTGGTACAACAAAAAAAAAAACAAAACAAAAAAACGTAAGAGGACTCTCTCTCAGTAAAAAGTGAACACAGTAAAAAAAAAAAAATCAAAGGGATAAAAACTAAACTCAGGAAATTCTCAGAAACAATGTACGTATTTTTAAAATTTCAGATCGAATGGTTCTGCTCCTTCATATATACCTCCTCTTCTGCTTTAACCAGGCTATTTTCAGCAAGTTCCTAGCTGTAACTGAGTTGTTATTTTTCATGTAATCTATTAATTCCAATCCAAATAACAGGTAAGCACTGTTTACCTGTCTTACAACAGAGACAGATTTTAACTAAGCCTTTGCTGCACAGTAGAAGTATTTATAATATTCAGGAATAAGAATATTACAACAGTAGTTAAAAAGGTCTAAGGACGGATTATTGGGTTTTTAAGTCTGATTAAAAGTAGTATCAATTCCTCTGGAACTAGAATAACTAGAACCACCCCCCTACCCCCGCACAATTATGCAAAATCAACTGTACCCCATGAAGTACAACCCTCCCCAAATCAGTATTTCTGTTGTTAGTAGGAAGCTGGTTTCAACATCTGCAAGAGCAGAGTAGATGCAAGTACTAAAGCACTCCACTAGCACCCTCTCATTTGTCTGTATGAGAAAGAAAAAAGACAAAATGAAGTTTCTGTGGTTTTGTTCACATTAAATAGTGAGTTTGAGAAGCATGGGACTGATGAGAGCAAGACATTAAAGCTAGTGTCCTGACACAGATTATGTTCAGGATATAAAGTAGAAACTATTTTCTTCTGCCCATCCTAAGAAACTCCTTGGCCATAGGTAGGTTTTCCAAGCATTCCTTTCCACGTTGAGCTCTATAGTAGCTGTTAACAAACACAAAATTAGGTGAGCATGAACTCCAGATCAGGAACTTAAGGATTGTATACAGCTATCAAGCATCTAATAAAGGCTGCCCCAGCTCAGTTTTGAGTTACCAGTTCAGAACAACCACTATTAGAAAATTCCTTATTTCTCAGGAATTTTATATGGTCCAGAAAGTTTCTTGTTCAGAAACTTCTAATTGAAATAGAAGATAGCAAGACTGAAAGAAGAGTCACAAAGAAAAAATATGCTCATTATGAAACAAAATACCCTCCTGCCCTCACTACACAATCTTCCATTGACTAGTTATGAGAAAAAAAATTGCTAGTCTTCTAAAGGATATCAGGGATAATTTTCTTCAACTATCCTGATAATGCACATCAGACTGTGTGTTAAGTCTAACAGTACAATCATGCCAACAGCAGATGGTTTGAAATCTTTTTGTTGAACTCAAGCACTAATCTTTTGCAATAAACTTTTAATAACTGTGAAAAAAGTATACACAATAGCAAACAAAATTAATTTGATACAGGTAGTACTGCACATTTTAGAAGTCACTGTTGAGACCTCATAGTTACAGAGAAGAGAGGTAGGACTAACATACCAAACTTCCTTTAAGTCGTTAATACCTACAGAAGTTTCTTCATATTATTACTAATTTATTTATATATATTATGTATTTTTTAAGAACAAAATATCACTAAACTGACAAGATACTTTACTCCTGTAAAACTGTTCCTTTACTTAAGTGAAGAGAATTACCTTTGAGCATACATGTGACCAACATTTACACTCTAAAATCTGATTCTCTAGAGGAATTTTTAAACTTACTTGAGAAGGTGATGAAATAAAGTATCACAGCTAAAGGTGCTCACTTTCAGAGAACTCTTATCAGTTTCAGACGCATTGTTAAACAGCAAATTCAGTCTAAAAGCTTGAAGTTCCATGAACTGAGATGCAAGTTTCTGTACCTCTGTTTTAATGCAAGCTCACAAGAAAACTAGCCCAAACCTTTTTTTGCACAGATATTTATTTAATTCAACATATAGGATTAAACACTGGCAAGACATTTCTCTGTTATCCCATAGTCTAAGTGACAAGAATAGGCTTAAGAGAGAAAGAAACTACCATTTATGTTTTGCTTTCCGGTGAAGTCAGACCAAATCAGACCAAAATGAAGGACTACTTTAAAGAAGAAATGTTTGTTTTCCTGTTATTTTCCAGAAGGCTTTTTTGTTTGGCCTTTTTTTTTTTCTTCCTGTGTGTTTTGGTTGGGGTTTTTTTGTTGGTTTTTTTTTAAGGTAGGCTTGAAATGAGTCTCCAGTGTTAAGACCTACAGCTTTTTACACTTACCTTTTTTTAGCCCATTACTAGTTAGATGGTCTCATGGGTCAGAGAAAGTTCAAGTGAGAGCTGACCAAGTATAACATCCAACACAGGATTTGCAGTAAATCATGCACACAAAATATTAAATGATCATATAGTCAAATAGCAGCAACAATAGTTTAAAAAAAAAAAAATCAGAGAAGTCCATCTGGCATGATAGGTGAGGAAGTGCTTATTAGAACAACAATATGGGGTGGGCCAGGGGGAGAGGAATATGAAATTAGGAATTAAGTTGATCTGAACATTGTTATTTGACATTTGTGGAAAATCAGCTGGCTTAAACCCAATCATACTCATTTAGCCTAGTGCTACAAACACATGCAAAGTGTTCTCTTCCCCCACAATTTGTGAAGGACTCAAAACTTACATTATAGACAAGGCAGTTAAAACTGCTGTTTGATTTCAGTTTTAAATTAACAGATGCAATAGTTGTCCTATTAGAAAGAATACTAATTCTAAAATCCTTTTTCTAAAAATAGGCTTGGCTCAGTTGAAATATGTTTTAAGTGAGAAGACTTCACAGAGTGATTCAGATTAGATGATCACATTTTAGATTGATAGTAGTCAATCATTCTAAGCTAGTACTTTGGGTATTGCTCAGAAGTCTCTGTAAGTAAAGGCTAGGATAGGGATTCTTCTATGCATGTTTTACTTAGTTTTGGCTAAAGGCTTTTAATGACTTAATTCTTTAGTACATCAGATCTTCCATCAGAACTTTAAGAATTATTGGTTCATTGTCCTTCAAAGACAATGGACCAAATATTAAAACCTTAGATACTAGATATTTGATTATACTAATCCTCAAGTTTCTATCAATTGAGTTATTTAGCAACATGACATTCTTTTAGGGTTTTATTGGGTTATTTCAGTGTCACAAAAACAATTACCTCCAACCCTGATTTCATGCATATTTTCTGCAACAGTAGAATTCAAACTTCAAGACAGTATTTCATTTTTACCTGATCTTTACTACCAGTCCTTTGAGAAGTGATGGCTATAGGGTTTCTGCATGAGATTAGATTTTTGTGTCTAGTTGTTAGGGTGGGTACCTAAAATTCCCAAGTTCTAGGCTCTGTCTCACTTTTGCAGCATATAAAATACAATCTGAAGAATGACTTATAAAACTAGACAGTCCTTGGGGTGGTTAACTGCATTAATTTCACTTCTAGACCACCACTTGTTTAGTGACTCATGTTCAGGAATTAGGTGTTAATTTCTTTTTAAATGGCTCTCAGAGTAGACATCAGAGCTTGGTATCTTCACTAACAGAAGCACCTACCAGTAGATAGACTGTCCATAACAACTGTAAAGTAGGTATCTATAGATTTCTTGGGCACGTTTATTAGAGGATCTCCTAGAATTGACTACAGCAGGCAATTTAAGTGGCTTCAGATTCCAACTTTCAACTAGACAATGTTCAGCTTTTACACAAATGAAGCTTTAGTTTGTGAAAGCTGAGTGTTTTGCTGGGTTTTTTTTTTACAGCCCTTGAAGTAAAATTGCTAATTCATTTTAAAAAGAAATCAAGATTGGAGAAGATTTTGGAAAAAAAACCAACAGGGTGAGGCTTAGCAGCCTCTAACAAACCATATTATGAAAAGTTACAAGGTACACTTGCTCCTTACTCAACTTATTGTCAACATCAGATAAAGGCTGTCTTCATAAACATGGACATCAAAGAACAGGGTCTCAGTGGAAACAGCCCAGGAAATAAATTAATTCTAGTTTGAAGGAAAAGTACCTCAACAGAGGATAAGACAAAACCAGTATCTATCATAAACATAGAAGCTACAAAGCGGGCAGAACAAAGAATGCCAAAAAAGGACTGAAGAGGTACACTCAGCAAATGGCAAGGAACTATCTGGTCATAATTCTGTCATTCTTCAAAAAGGCTGAATCTCATTTGGGATCTTCTCTGGACTAGATAGCTTAGAAAACAGGCAGTGATCTTGGAGCATAAAATATGAAGACACCCGGTCTCTCTTAAAAGACATTCCGGAAGGGCATAATAGTATTTATCTTAGCATGTTGCTAGTAAACTATTTCTGGATACACTCTCCTTTAAAAAAAGTACTCAGATTCTTTTTCAGTCATGGAAAGCAGTTTTATAGGACTATCTGCCAGGAAGCTACAAGATATTAAAGACAAATTAACCTCTTTCAAAAAATCAATACGTTCTTTAAAAAATGGATGACGCTGATTAATTACCAACAAAGGGCATAGTAGGCTACCATTGTCTTACTTTTCATGATTGTAGATCCATGATCAAGGAGAAAAACTCTACACTGAATTTCCATAGGTTTTGAATACAAAGATAGTGTAAAATTAATTTTCTGCTGTCAAATGCAAAGACATTTATCATTAATAGCTTGAGAGACAGAACTACTGAAAACAACACTCTCACTACATTGGTGAAAGACTGAGCATGTAAAACTTGTCTGAACCTTTCCTTCTATAGCATATGTTGCTTGCTGCATACACATGGATTTCACTCACTCTTGTGTGCAACCTAGGTAAGATCTGGCATACACTGTGAAAGATAAGTTCAGTGGCTACTTGACCCAAAAGTCCAAGCAACACTTTCATACATGTTCCTGGGCATCAGCCTGTAAGTTGAGATTTGTCACAAAAAAAAAATTTGACTTGTCTATGAATCAATTCCCTGTTTTGGTTCAGCAACCATGACACTTTTTGAAAATGCAAGTTGAGATATTCATATATGGAAGGTCATCTGAATACTTTCAGCAACAGAACAATACTACGTGTTGGTGGCAAGACAGCCCTTATCAGAAAAGGGACATTTTCTTTCTGGGCCAGATAATCAGGTACTAGGAAGTAGGTATCTTACAAATTAATCTTGAGAAGTTAGTACGGAAATCAGAGAAGGGAAGTTACCAAAGTACATTTGAAGAGGCTAGTGGATCTGTTGAGACATCTCAAGTCTGTTGAATAGTTTTTATCTTCAATATTAAAAAGTAAATGAAGAGAAGTTCCCTTTTAAAGAACTTCTGGGAAAGAGTGCTCTACTAGCAGAGATTTAGAAGGGATTTTTATTTTAAGGGATCCCTGAGTCAGGAAACAGAAGGAAAAAACAAGCTGTAACTTGAATTAGGAAAACATACCCTTCATTTACAGTTTTCAGAACCCCTGAATGACATGAGGTGATATGAGCCCATGCTTCCTGAAAATAAAAACTGGTTACCGAAGTGGGACAGATAAATGAACTAAATACTACAGATTTTGCAGTGGTTCTATCAATTCTTCATGACAGTGGTAACTTGCTTCCATGACAGAGCACAGAAGTTTCAGAAAGAAAGAATCAAAGTCTCATGCTGCCTGTAATTTCACCTGCTATTAGAATATTCAAGAAAGGATGTTTGCTATTCAAATGGTGAGATGTGATCCACTTTCTGGAATTCATATCCCAGTCAAAGGAGAATAGAGCGCAACTAGAGAGACTCAGGGAACAAAAATTCATTATGCAGCAAAGATCCTGCAGCCCTCAAATGAGAGATGTTGGCTGCAGCCAAAGAATGTACCCAGGAGCATTGGCTGCAGCTGGCAATGACATTCCAACTGAACAAGATCTTCCCGAATCAGAAAGTTTCAGAGACTATTTCTTGTGCTTTAAGTGCATTTAAAAAAGAATACTAAAAGTAAATTCAGTAATTGGGTATTATGAGACTCATGCATTGTGACAGTAAACTTGTGTTATTAAAGAATTTCCTAGAAATGTAATATGTCAGAGGATTGCTTGACAGTGAAACATGTTTTTAAAGCATCTACGTAATTACCAAGGGGAAAACCAGCTTGATACACACAATTTTGTCTCCCATGATGGCCTAAAGTGTCAGCTATTCCTTTATGCTCCTCAAACATTTTTTTGATGGGTCCCCTACCTCCACACAAACATTTTCCTACCTGTCCATCACTGTCCTTGATAACCAACAGCACAGGTGTGTCTAATCCCAGCATAGTTCGATACAAAGTCTTCAAGCTCATGCCATGCTTTGCAGTACTGTAGACAAGAGTCCATGGATAGCCAATGGTCCGTGGTGGAAGAGACTTTGTGAGCTGTTAACAAGATAACAACCATCCTCTTAGTTAATACACTTTTTACTATTTTTAAGAATATATTACATATAAATGAAAGCTGATTATGTTGTTCTGAACTACAAGTGGCCTTATAAGCTAGTTTAAAACTTCAGACCAACTGTAAAGTTTCACATGCATATTTTCTATCCCTAGTCTCTCAAGCAGGTTTCTTCTCCTAGGTCTACCAGTGACCTGCAGGAGAAGAATGATTTACCAACCAAAGAACACGTGTTTGGTAAGGTCTCTAAAAGATTTATCTAAAGACAGTAAACCCACAGTTATTCTTGCATAACAATACTATGTCTCAGTACTGGGGAACGAGATCACTCAAGTCAACAGGTAACAAGCTGAATGGTAAAGGATGCTTGCTCTCCTGTTCCTGTGCCTTTGAACATCGATCAGCCTTGATCCAAACCTTCAATAAACACATTTAATGAGATGACTTTGGACTAGACAGCAAGAACTGTAGTGAAAGCCAAGCTGTTTTCAAGAAAGAATGAAATAAGGGCAGAGACACAGACCAGTGTTGTCATGGTATATTGAAAGTTATATTAAGAAAAAAAGCAACATTTTAGCTATGAATTATGTTGTGCTTATGCATTTAATATCATAAAAGGTCTTCTTACTGGTGTGTTTTACACTATGGTCATAGCATTTGTGATACATTAATGTACAATTCTAAAAAATGACATATATAAGTTAATACTTTTTCAATTTGTTCTGGCTGTAGTAATTCACTGGGATCGCTAAGATTTGGCCGGAATGCTTCAGGCTCCAGGTCTGTTTTGATATTTGTTGCCTGTTTTGAATTGATATCTTCTCTTGTCGTTATCTACAAAAAGAACAACAAGAAAATAAGTATTCACAATTCTATTAACAGGAAGGATAAACTTTGCAGGTTTAAAATCATGCAGTTACTTATATACTGCTATGCAATTCCTTCAAAAGTTAAGAAATCCATTAGATTTGATCTGACCAAGATTTCCACTGCATCCAATAGCAAGCCGGTACTCAACTATATACTAACAATGAATTACAGAGACACCTACTCAGAAGAAAGTTATGGTTTTATGCTAAAAAAATAAAGAAAAGAAAAGAAAAAAAAAAAAGAGTCCTCATATACAGCTGAAGGACTTCAAATGCTTTTCAGAGGTCAGCTTACACAGTGCTTGCATTTTAATACTAACACAGCATTTACATTAAATGTAATTAAAAAACCCAGACAGAAAAGGAACTGAAACTTTAACATGGACATTTCTCAGCAGTTTCTTTTAGAGTACTTGTAAAAGTTTTCACATATACAGTAGACATGTGGAAAGACTGCTGTCAAGGACATTGAGTAAAGCGTCTGAATGGAGCCCTAGGAATATTGCTGCTCCATAAGCTGATCTGCTGGAGTACTTACGGGAATCAAAGAAGAAAGAATTGAGCGGGTGGGGAGGGGAAAGCAGCAGTAATACTTATGCTGCATAGTGAGCTTTGGGGTCTGGCAAAGATGCACTACGCATGAAGATCCTGTAGTAGTTTAAAATAACTGCCCCATATATCTACCCTATTGATCACCGTTTAGTGGAGGCTGCAGAAGGCCACAAAACTCCTCATCAGGTATCATAGTTCATGACAGCTTCTTACCGCAGTCCACATTCATTGGCACTTTCAAGCAAAAGTGCCACATGTTGAGAACTAGACTAGCTGAGACCCAAAAAGGTTTCCTTCTGTAACTCTTGCTACAGGAATAGTTAAAACTTGCTGTGGGGATAGTGAAGTCTGACAGAGGAGTAGGACAAAGTGAAGGAAGTTAGTAACTTAAGCCACTGCAGCAAGACTTATTACAATGTTGAGGGATTTACTAAAGAAAAAAATCTTAACAAGAATGAGTGCGTCTGAATAATTTATCAGCCTGAACCAAGTTTTACTGCAAGTCAAACTGTCCAAATTATTTAAAGCCTGAATCCTGAGAATTTCAAGAAAATACCTACCAAAACCCCCTGCCAACTCCAGAATAAGAACCAGTGTTTGCCACATACCTCATACTCTAAACATACAGGACACGACTATGGTATTTCACATACCACCAAGATAAATTTTGCTAAGCTTTTGCGGAGAGCTTTCTTAGTTAACAAAAGAAAACCCATACCAAAGAAAACTCTGAAATACAGATAAGACTATTTAAACAAATACAGCCACCTGAGCTGAAAAAAAGGATATCCCTTTCCTCTCCACAAGAATTATGGAAAAAGTTACTACCTCAAACTCCTTGTTACTTAAAAATAGGCTTATAAAGTTGAAGTATCAAAGTATATTCATACAGTAACTTAATTACAATATTAATTCTTTACTCAAGAAAAGGTGCGCTTAAAGAAAGTATCAAGCAAGCAAAAAGCTCAAGCCTTCCATTTTTCAATGGAAGGTAACAAGCATTTCCAATGTAAACTATGCACTAATTTCCATATCACAACAAAAAAAAAGTACATGCATTTATCCATGCAGCTTCATGTACAAAAAGATGACCTACAGACTGCATTACAGAGTGCTATCTATAAAACATGTTATTTGGCAATCCAAGTCTTTTCCACCTTAAATGCCTTTCATCCATCATATACCACTGCTTCAACTCCATAAATGTTCAGGACTGTTCAAGTGTACAGCAGAAAGCTTATTCCTTTTGCTATTCTTCAATTCTGATTAAAGTGCACCATACAAAACATGAATAATTTGGATTGAAGGGGGGGAGTGGGTTGAGGTTTTGGGTTTGGGGTTTTTTTTTGTTTGGTTTTTGTTGTTGTTGTTGTATTTTTCTGCCTTTTTAAATTATTCTTACACTAAAGCAACTTTCTTCTAGGAGGAACACTGCTTTATAGAAGTGGACAAAGATGTGTCTGTTCAAAGGTATCTGTTTGACAGAACGCAGTGTAGTTTCGAAACTTGCAAATTTATTTCCCACTAAACTTTGACAGAGCAGACTGACCTGTAGTCAGATTCCAGGGCTTCTGAGGTTAGTAACTGCCATGCAGTCTACACACAAACACTTATATGGCCTCAGAGAAGACAGTTTATAGTCTCCAGCCCATCACACCAGGTTTTTCAAGTCAGTCTAAACCTTGAGTTTGGGCATTCCAGGTGAAAGGTATTTGGAAAGAGCTCTTGCACTTCCAGGATATTCATACAAGGATTCTCCACAACCACTTGCCAGAAAGAGAACTGTTTTGTTCTCAAGTGGGAATGAAAATTTTTTTTGCAAAATTTCTTATTTTCCCATAGAAGTAGAACTGCAGCTTTTGGGTTCATGCTCATTATTGCTTTATGTAACCGTACTACTTACAAAACATTTTAAAGCAATTAATTACTGATTATTAAATAAACAGAAGTAAAAGAGCTAAGAAAACGTTTTCTTATGTGTAATTACATAACAAGTGAAAAAAACCCCAAGATCCAAGTAAAAAAACAGAACTGAAACGTTTTAGTTTCAGTAGCCATTTACTACAGGAAGACAAAATACTCAATACTTCTAATGAGTTTTAAGCTATGCTTTCCATCAGTAAGTTATGTATGATGTACACAGCAGCTAACAATTTTATAACTGTCAAAGAACTAAGAAACACCTAAAGAGAATGCAAATACCAGTTCAAGTCCATATCAGTAAACCTTCAAAAATCTGAAGTACTGTTTTCGAAGCATTGCTTTTGGAACAGACAGCTTCATTATCAGCTCCATGTGTATGACCTTTGCTGTATCAAACTGCCTCAGTCACCTGCTTGCATATTGGGAAAAATACTTACCTATTCCACAGAAGCTGTGAAGCTTCATACTTGCCAAGTACTGCGAGATTCTTGATGAAAGATTCCTATATAAAATTAAACACCCATGCAACAAGGTTTTGGATTCTTCACCTGGTTTGCATTCTTTTTAGGAAAGCTTCCACCTAATGCAACACACCAGTCTAAAGTGGAAGTTAAAACACATCACTCCAAGACAAGCAGTACCAAGAACAAATTTTCAATTTCTGACAGAAAATTCCTGTTTGAAAGTAATAATTCCATCACAAAATTACTGATTCCATCATAGCATTGCACAATTAAATAGATCCAAAACAGAGGAATTTTCTGCTGGATCCTTGTAGTGCACAAGACAAACCCACCGAGTGTGGGACTTGCCCTGATCAAAGACACTACAAAGAAAGATGTTTTAGTATCTGGAGATGGGGTTTAAACTACTGAAGAGGGCACCTGGAGACGTCTGCAGAGTGTGCGCAGTTCTTCGCTATTTAGAGCATCGATCCTGCGGTGATACTCAGCCACTGACACTACCTGAATATGGAGACAGGAAGACAATAATTCCACTGACAGTTGAAGAAAAGTAAAAAGGTAAGAAAGAAAAAAGTGGAGGAGAGTTATGAAGGTAAAATGTGCAATGATAACAAACAAACAAGAAGTGCTAAAAGATGTTTGTTTCTGCAAGGACAATGCACATGTAGATGATTTTAGACGTATGAGTAGACACAGCAAAATTACAAATTAAACACTCATGGCACTAGCATTCAGATATAACTCACTGCTCTAGGATGAATATAGAACTGATAAAGGAGTGCATAAAGTTACCAGTATCAGGATGCTAAATTAGAAGTCAATCTGAGTTGCATGCCTTAACTCAAACTCTTCCACCCAAAGTCCTCTCAAACACTCTTTACACCCAGATTAATGAATCCTGTGAACCTGGTTTGCTTTCCCAGATAAAGACTAGAAGCAAACCTCAGGCTTCTCAGTAGGTTCTGACTCTTCTATCTGGCAGTGAAGATACAGTTAAAGTCAAGGTAGCAGGACTAAAGTTTAATAACTCCCCAATACTACCTTACAATATCTTTATCCTGGACTTTCTATTCACCTCCAAAGCTTCAGGAGCTGCTCATCTGTCAACACATTCACTCCAAATGGCACCTCTACTTTGGCAGCCAGGAAGCCTTTAGTCAGAAAGCTCTAGGACATGCTGCTCTGGTGCAACAAGCTGGCCAAAGGACTACAACAGTCATTTTGATGTAACTACAGCCAATAATGTGATTTTGAGAACAACTCAAAATCATCATTTGTATGAAAGCAGCTTAAAACAGCTGGTGGAGAAATTAAATGGATGTCCCATGTAGTAAGAGTGTATTAAAAACTTCTAGAGCCTACCACAGTGCAAAGGAAGATAACCACAAGTCCAGCAGCTCCCCATCTACCTGCCCCTACTACAAGGAGTTTGGCCAGATACTCGCCACTGTCCTGAGTACAGAGCCCACAGTCATGCATGACTGGCTCTTGAGCAGCGATGGTTCACTCTACCCCATGCAACTGCAAGGCAAGGAAAAAGGAATACTTGTGACATCCAGTTTTATTACTGAATAATCAGTAATTACTAGCACTCAATTTATTTCCACCATTTTCTACTGTTCTCTTAAAAATATCAAGAAAGTTGTTGTAAATTGTATTGGTTTGTGCAATCTCAGAGTCAAGTAGCTATATGCAGAGCTTTAACAGTATTCCACCCAAGCATGTAAGTGATAGTGTAGTTTTATCCTTTTATTTGCTATGACAGTTCATTGCAAATTACATTGTTCACACCACCAGCACCTTCTGAATGTAATCCTGAAAAGCAATAATGTGAGGACCCTTTAGCCTTGATGCTTCTTTAAGCTCAGCCCCTATCACAAGAGGCAGGAGTTAACTTACAATGGGCCATAAATGTGTGGTTACTTAAGGAGATTCTTGAAAACAAAACAAAACAAATCCTAAACAAAAAAACCCAAAAACCAAAAAAACCACCAAACCCAAACACTCATCATCCCCAACACCATTATATAGTTGCTGTTTCACATACTGGAATGGAGACAGTTTTATAGGCAATGCCATCTTGCCTTCAACCTGTCAAACATACTCCCACACCTGGGAACTGCTTATCAACCCTTTTGGTGGGTGATCAAGATCTGACACACCTTTTCATATGCCGTGGGGGTGCCTGCATCCTCAGAACAGCATGCACAAGGTGTTCTGATAAATTTCTTACCCGAGAGAAACATGAATACTTTTCCAAGTATGTACACAATAATAGCTCCTTGGCATCCTGAACCTGTTGCACACTGTCACATCGCAACTTTACATCTGTTTTGTGAACAAAAGCCTGCATAGTGGCAGACCATTGGTATGCAATGGCAAACATCATAAATAGCATGTCATAGAATGTCAAACTATCAACAGAAAAATTAAGGGCAAGGAATCCACCCTCTCAAACCCAGTGCCTGTTTTAAGCATGCAGTCCATACTAAATTCTGTGAGTAAACCACAAGACAAACCGTCTCAAGGTCATCCACTCATCACTGAACTAGGCTTTAAATGAGTACATTAAGATACCTCAACAGTTCAGCTACTGTACCTGACCTTCTATAAAATGCTTACAGTTTAGGTCAACATGCTTTACTTTTGCTTTGCAGTAGACAAGATTACGTACTTCAAGATTTGTAGCTCAATTAATCATAAAGTCATTTATGTCTAAGCCTACCGGCAACTACCTTCTACAATTTCATTCAGGAATTGATTTGAGATGTATCTTGAAAACAGCTAGCATTTTGTCCCTGCAAGGCTGGAGAGGGCTGTTTTGAAATATTAGTAGTATCATTAGTTAGAAGTTTATTCTGTTTTATAACCTGGTTTAATTCATACTCTGCTTATGCTGTTTCCTTTTCCATCAAGATTTCTTCATTTTCCTTCTTTGTAGTCATATTAATCCTCTATTCTATTTCACCAAGCTAAATAAACCAGTGATTTTCTTCCCTTCCCTCCCTGCCCCTACGTCAGCTGTTTGTTCTCCTGATCACTCCAGGAGCTACTTTCTACCTCGATTTCACTTTGAGCTTTCATTCTTTAGCACAGAACTTCATTAGTTTTTTCACCCAGCATTAGGAATACCTGCAAAGCAAGGTCTTTCATTCATGAAAGACAAATGCAGTTTTGTATGCATCATACTGGACTGTGGTTTTCACTACAGAATGTTTCTTTGTAATAAAATTCTTTCATTTTTGGGCAAGTAGCAGTGGATGCCATTTATCTGTATTTCACCAAGGCTTTTGATTCTATCTTATGGTAGCCTTACAGTCAAATCAGTTATGTATCAAATGCGTGAAGAACAAGGCTGAAAAACTAGCTGAAATGACATGGGATATATCCTTAGAGATCTAATAATACCTGCTCTATTCATAATAGCAACATTGATGAGAAAACATGGGATGAGTCATATGACTCTTGTAGCTTGAATGCCTTTGAGATTGACTCTCCAGACCATGCATATGTGAGTTAACCACTTAGCAGAACACACAACAGTTTTGATATTTAATGCAATAAGTCAAATTGAGGGTTTGCATACTAATGATTCAACCAATCAAGAGGCTTAGGATTCTCCTTTTGGAAAAACTCATGTTTCTAAACCTTGTTTTTCTGAAAGTATGTCAGAGTACCTAACTCTTGCAACCTATGTTGGCATACACAGTGAGCAAAACAGAAATCAAAATTCCTAATATGGAATTTTTTTGTCCTTCAACAATACACATGAAAACGCAGTTACAATTGTTTGAATGTCCATGAAGGACAGTTTGCCATGCAGATGGTGACACATCAGCCCTTTCAGACACTGGTCATATCAGTCTGCTATATGCAGGTGTAGACATGAAAACTGCTTATGCCAGCAAGGCGTTCCTCTGCCAGCTTAAAGCCACGAGTGACCAACACACACGCACCTAACGCATGTTTGCTAACAGGGCAGTGTAATTGCCACCCTCAAACCAAGAGCAGCTAAACTTTCACAGTTAACAAGTAGCTGAAACTGTCTCCTTAGAGAAAAGGAGGATCTTATCAGAGCTGAACATTGCTTCTGAAAGATAAGAATGGAGATTGTGTAGCGGTATAAGTGGTTCTCTTCAACATGTTATTTATACCCTCAATTAACTGAATATGAAATAAAAAGCAAATACTAAGAAAGAGAATGAGAGCTGAACAATTTTACTTTGAATCTTAATACATCTGTGTAAAGTCAGGTGAAGCTTCAGGAACATTATTTCTTGAGAGTCAAAAAAAAGTTTCACCTTTAAAGTTCCAGGATATTTAATTGAAAAAAAAATGAATGCCAATGTAATTTTCTTAGGCCATTTACAAAGTTACTGCAAAATATCAGTCCATCTCCAATTCATCAGTAAATGGGGAGGGGGAAGAAAGGATCAAACCCTTTCTAAAGGCTGTAAATATCTTCTGATGAAAATAAAAAGGTGCATTTGTGAACTGAATGCTGTTATGAATATTTTAAGAGAAAACACTAACTATTTTTCAGACAAATTTCGTTTCCTCCCAAAATGTTAGACACTGCTTGAGAGAAAGCAATATCGAAGAAGAAGTCTTTGCCATCACAAATACGATTATCTGGGACATACTGATTACACTACAATAATGCATTAATACATGAGGTTTACCATATCTGATAAACAGTTTTAAGGTATCATTCTGAAAAAAAACTAAGACTCATTTAATTTGATTAATTTTTAATGAGTATGGCTGCAAAGCTAACCATTTCCTGTCTCGTGTGGTTTTCTGCCAATTCAGCTCCCTGTCACTCTACTGGTGACAAGGAAAGGAAGGTACAAGAGCTAGCCATTTTAAGCAGAGGAAAGGGACTGGAGAGTCACAGCAGTCCCCTGAATTGGCTGGCACTGTGGTTCTTCCTCTCTTTCAATACCTTTAAAACTGGCCATCTTGGAACTGTATGGCACACCAAGGTGGTTTCCAGAGCAGGGACAGAAGAGCTGAGTATGTTACCTGATAGCAACATTCTCCCTGTGATCAGTATTGTCCCCCCAGCAGGATGGACTGTTGAATATCTGCCTCAAAGTGCTCTAAGCCCACAGCAACTGTACCAAGCCATAATTAACATATACCAAAGACAAATTAAAACATCTGCAATAACCAGAATTAATAAATGAACTTGAGAAGAAAGCAATCAAAGCCTGCAGCACACAAAGTGTTACACTGAGTCCAGAAACCTTTATAACAAACTCTTTTTTCAAGATATGAAAAATCACTATTTTCAGAGAGATGATAAAGCCATCAAGAGAACTAAATTTACATGGGAAACATTAAACAAAGTTTAGGATGTTTGTGCAAAGAACTAAGAATTAGATTTATTAAAATTACTTTCTTAAAGAGGCAAGTCAGGCAACTTAACTCACTTTGTCCAAAGAAAAAAAGATCTGTAGCGGCATCACTAATAAAACCCAGCTCTCTTGCAAAACAATTTAAGGAAGTTTCAGCACTAGCAAGCAGAGAAACCAGAGGTTCAGTGTGTCTGGTGCCTGACCTCAAGCTGCCGCTCCAGGAGAAGGCAGGCTGAACAAGGTTACATCTCAGTTCTGATAGTGCCATGCAGAGATCCTCTCAGGTATGACAAGAAAGTGCCATACATGCTTAGAATTAGGTAACAATCACAGCCCAGTATGGAAACATTTGTCTCTTCCTTTAATCAGAAAAAGGATCAACTAAGATCAACTTCAGATTGCACAGACCATTAAAAACATACAGAGAAAATATAAGCCTCTACTACTCATTTGTTTTCCTTCAGCTTATAATCAACCTTCTCAAATGTTCATCTGCTACTGTACTTTGACGGCATTTGTACAGAGGCCTAGTATTTCACAATTATAAAAAATGTAAACAATGTAACACCTCATAATTAAACGGAAGATCTAGTCGAGGCATGATGCATAAACCCCCTAATTATTTAGGACAGTGGGTATGGCAAATAACTGTCATCAAGGAAAAGTTCTAGGCTTAGTGATCAGTGTAAGAAATTGCACTCTATTTTTTTATTTTTTAAAGATATTCAGATCATCAGTTCACTCTATTACTCCAAAACAAAATTCAGTATGGAAAGCTGACTTTAAAAAGATCTTTGTAGCAAGCAGTATTATTGGATTGATGCAGCCTTACAGTTCTGACATCCATAGGGATGAAATACTAAATTCTCATCTTTCCCATGTAAGCCCCTATTATTATATCTCCATAATAGCCAAACTACAGCCATTAGCTTACCAACTACTGTTAACCAATAAATCAAGAACCTCAGAAGTCATGCAAGTCTCAAATCATTCAAGCTATTAAAACCAACACCACTTGAATTCCCTTTGCATAATATCTTAAGAATACAAAAGCCAAAGGTAAGTTTTCCTTGGTTTTGTCCCCTTTGGCTATGCTGCCTATCGAAGCTCTGCAAAGCATTCCAACAAGCATTCCCACAGAAGGCAATCCACCTTTTGTTCTCTTGCATTGTCTGATGTCTTTCATCTAAAGTGCTTTGACAGAAAGAATGGTTGCCTGCATTTTTGACATTCTAGAAACTTACTGGCATCTCTTGTGTTGCAGTACAATAAAGAGACACAGTAAATACCAAACAGATTTACTAAAACAAGTGGGAAGCCAACATTACTGGCTTTTTGAAGGGGAAGCATAATGCGTTGGTTAGTCACCAAAATTTTGATTTCTTATCCTGGGAAAGTATCGAACCCTACAATGCTCAGCTCAAGTTTACTCTATCACCGTGAAAATAACAAAGGCTTTTCAAGTAAATAATCCAGGGTGATTTAGTTGCTTCAAGCAAGCATTCTTGTTTTATTATATCACTCTATTTGGTCCAGCAATTATGTTATTTCATGTCAGGAGGGTTTTCATCCAAATTTCAGAACAACCACTAATGAAACATTTAGTCAAAAACCCGTATTTCATATATGCTGCCAGTGTCTTTAATGCTTCCCACTTTGTCTTGCATAACAAAGAAGTAATGGTACCAATACTCCTTCCCCCTTTTGTATAAGGTTACACTTGCACATTAGCTTTATGATCATTCATTGAAGGAAAACCCCCCCAACTTCAAGAATAGAGCATGTCTTGTTGACATAGCAACATTTTAAAAATATTCCCATCTGTAGATACTTCTATACTCTTTTTTCTGATTTGACTTTACACATTAAAATAACCTGTTCTCTACCTCTCTCACATCAGAGAAGATTCTCATACAGTCTTCTTCAGTTCAATATCTTCTTAAGAGCTGATACCTATTACTTTTATTAGCATAGTTGGACTCTGGCTAAAACGAAGTGTTGGTCCTAAGGGAAATAATTGTAACAATCGATACTACTACTTTTTTAATTAGCTGGGCAAGATCTATCTATGTATCTACATATATAGATATATATTAAAGAAAACATTCTTGGTAAACTTCAGATACCTTTTACACTGCTACAGGGTACGTTCAAATTACATTTGAGTTAATTTAGGAATTGCATATTGATTCTATGTTCCATTGCCACAGAGGAAAATTAAGAGCCTATTATTTAAAAAATATTTTGTTAGTTAGGAACACACGTTTACAAAACCAGTTGTCATCACATGAGATTTTCATATTCTGCAAGTAGCCTGGCTACAAATAAAGATCAAAATAAAACCCAAAGTCAACAGCACCTCCAAAAGTATGCACCAAAATTCAGAAATCTAACTCTTAAAAAGATGGTAAAAAGCCTGTCACAGGCAGAGTCTGAATGAAAAATACCTTCCAGATCTACCAGCTGGTAAAAGCATAAAAATTACATTGTCAAGATCACTTCCTCCCTATCCCCAAGATGTTACTGTTTTGCAAGTCTCACTGAGAACCATTTCCTTTACATACTAATACAAATACAAGCCTTTTTAGGGAAAACAACACTGAAAAAACACCACAGTTACTTTCATAAATCTAATAAACTGTAAAAACAGTGTTATTGGTCTCCCCCTTCATTATAAATGTGAGAGTGGGACTACAGCAGACTCATCTCCATCCATTTAGAAGTATTATCAGACCTTCATATGGTTCAATGACTTCTGAAAAGGTTTAATCAAATGGTAGCTCATGAGATTTACACTTTTCTAATTAAATGCCAGTGCAAACTACTGTTCACAGTATTTAGCTATAAATCACATTTTTGTTGGGAAAAAAAAAAGCATTACTCCAAAAGGAAAAAAACCCAAACATTTTAAACCTGCTGAACCCCTTAATGCTCAAAGTAGTTTTTCTTATCTAATGCCAATGTAATACCAGCAATTAGGTTATGCATCTAAAAGTAATGAAAATTTGTGACTTAGCATCCTGTTTACACATTCAAAATTTAAACTTCCAGCAACTGTCTCTGCACCACAACATTACAGGAATGCAATAACAGAAATGAACTACACAGAAATACTACACTGAAAATTACCAGAGCATATTTATGATTAACTGGCTGATGCTTTCTTCCCTTCTTCCCATACCAGAGACGAGACATTTCCCTTCTAAAACCAAAATGAGACTAAAAAAAAAGAAATAAAAATTAAAATAATAATAAAAAAAATTCATTCAAGGCTGTTTGAGAGCATTCTCTGTACCTGCTGTCAGTTCCAGGCACAGGCAGAGCCCCCACGATGGTGACAGAATAGTTTGCTAGACACACACATTTGACTGACATGGCAGGGAACAAATGAACGAGTGTACAGTAGGGGGATGTATCACAAATGATGACGGTACAGAAGAAGAAAGGTTTCCTGTATTCAAGTGTGGTTGCAGAGCACTAGTTTGTTAAAAAGGCTAAAATATTTAAAGACACAGAAAACTTTTAAAATTTTTTTTATACAATACTGAAGCATACAAAAAAAATCCCCAAGAACTGCTTGCAATATTCTGTTACACTATAATTGTTCATAAACAAGTTCTAATGGTAACAAACTTGCGCTCAATATTAAAATAATAGTTTGTGTTACTTATGTTGACAACTGTATATAAACCCTGTCAGTTATTTCTTACGAGTCCAGAACCAGTTAAAAAAGTGGTGAGTGAAGTTTTTTTAAAAAATATTCTTTTTAAAAAATGTCTTAAAGCATTCGGGAACTGTTAGCTTCACAGCATTTTCAGTTTTGTAAGCAACAAGAAGAAAATGAATCCTTTTGTCTACAAGCTAAACTTGCTGTATGGGTTAAATGCTAGTCCCAACAATAAAGTATTTTTGGAATCATGATTTAATTTTTTTTCTTCTTAAGGAAGGATGTTTATTTAAACCGGTGTGTGCAGCAGTAATACACACAGCAATCCTTTGAGAATTTCCTTGCAGTAGCACTTATGGGGCGCTTTTTTTTTCCCCTCCCTCCTCCGAAAACACCCAGTGCTTTGAGTCCTGGGTAAAAGTATTAAATAGGCCAGGGCGGCGGCAGGCAGCATCACAACAACATTAAAATATTGCTCACTCATGCTGTTGCACTGTAATCTAAAAGCCAAGATGCCCAAGCAGAGAAAACCAGTACCACAACTTGTACTTAACTACACTGCAGACTGTGCACTGAATGCCTCACCTTGCATTAGTATCTAACTCAACGTAATTCAGATAGATTTAACTAAAAAGGAAAACATTTCACCCTTCTCAGGAGCTGGTAACTCTAAAAATCAATTTGTTCCCATTTATGAGAATTATTAAGGTGGCAAGTAAGAACATTTTTATCACTGGGACATTGAAAGCTAGGGTTTAGGAAACTCAAATATACAATATTACACTAGATACACAGTCAAATGGTGTAATATTTAAACAATAAACCATACGCCCATTTATTTGATTTTCTTTTTTAATAATAAGCAAGCTTATACTGATGTAAAACAAGAACAAAAAATGGACAGCCTTAGAACTGTTTCAAATGAGGCGATTACAATCAATATAAAAAAATAAGATGAGCTACAACCTTCCCCCCTGCCCCGAGTCTGGCAAATCTTGAAAGAATGGATAGTATGCAGAAAAACTATTTCAAACTATCTCTAGACATGCACATTCTAAGCGAAAAAGCAAAAGCTAGCCACACAACTCCCTCCCCCACAGCCTATTTTAGCAGTCTTTTTTCCCCTCCCCCCACTTTTTCCCCCTCAGAAAAAACAAATTCGTCCCTAACACTAGCCAACACACTGTTTCTCCAAAACTAGGGGAGAAAGAAAAGAATCTGGGCCATCAGGCAATTTTTTATTCCAGAACATTTGATCTTAAACGATTCAAACAACTTACTTGGATGTTTTTAGCTTCTCTCTAGATAAAACCGGCTCCTCGCACAGCTTCTTCAAAGGATTTTAAAAACTTGCTCAAAAGAAAAGGGAGCAATAAAGTTCTTACATGTGACAACTCACTTTTTCACTTAATTACAGTTGCAAAGTTAAAGGGGAATAAATGCACCAGTAACTCTGTCAGACCTCCTGCCCGTCTGTTTTGATGTTCGGACTTGCAGCAGCAGCAGCAGCAGCAGCTGCCCTGCAGCTGGGAGTATCTGCTGGAGGGGGAGGGCGGCGGGAGAGCCCCAGCACCACCACGCAACACTGCCGCCCTAAAAGTGGCAAAAGCTTTCTCTTGTGACTGACCTCCACCCCAGCCCTTTAACAGTCTTTTTTCCAAACTGGTGGAAGATATATTTCTATCAGCCAAAGAAGCCCCCACAAGAAGCTTGATCCCAGGAGCCTCCCTTAATAAAAGATAAACAAAATAAACTGTCCTTTTGTGCATTTGTGGGTTATACTACTGATCTGCTAATTTGAATCGGAACCTCATATCTTGTTGCTAATTAATATATGCCTTGCCATAAGAGTTCGTAATTAAAAAGATTCCAGAGAGGAGTATCGGCTCAGACCCGACACGTGTGCAGAACACCACCAAACACTTAAGAGCATCCACCCATTTGCTACCTAGACAACAGAGCAAACCAAAATGTATCTAATTAAACTGAATGATAATCTTGTTACTGTCATTGTTAGTTTGTAATCAAGCTAAATATCTCTACAGAATCAATGTTGGAGGCAGAAGCCCACAGTCCTTTCAGTAACTGTTACTCACAATGTGTTTTTTTCTAATAAACTAATCTGCCTTAAAAAATATTAAAGTAGCAGCAGAGAAAAAGGAGAGTGCCAACAAATACAGGTACAACTTATGAAATGTCTTATTTCCACTCCAAATCAATTATTTGGTTTACACCTTTTGCCATACCAGATTTAAAGTTATCTGCTGACAAGATCTCGTAACCCTGAAACAGGACAGTAAGTACACTAACGCTCTCTAAACTTGAGCAGGAAGACTGGATGCCGGGTGTGAAAGAACGTCTTCGCAGTTTGATTAGATGGTATTATTCTGTTTCTAGTAGCTAACACAATGTCCCGATACCACAGCAACAGAAGAGTTGTGATGTTGAATTCTACAATCCATATATTTAATATGCATGCTTTCTGAGCAATATTACGTTAGTAAAAAGTAATTTATTTCCCCTGTTCCTTCCCTCTCAAGGGAGGGAGGTTTATCCCAGAGAGATGGGGGGGCAGGGGCCATAATTACTCAGTTTCTTTAGAACTTGCTGTTGATTCCACATGAAGCAGCCATGTAGGTGACCGCGTTTTGTGATGAAAAGTCACAAATGTGGTGCACTGAAGATACGCATCCCCAAGTATCTCCTGAGAAGACTATATATGAGGCATATGTATAAAATAAGATTATTCTCAGAATTTAATACTCTAATTTCAGAAGCGGCCCTGAAAATTGAGTAAAACATAAATCACGGGAACCAGATTGCGTAAATCAAGTGCCTCAGTGCAATTCATAAGTTATTTGCATTTTTGACTGACAAAAAGAAAGCTTGTTTTTATGCTTTGTATTGGTTTGCCTGGGAACAAACAAATCAATAAGCAATGACAGTATACTGTTTCACTTTCAGCAGCCTATCTACTTGTTAGAATGTATTTTTAAAGAGACAAGATTGCTATTTAATTACATCTAACAGGAATGTTTCACAGATTATAATAAGAACTCCCATCACCAAAGAGCCCAAAAGAAAAAACTGAAAGCTGCCTCAAGCAGTGTTTAAAATAGTGTAGTTTCAATATGCATTAGTATAATATGACAGAAAACAACTCCAGAATTATAAACTCTGTTATTTTTAAATTTAGAATAGCATTTTACAGCTCTGATAAGAGATGTACATCCTGTATGCTTAACCCTTGTATTATAGTTTTAGGACATAAGTTGCCAAAAATTTCAAAATTAGGAAGACACCTAATTTAGATGCTCAGACCACCTAAATTGTCATCTTTGGAAGGAATCCCACTAGGTGAAAGAAAGACAGTTTCATATTTTGATGATATAAGGCATACAAAAGTCAGATTAATTAAGGTCTGGCTTATCTTTAATAAGAGGGAGACAAGTTCTGTTTGGTACAAAAAGCCTTTCAGATGACTAAGAAAAGAGTGCCAAGTTCAGGAGTAATGAAGTTAGAATGCAGTTAAAAAATAAAAAAGCCCCCAAAATCAGGTACTTGCTCCTATGCAAAACTAGTACTTTGTCTTCTAGAACAACTGGATCTTTATAAAAGTTGTTGCAGGTGAAGGTAACATGGGATTACAGATAACTGAAGTCTGATCCCTTTCCCCTTTACTGCTACAAGAAACACACTAAACAGTATAAAAGTCACCTTGTGTGGCATCCAGTACAACAGGCACTGGCCCAACTTCTTAGTTGGCTGATAATGTTTCCATAAGAAAGTAAGTCTAATTTGAGAAGTCATCCTTTGTTTTCTTTCAACAGCTTAGGAGAAGGGGAAGAAGAAAAAAAAAAAAAAAGGCAGTTTTCCATCCACAAAATTTTCCTCAGAATTTTCAAAGGTACACTGAAAGCCATTAAGAGTCTCAAAAGCACAAGCTTTTTAGTTGAATGATTCTGCTTCAACTCTTAGCAGAAGGACTGCCCCAGTTCTCTCTATTAGATACATGAAGTAAGCATCAATTACAATTCCACATTCATGATTTCAACTACAGGACAGCTCCAAGTAAAGAAAACACCTGAATTTCATTTACAAGTTATAAATAGATTCCAAATAGATTAAGTAGAGAAAATAGAGCAAAGCAACAAATATCCCATGCATGAAGTTAAGAGAGTGCGCAATATTTGCTCAAGTTCATTGCAAAAGCAAGAATGAAAATTACCAGCCTCTACAAAGGGCATTCCATTATGTTAATGGGCACCAGAGTCTCTCTCTTCAATCACAAAAATTAATTTAACAGAAACATTTCTAAGTATTGCACATGACTACTGAAATTCAAGAGCCTCTCATCCTCTGGTACAAGAGCAAAACCTACTAAACATGCTTGTTAATGCACAGCAACACATGCATAGTGACACATCCAATTTCTTAACAGACAATGCATGATATAAAAACCAAACAACGATCTAGCTTGTATACCCCATATACTATCATAAAGAGACAACCTTTCAAGAAACATATTGGGAAAATATTCTTATTTTGAGGGCTGTTAACGTGATGCATCTTTACACTTTGTGTGCAGTGTTTCACTCAAGAAGCCTACAACTTCCAGACTTCCTCTTCTCTCTGCTGACCCAGTATTATCCAGCTTGTCATACAGCATTACAACCATACCACATTTTAAAATGTGAGACACAAAAAGCAGCTGTTTCACTAGCATACGAGCACTAAGTGTAGAGTAGGGAATAGAAGCAAATTTATAGAAAAAACATGATTAAGAATACAAAAGCTTAAGACAGCAGTGCATACTGAAATGGAAATGCTCATTTTAATATAGAAACGTTGTAGGTTACAGACCAGATCCAATAAAGATCTTAAGCACCTACATCCAATACTCCAATCTTGAAAAACCTTCTTCAGATGTTACCTGACCGGGAGACATAATCACTGTTTGTGACCTCCATGTTTCTACAAATACACAGAAAAATAATTTCTAGACACTCCTGAAGTTACAGTTTTGTTAATGTTGAAGTGTTGAGTATCTAACTCAAATACCATTTCAAGAAGGCAGAACTTCATTTGCAACTAATGGCTTGATCTAGTAAACATTTTCAAACCACGTCTAAAGTCCCAGCTGAAATTCAGTTTGACAAGTGAGTATTACAGACTACTGCTTTCCAGAAGTATTGTATTTTCTACAGAAATTTAATATGCAAAATAAAGGCAATGATTATGAAATGCAAATCCAGTGAATCTGGGAAAAATCATTTGCAAATATCTATCAAGTCATGTTTTGTTTTGGAAGTCAACTTCTAGACAGCTTTATATCAAACTGATTTTCTGTATTTTCCAAACAATTTAAAAGCTACTGGAAACAATAAAACAGATGAATTTCCAACTACTTTAAGACCTTCTTGCAGGTCCTAAGACAAGAAACTTCCTGTTTTCAAATATCTTGTGGATGAGTATTTAGATTTACGTGGACCTGAAGTATGACTCAATCCTGAATAATAGCAATAAATACAACCAAATGACAGGGGGAAATGGGGAGGGAAGGAAGAATCGACACTTTAAATAATTAAGAATTATTCTAGTACAGAGCAATTCTTCTGCTTCCTTAACAGATTTCATGTTTAAATAGGAACTGATGTCCTTAACTGATTTCTTCACAAGTGCCCAAGATGAAATTTCTTCACCACCTCTGAAACATTTAGCTGTGGCCACACTCAGTATTTTTTTTTTTTTTTTGCATCAATACTCTGTCTGATGACCAGAGATCTGATCCATCAGCATAAATCCTGTATTTCCAATATTGTATGATGATAAAGACACTTAACAGCTGTAGCACCTAAGAAAGATATTGTTTTGATTGTTCTAGATTCAAATACGGAATCGAAAGCTAGATTAGCAGTCTATGTCAATAAGTCATTATCACATAATGAAATAAAAAGTGCATTTATACACATACAGTCAATATAATGGTGCATCCCAGTCTTCCTGCTGCCTATCAAAAACTTAACTACTTAAAGAATACAACAGACCAAGTCCCTTTACTGTTCAAGGAATGTCATTAACTTTGAGAATTATCTTCACAGACCAACAGATGAAGCATTAAATGAGCAAATTAAGGTATTCTGATCTCTAAAATTTCTTTTCCTTCTCCCCCTCCCCCCCAAGAGACCAACTAGTCTTTTAGTTAGATACAAATAGAAGGTGCAAAAATTTTATGATAAAACTCACATGGGAAAGCACAAATTGTGTCATTTCTCCTTTATGCACTAATGTTTCTTATGCAAGTAGTCACTTCCATTGTTTCCCCTCTAATGCCCTCCTCCCTTGTTAGAGCACAGCAGTTTCCTTTGTATCTAGCATTATTAAAACTGTAAAAACCTTGCTTGGAAAATTAGTTTCAGTTGTCCTTACTCCCCAGATATGATAAAATGATTCTCTAAAGATTTTAACTGAGGCACTGGAACAGGTTGCCCAGAGAGGTTGTGGATGCCCCATCCCTGGAAGTGTCCAAGGCCAGGTTGGATGGGGCTTTGAGCAACCTGGTCTGGTGGAAGGTGTCCCTGCCCATGGCAGGGGGGTTGGAAGTAGATGATCTTTAAGGTCCCTTCCAACCCAAGCCATTCTATGATTCCATGATTATTTACATGTGCATGCCAACTTCTGTAGAAAAATTTTTGAGCTTATCAGCACACTTTATGTGCACACAAATTCAGTGGAAAGTTGATTTATGTCATTTAACTCTATACTAGATCCCTGATATGGTTAATGACTTTTACACAAGTACTTGTTTTCCATGTCTTTTTCCTCCAGTGGTCAATTTCAAAATGCCACCTGCCACATCATACAGCAACAGCAGTGGAAACAAGCCCGTCAAGGTTTTACAATCCGTTTTAGGAAAATGATAGTAGAATAACTGGATAATTGGAATTTCTGGGATTGATGAATCACAGAGATATCACTTACCACCACCACCATCTTTTTTTTTTTTTGAGAGTGCAGATTTTTTTTCCTGAATTAAAAAAGTTGAAGAGTCTGCAAGAAAGGCTATAGAAAATAATGCATACTAGGCAGCACTTAGAACCTTTCTTCAAGTTGTTCTATGATCAGCTGTGGTTCATAATTTGTGCTCTGATCTGTTGGGGGTTTTTTTGTTTGGTTTTGTTTCTTTTTAAATATACAATGTATACAATATACACAATGGAATATACAATACATAATATACAATATATTAAATATACAATATATACAATGGAATAACATTTATGCTTTACAGGGAATGTCAACAACACTTCTTTTAGAAAAGCAATCTTTTATGCAGCCATAAGAAACTATTAGCCATTATTTTATAGAAACAGGAAATAGCTGTGTTACTTGAAAACTCATTTCTCAACCAGGATTTGGAGACTGTAGAATTCAAGCAGTTTTTCCTTTTCGCTCATCTTAAACTTCTTTAAGCATAAGACCAATCCTATTAGCACTGCTTGAGGACCTATCCCTACTTTCAAATACTGTGATACCATGCCTTTATCAGCACAAGGTGACAACTCCTTAATGCTTTCAATCTGTGGTACTAATTGGCACCAAAATGATGTTAATGCATTCAGCAGCTATCTAACAGCAAGCAAGTGCCTTAACACTAAGTCATTAATTTCTATACACATTACTACATACACAACTTGAACTTAAAAAGGAAACAAAATTAGACCATAAAGTACCCATGGAAGTTGTTTCCGAGGCACTGCACAACAGAAACAGTCAGCTTGCTGTCAAATCTTGCCACGTTTAGATGCAAGTACAGAATATGCTTTGGAGAAGGCATTTGTTTATTAACACACAGGTTTCTGAACAGTATTAATTATTTGTGCTAACAGATAAAGCAAGCCATTAGCGCTTGAACTAATACAAACTAAATAAAAAAAGAATACCATGATAAATATACCTCTATATCCTCAAGGCTCAGTACAGATGGTAAAAAAACAAAAACAAGCAAAAAAGCCCCCCACAAAACCCAAAACAGCCTCTTCTTTGGTGTATGCCCATTCACTTAAGTACATGAAGGTAAAAGAGACGTTTGAGGAAAACAGATGGGGATAACACCACCAAGAAACTAGCAGCACAGTTTCATTTCTTACATGATATATAAAATAAAATTCTTGTCTATTCATTTCTAGTGGACACCAGAGACAAGTCTTTAGCATGGACTGATCTTAAGTGAACAAGTATCCTTTTCAGAGAGCTTTGCCTATGGGACAGGCAGAGGCCTCTCAGGAAGGCAGATAACTGAGGAACATCATCAGCAATGGGAGCTACGAGGTACCCCACCCAGAATTTGTTTTAAACTCTAAGTAACTGACAACTATGAATTAGTCACCTTTACTGATGGCAATGGTACATAGTAGTAGGTTCATGGTTATTTCTAAGAAGTCAGTTATCTATTAAGTGTGTAGCATAAATACAAAAAGAGTCAGCTAAGGGATTCCCTGGATTTTTTTTTTTTTGACACTTCATACAGTGCAGTATTTGATCAAACTAGTGTTTAATATGACAGCAGGAGTCTTGACCTCTTTGCCACTAGATCAGCTGAGGTTACATCTAATGGATTACTTCAGGGAAAAGGCTGATAGGAAATAGACTACTCTGTATACAGTAAGAAGAAAGCATAAGTAGATGAAAAGTTGGAGTAAGTTCAGAGTAAGAGTTCAGTCCTATTCATTGATCCATTTAATAAACTTATAAACAAATCCCTACTACTTGTTTCATATCTTACTGATCTTTGCTTTTGCTTGCTCCTTCTGTCCATAATTACTTTTCCACTAAAAAAAAAAAAAAAGCACACTACTTCCTTAAAGTCTCTTGATAAAAAGCTGCAGCCAAATGTGTTAACATCTGACTATGAAAGAAGCAAAAGCTATCTCAGAGCACCACACCTGGGTTACCCATTAATCCTCTTCCCTGCTTCTCCAGTTTTAAGATACTGTACAATGATCACAGAGAACACTTTTTGGAAAAGAAAGCTACTCCACTAGCTTCCTATTTTGGTAGATCAACAGTACTTTGTGATGCATTTGTACATCAAGATTTTGCTTTCCATCTCCCTTCCACCCTGAGTTTTCCCATCACTGTGTTCTGAAGAAGGCAGCCTATTTTTCATCCCAATACCCACAAAAATGTTTCAATGATACTGTTCACCTGCTATCTTAGATTACACCTGGATCAAGAGCTGACAGAGAAAAAGCTTGTTGGGTTAAAGGAAGGAAGTGTGTTGATTGAAAATAATAACTGAAACTCAATGGGAGTAATGGGTATGACAACAGCAGCTACAATTCCCTGTATGTACTGATACTTTCTAGCACGTATGTTTAAAGCCACTAAAATGCAGCTGGATGTAATGACAGGTTGAACCATCTAGTACTGTCAAACATTCCTGATTAAAAAGTTAGTTTTTAACAGCTTTCAGGTTTGCGCTAGAAGTCAATCATAAGAAGTCACATTACTCAAGTTAAAATGCACAGAAGACCACATTAGCATATTTCTTATACTTGCATAACATTTTTTTAAAAAAGTTATCCATCTCACTAATCACACTAACTTCTAAATCCAGACAATTATTATTTGATAATCTTAAGAGAACCAAACTTGACATAGTTTTCACATAACACATATAGAAATAACAGTATTTTTGAAACATGTCTTCAACAATTGTTTCCAGAGGAGACCTAAATAAAGGCTTAAGGCATGACCTCATTCTGTAGTAAATAACTTACAGATTTTAATACATGTAGGAAAAGCACTGCCTCTACTGTCTTCAAAAATAAAAATTACAACATTTAATCCTGAACAAAAATTTGCACTATTTTCTGTTGAAATTATTCTGTAATTATATTAAGGTGCAAAGTTACTGAAGAGCTCATTAAAACAGACACATACTGTGCCTTAAACCATAATATTGATCACTTGTCACCGATCCCCATGTTCCAAAGGGAACGTTTTAAAACATCAAATACTTAGAAAGGCTTTGAGCAAGAATCAACACCAAAATACATTGCTGGTAAAAATACTCGAGCAATATATATGCTGAAAATATGAAGATTCAAAAGACATGCTTTTATGATACCAATTTCAATATCTCAAAGCAAAACTGCTCCATGCAAAATCACTGAGCTGCAGAGACAGTGTTTCGTAACCACAACCTAATACTTCGGCTAAGTGAGAAGTTTGAAGTCAGAGTTCTACTGTGATTCTAAGTTTCGGAGCTAACAAGAAAACCATTACCCATACCTAGACTATTGCAGTTTTTTAAAATTTCTTTTACACTCTACATAAAACACAAGTGTAGACTTCCTTAATTTCAACATGCCTCATTACTTCGTGGGGCAGGGCAAGAGGGAAGAAGGAAGAATCAGTCTTACAGTCAGACATTGCAGTTGCTGTCCTGAGGCTCAAGTTAAACAGTGCTGATGGGATACTTCTACAATATATATGACAAGAATCATCAAACTTTTGACTGACACTTGAATGCACAAGACTACAAGGGCTTTAACTGTATGTATACTACAAAACAAAACCATGTAGACATGTAAAGATGTGTCCATATAAACACAGTGGACACAGATTCACATGGGAGAAATGTTTTTGTTACAAAAAATAGAGTTCCAGTTACAGTATATTACTAAAACCCATGCAACAGCATCTTAATGTATGAAGAAGTTATAACTGAGAAGTTAATTACTGGATTATTGGAAAAACGTGTAATTAATAGATTAATTTTCCTTTTTTGTTGTCTCATCCCTGTTTGGAGACTTACCAGGAAGTATTCAACATTCTAGATACAGGAATAATAAATATCAGAAAACTGTCAGTTTACCTGACTGAAGACTACATCTGCTTCATCAAAGTTGCAACTTCTTTGCTGTACTCACGTTCCTTTCAACTCTAAGTTTTAAGTTACAATTTGCTCTATACAAAAACAAGTTGTAATAGTGAAATGTTGCCCTGAACTGATGTTAGAGCAAAGCATTAGGATGGCATAAACTAAACAGTCATGATCATAGTAAGCAGACTAATAAAGCACATTGGTTTGTTTTTCTTATTGCAAAGAATTTAACACTATTTTAACTATATTCTTATGAAAGTATTAAAAAAAAAATATTTTTGACACTGTTTTTCCTTACCTCCCACTCTTTAGCAGCATCTTCAGTAGTAGATTCTTCATTAGTTTCAGGTTCTTCCTTCTTTTTTACCACTATAAATCCAGGTTCCCGAAGAGATTCCCCAGTATCTTCTGCATATATCTCTGGACTCCACTGGATAAAGAAGACATACAAGTGATCTGTCCTAGAGAAGTCAAGTAATGATACAGAAAAGAAAAATAAGGTAAGTTTGTGATCTTTGGGGTCATGTCTAATAATTATGAAGTATTTAAGATTAAAATGAAAATACTTACTATTTCATGTTTTACTAGATATTAGAGACACATTTGAAAAAAACTAGTGAATTTTTTTTTTCTTTTTAATTATATGAAGCTGACACTGGAGAAAAACCAGGAAACAAGTTGGCAATTGACTAGCTGTGTTTTCATATACAAGTACAATCCTTCAACCATTGTCAATCCTTTCTGTCCCATTGGAAACCTCTGTTTACAACTGAAATAACTTCTAAAATAAAACACTAACATTTTTTAATTTTATTTAAAAAGAGTTACATAAAAACATAAACAAAATTGGAATTTAAAAATGTCTGTATATCTGTTTTCCCCACCCCTGAAGAACAGCTGAACACTCCCAAGACATGTAACTAAAATTATACAGACTGTGAGAATTACTACAGATATGAGGAAATAAGGCTGAAAGTGTGCATGTATATGGCTAGATCATAAACTACAGACTACTCTAACTTCAGTACTGCAGTAAGTACCAAGATTCAAAGTTACCTCCTTTTAAGTTAACACAAATGGCACGGTTCTCCAGTTTGGAAGAACAAAATGCCCAAATTCCCAAAAGAAAGTTATTTACAACCCTAACAGATGTCAGTCTGTACTGTTTAAGCATTTCCTGTAGGTGCACAGATGGAGCATTTAGAAAAAGGACATGCAATGAATCCACTAGTATCTCTTCATCATGGAAAAGACAGCTTCAGAGCTAAAGCTTTATGGCTCTGGTTACCAAGAGTTTGAATATTGCTTGTGTCCCTCTTCAGAGATATTTGCTACAGTGAATCTGCATACTGGATTAGCATGAAGAACAACATTTGGATTTGCCCCCCACCCCTTACTAAATCCCTGCAAAACTGAATACTGGAAGAACAGCAAGAGATACAGAGCAGCAAAGCCTCTCAAAACTGCAGCTATAATTTTCACGTGCCTCTGTATCTAAAAGGATGCAGCACACAGGTATGTAATAACAGCCTCTGAACAGGGTTAGTTATTCAAAGTCACCCTTATTAAAATTAAGGTTCCTGGATAACACTGATGAAAGCAAAAAAAAAAAAAAAAAAGACAAATATCTTTCTCTGACAGTAAGAGAGAATTAAACATTTCAGATGCATAAGGCTAGATAAGTTCTATGACAAAGTTTGAACAAGAAGCTGCAGACTCCTCATGCACTGAACGAGGTATCAAGTCTTACAAGTAGGAAAATAAAAAAAAAAAAAATCCTGATGTTAACTTTTTAAGAACTTGAAATTGTGTGTAATTATAGCAGTTTAAAAAGTAAAGAAAACTTGATGTTTAAAGAACTCAAAGACGTTCCTTCCCAGACTGGCTCATTTAAGATTAAGAACACTGAAATAATGCAGGTTTGTCAGATACCTAGTGGTAAGAAAGAGAAAGAAGCAGGTGACAAAGACAACTGGGTTGATACTAAGTATTTTGACCTATGCAGAGTAGCACTCAGCAAGGTTAACACTGAATTAAGCAAAACAAACACCCCACTACCACCACATCTGACTTTTTGTGTACTAAAACACAGGACACACATTAGATGGATAAAGAACAGATTACTAATTCCCCATGCAGTTAGAAAGAGAAACCCTTCATAGGTGGAGTAATTTCCAAGGAGATCAGATAGAGACTGTAAGCTAAGAACTATTTCTTCTGAAATAGGTGAGAAATTCTGCTTTATGCTGAAGATAAGTACTTGCTCTGCTACATTAGAAAATGAACCAAGGAGACAATAATCATTTTAATCAGCTGGCCTAGACATCATTGCCATACGTGAAACATTTATCTCTTTTCAAATGAAATATGATATGACTAGAACAACAAAATTTGAGTTGAATGTAACCACAAGAGGTCACCTGGCCCAGACAGGATTAGCTATGGCGGAATCAGCGTGACAAACATTTGCCTCAAGAAATTGCATGATCTCCACCACTTAGGGGTTGCAGGGGTGATGTTTAAAAGCAGGTTAGTGATGTGCTAGCATAGACTCAATTATTCCTGTTGGAATATTGGAATTTTTGACGTAATTTCAGTCCATTACACATCTCCATTCACAGTGGACACAAAAAAAAGACTAGTGCCTTTCCTGTTGCAGCCAGCTTTTAAGTATGAAATGATTTTATGTTTGTAATCCACCTTTTCTCCTTTAGATTAAAGAACCCCACTTACTTCTAATTTTCTTTATATGTTACACTTTCTAGGCATTAATTTGTCTTGCTGCTTTCCTCTGGACTCTCTCCAATTGATCCATATCTGTCCTCAACTGCAGTGCCCCAACTGGACATTCTATGCCATTCAGCTCAAAAGAAAAGATGGAAAAGTGACTTGATCATTGTGTGTAGGTACTTATACAAGATGATAGCTCATAGTTTTTTGTTGTTGTTTCTTTCTCTTTACCCCCCCGCTCTTCTGACAAGGATATAATAATCTCCAATATCTCAAAAAATCACATTCAACTTGAAAATAAGTCAGTTTCCTAGCAGTACGGATCATTAAAGAATTCAAGCCTTTACCAGTGAGTTAGCATGGACATCTCATGTTTTTGAATCACTGCAACAAATTTAGGTGTTTTTCCAGTAGATATGTTTAAGTTGCTTCCTGAAGAAGTTTTATGTTCCATATATAAAGATAGGACAAAAGAACCCCAGCTAGGTCTTCTGAACTCAGAGCTTTCAGAAGGAGAGTATTTTTAGAAAGTTTCCAAATAATGGGAAGCACAGATAATGACAATAAAAACTTTGTTGCAGAACTCACTTCCTTCACCAGACATGACTTACCTGAATCTTTCTTTCATTATTCACTTAGCTACAAACACAAGCCTAAATAACACCATGATAAACTATTGGCTGAACATGCAAGTAACTCAAGTAAATCAGTAAAACTTCAGTATTGTAATGAGGTATTCCAGTGTTAAGTACAAGCCAATCATCAATATCCTCAGTTGTTGACGGTTTTCTGTGTTGCTTTACAGACACAGTCACTGAAAAATTTTGCATGGTGCAGGAAAAAAAAAGCTCAAAGACCTATTGGAAAGCGTTCATTTTTACAGTCTACCTCCTCCTTACCTTTCTTGTGGAACAGCAAACCAGTACTCATGCTTTTTATCCCTCTGTGCATACTGTTGCATTGATGCACTTGCTTGCGAAACAAATGTTTTTCTCATGGGTTTTCCAACCCTGAGACACAGAAACTTGTGAGATCGATGTCGCCTTTTTTCTTTTGTAAGAGAAGAACCTATTAGTAAAGAAAAAGTAAGCTATCCACAATGTACAAAAGAACTTAACAAAATTATTAGCCAATTTTGTATTAGGCAATACAGGTGTATAAGATGCATATATACGGAAGTAATATGAGATGAGGTAACTAACATAGGTAGTAATAATTACCTGTCCTTTTTGTGTTACGTAAATTGCATCAGCAGAATTAACTTCAGAATACAACACGTTTGAATAATTGTAACATTCATTTCTGCTTCCAACCTCAGTTCACATTATGACAGTCTTTCATCCACACTTGAAAGTATTTCAGAAGGCATTCTCAATACATATCCCTCAACACTGAACTGGACATCCCTCCCAATATTAAAAAGATATTCCATATACATGCAAAAGATACAGCGTTAAATAAGTACTTAGGCCTGATTCACGTATGTCAAAGCTGTTCATTAGTTAACTTTTAATTTTAAAAAAGTTCTGGCATTACTAATAGAGGATTAAGATGAATTTTAATTTGTTAGCTGTATCAAACGTTTCAAAAGTATGAACACCACTTCAGGATGAAGTATACTGGATGTTGCGGTATGAGATTTTTCCATCCAGTAGTATATTTAAATGAACTAATAGAATTACATGATTACCCTCAGGGTCTGGATTGCCAGGTCAGCACAAGGTAAAGGAAGAAGCCTTCTCAAAATTGTTTCTTTCCTAGATTAATTGCCCAAATCCCAGAACATGAGCTCCAGCCACAAGAGTCTTTTTAAAAAAAGGAAGGATAATGTAAATTTAAGAGTTCTTATGATCAGCTATGACAACAAAAGATTTAGCCTACCTCTGGTTTACATGTACATACAGATATGTTCCAATTTTCTAGGACACTCATCTTTACAGCTGAAGTTCTCCTTCAGTGTCTACGCAGACTACAGACACACTAAGCACAGAAAACACCACCTTCTTGATCTATAAACATCTCTACTGTATGTTTTCTCAATCAGATTTTCACCATGAAGTTTAGAATAGCATTGATTCACAAAAGATTCTTTTTTCAGTAAATATTTAAATGTGCGCCTCCTAATTTTCAGTTACAATATTTTAGAATTATACCTGTAGTATACAGTATGGTAGAATAGTCATAATACGCATGATTTGGAAGTATTTTATAAATCCATAAGCTCAAAAGCTAAATTGTCAGATAAAAAAACCCCAAACCAAAAAGAACCCCGAATAAACAAAAAGCTGTTTCATAGGAGTGGCACATGAACTTTGTGGCAGTGTTGGAGAAATTTTCTTAAAACTATCTGATATGTGGGATTTTGGTCCTTCCGATGCAGTAATTTAGAACTTCTCTGACATAGAGCTCAGAGAAGTGGGATTTGTACCATACCTTAAAAAAGAAAAATGTGAGATTTAGTTCCAGCTAGCAGAGAGAATGAAAACAAACAATTTAGCCTTGCCCCCAAATGTCAAAAGGACTATTTAAGACGCTCTTTTCTTTCTGGTGTGTTCTCCAATATATTTTGTATATTTGATACTGAATTCATTAGAAAAAAAAAAAATTTAGTAATGGCTATTATGTGTCACGCTTTTTTTTTTCCCCTTCAATCTTGGCCAATATCCAGCTAAGCAGCAGACACACATGTTATCTTTAATGAGATTTCAGTTTGTTTACACTATTTATATAACTATAGACCAGCATAATTTCTCCAAAGTATCAACTACATCTAGCTTTTATTTAAGTCCAGTGGTTAACCTAAGGGTCTGTAAAAACAGAAGAGAATATGAGTCATGGGTTACAAAAAAAAAATTCCAAGGGAGGCCTTTTTAGCTATTCTAGACTACTCACAGTTTATCGACCTGCAGTGCATCACCTGTTAAACATTCAGAACAAATAGATCATTAATTCCAAACTCAGAAACATTTGGCCTCTGTGAAGATCAACAAATGGTAGTTCCCAAAAACCTAGATGCTCAAAACTCGCAGAAAAGAGAAATTCAACCAAGTCCTTGCTAGATGCAGGAGATAAAAAGACCTATTTAGGTATCTTAATGGTACTAAACTCATAGTATGATTACTTCAGAGTTTTAGTCTGATAGACAGGATATTAGATAGTGTTTACAGTGTTTCAATTTTTTAATTACCTAGTGTTTTTTAGTGACCTATTCAACTGTAAGAAAAGCAGCAATTTTGGCAAAGAACGCTTGTGCTTCCATTTTTTAAAAGTCACAAACAGCAACTACTACTAGCTGACAATTTTGCCAGAAGATTTCCTCTAATATTTAAGGCATAAAAGCCAAATTCATCACAGAATGATGCATCTATTAATCTGCTTCAAATTTCAAAATTCAGTTACTTCCTTAACAGGAGAAAAAACCCAAAACAAATGAAAACAAAACCTATCATATTAGACCCTAAAGTGCAAGATGAATTTCTGTCAACCGAAGAATCTTCCTCCCTATTCAATACAATCTCAACTTTTAATTATTAGCATAAACAATTTGACCTTCAAATGCACTTCACATATAATCTCTTAGTTTGTGACAGGCATTATAGGTATGTTTTCTGTCTAGCCCCCAAAATATCGCACAGTTAAAACAACCAGTTTATCTCCATTAGTAACGTGGTAAAATATCAGAAAGTGACCTATTAATTTTTTAACAAGCAAAATCAAATACATGCAGAAACATCTTTAAGTTACTTAAAAAGACATGCCTTTTTTTTTTAATATGAATTGAGTAACTTCAATAGATTTTCAAGATAACTTCTGGCTAATAATCCCAGGACCTGATCTTTGCAGAGGAGTAAAGGTACTCAAGAAATAAGCCTAGTTGTTCCCCATGTTCATAGCACTAGTTTCTTACCATCTAGCTCTTATTTATCTTGAGATATGCTTTTTGTATGCTCAACCTGTGGGAGCAGCTTGGAACACCTGGTATTTGTTTTCAAGAGTGACCATTAGAATTTGTTGTGCTGTATATTTGCCAAGCTTTGAAGAACTAGTTTTACAAGGTCAGGTTGGAGGATGGCCTTGTGTAGGCCTGGGAATATGTGGCTGAAGACAGTCACGAGTATGTATATGGAATGTTTTTATCTTTAACTGTTCTGAGGACTGGCAAACATCCCAACTGAGCCAGATATGCGCTCCTGTGTTAGTAATATTGGCTGTATGCCGTTAGTTCTTTCTAGATCTTTGTTGAAACATATATAAGTTGGATTCTTTTGTGAAATAAAGGGAATCTTGTACAGATAAATTGAGCGCTTAATTCAGTCGCCGCAGATGGTGAGCCCGACGCAATCAAGAGAAGACGACATGATCGAGAGAAGAAGCCAGAGAGATTAAGAGAAGAAAAAGACGTGATCAAGAGAAGAAGAGAAGAGGTGATTCCCCTTCACTGCGGAGACCACACTATCTAATGGGGAGAGTTTTGAAGAAGTGGCCACGACTCTGAGAAAATAGGTAACAGCAACACCTGCGGAACGGGTGAGTTGCGAGATGGCGGTAGCACGGGGCAATCAGTTTCTCAGGAGCGTAAGCTCTACTTAAACGTTTTGCAGCAGATTTTATGGGCCTCTGGGTATAAAATAACAGAGGGACAAATTGCTTCGCTTTTAATATGGGTAAAGGATAATTGTAACTGGTTTCCCACAGAGGGAACTTTTGATAGCAAGGTTTGGGAAAGAGTTGGGGAGCATTTACAAACGCAAAAAACTTTGGCATTTGATGTATCAGAAAATTTAATTGTGACGTGGAAATTTATTTATACTGCGCTGGTGCATTTACAGCCGGCAGAGAAAATCCTATCAATACAACCTGATACTGCTTTTGAGGAGACAGTTTGTAAGCAGGCCACTAACGAGCAGGATTCTGATTCCGATAATAATTCTTTCGCATCAGGCAGGGTAGACTCTGAAAAAGAGCCGGATTTATATCCCTCAGTACCTCCACCACTGCCTGCACTAACACCGTTAACGCACACACCCCGCCGGCAGGCAGCGGCTGGGCACCGCGGGCTCGCCGACCCTCACCACCGCATACAGGTCCCCGCCGCCGCGCCGCTGCCTCCCGCCGCTTCCGCACCCGCCTCGCCGCCGCCGCCGCCTGCCGCGCCCGCCCCGCCGCTGCCTGCCGCTGCCTCCCGCGGCCGCCGCCGCGCCGCCGCCGCCCCCCACCCCAGTCGCCTGGTACTCCCTCTCCAGGGTTTGCAAAACTTAACGCGGACCCTGGCTTTGCTGCACTGCCTGTAGCTCCTTCTCCTACTAATCCCTCTAACTCTATGCCTCTGTCTAATCCTGTGGCTCCTGCTTTACAGCAGTGCGGAGAAAAAACTGTAGTGCCTTCAGCTCCGCCTTTAACAGACTTTGATGCTAAATGTGACGATTCACTTCATGATTTGGGAAAAAATACAAATAGCTTGATGCAACGCTGTCGAGAAAAAGCTCTACAGCAAGGAGATACCACGTTTACTTTTCCTGTTATATGCAGACCCCATAATCCACCACAGCATGGGGGTTTACCTTATGAAATGATAAAAGAATTACAGAAATCAATTCGTGAAAACGGGTTACACAATTCATTTACAATGGGACTAGTGGAAACAATTGGAGGCATTTATACTATGACTCCTTGGGACTGGAAATCGCTTATGAAAACGGTGTTGACTTCTGCTCAGTATTCTGTATGGCAACTAGAATACAATGATTTGTCAGTGGAACAAATTATGGACAACTTGTCATCAGGGATACTTATAGATCAAAATACATTACAAGGAACAGGCCCTTACATTACACCTCAGGCACAAGCTGCTTTGCCAAAGCAAGTTTTCGATCAAGCTACTCGTATTGCAATTATGGCTTTACAACGTGTACCCAAAACTGGGCAAGGTATCACTTCATTTGCCTCTATACGACAGGGCTCTCAGGAACCATACGTATCTTTTATTGATCGCCTTCAAGCCGCGATAGCACGGCAGGTAGAAAATCCGGAAGCTACAAAAGTGTTATTTCAATTGGCTTATGAGAATGCAAATACAGACTGTCAGGCTGTACTGAAAACCGTTAGAGGAAGAGCTACTGACGTTGGGGAATATATTAAGATATGTCAAAAATGGGACAGACACTCATAGAGTTAACATGTTAGCTGCTGCACTGTCACGACAACTAAATGTTAATCAAGTTACTGTGACATGCTTTGAGTGTGGAAAATTGGGACATATGGCTAAGCAATGTCCTAAACCACAGAAATCCAAACGTGATAAACCTCCAAATCAATTGAGCCCTCATTGTAGTAAAGGATATCATGGGCGAATCAACACAATTTGAAATTTGACAAAAGCACAGGCTAAAGATAAAATTCGTTCTTGTCCAGACTGTCAAAGAGTTGCTTCTGATGCAGCGAGCATTGGAGTTAACCCCCATGGCTTACATTCTAATGCCATTTGGCAAAGTGATGTTACACATGTATCTGCCTTTGGCTCCTTGAAATTTGTGCATGTTTCTATTGATACCTTTTCCTCTTATATTTGTGCTACTGCTCATTCTGGAGAAAGGGCACGTGATGTTCAATGACATTGGTCACGATGCTTTGCAATTATGGGGGTTCCTCAAACCATTAAAACTGACAACAGTCCAGGGTATGTAGCTGAATCTACTCAATTATTTTTGCAACAGTGGCAGGTATCCCATGTGACAGGAATTCCACATTCACCTACTGGACAAGAAATAATTGAGCATGCGCATCATGCTTTAAAGTCAATGTTACATAAACAAAAAAGGGGGAATATGCCACCACAAGAACAGCTAGATAATGCTATGTATACTTTGAATTTTTTAAATCGCTCACCAGACTTAATGGCCAGCACAGCAATAGATCGGCATTTTAAAACTCCTGATTCTATTTCACAAAGACCTAAAGTACTATATAAAGATCCTTTTAGTGGACCTGGCTGGAGCAGACCTGTGGAACTAATCGCTTGGGGGCGAGGGTATGCTTGTGTTCTTCTTCCCACAGGAACCAAGTGGATTCCAGCTAAACACGTGAAGCCATATCATGAGCTGGCGAAACCACTCGGACAACCCAATCCCACAGATGAAGACTCTGAATTTGAAAGAGGAGAAACGAATGAGGAGGAAGCAGCGCATCGAGAACGAAAAAGCTATCACATAGGGACATTTGAAGAGAATGCAACAACAAGCTAGCGTGATGATGCAACGTGTATCCTACTCTAAAGAATACCTTCTTTAGCATACCTGGCAATAGTGGCCAGCAACAGTATTGTAAGAATTCTGATCCTTTTTTCTTTGCGGGGTCACTGTGGCTCGGGCGCAGCATTTTTATTGGGCCCACTGGAGGTGTTGCGCCTAAGCTACAGTGACTATATAAAAAAACCATTCCTTGTATAAGTTTGAACCTCACACAGAATCACAAAGATTCGGTGATGTACTCCACATCCTTATGTTTTTGTAGCAGCACAATTTGTAGATATCGCTTTACGTAACCACGCTTTTGAAACTAATCTGAATTAACCTTGGTATTTTAGCTGTTTTACTCACAAGAATATATCTGAACTAAGTCTTACAGTAATCATGCCAATGTGACATCGTGCTGAATTGTGGATCCCTGTAAATATGACCAAATCGTGGGAAGGGGAATCAGGATTAAGTCAATTATCAAGGCTTTTAAAGCAGACAATTAGTCACCCACAACGATTTATAGGATGGCTCATTGCCTTTATAATATCAGCTATCATTATTGCAGCTACTGCCGCCGTTGCTACCACGGCGCTTGTGAAATCCGTTCAGATGCTCACACAGTAGCTAATGTATTAAGAAATGTTACGGCTGAAATGAATACCCAGTACAAATTGATCAACAATACTAGAATGACTGGATGCTTTAGAAGCAGTGGTAATTTGGCTTGGACCGTATTGGGTTTGTGTGGCAAGGTTTCGGTAGCGGGGGGTTACAGGGATGGCTTCTGCAGGGGCTGCTGGAGGTTTTCCCCCATGTCTGACAGAGCCAATGCTGGCTGGCTCTAAGACAGACCTGCCACTGGCCAAAGCTGACCCAATCAGTGGTAGTGGTAGCGCCTCTGTGTAAAAAAACAAACAAACAAAACAAACAAACAAACAAAAAACAAAAAAAACCAAAAAACCACAAAAACCACCAAAAAACACCAACCAAAAAAACCCCCACAAACCACAACAAAAAACCCCAAAACAAACAAACAAACAAAAACAGCTGGAGAGGGGGAAGAGAAAAGTGGTAGTGGAACACAGAAACGGCAGCTGAAGAGTGAGAACATGTAAGAGAAACAACCCTGCAGACACCAAGGTCAGGAAGGAAGGAGGAGGAGGTGCTCCAGGCGCCGGAGCAGAGATTCCCCTGCAGCCCGTGGGGAAGACCATGGTGAGATGGGTTGTTCCCCTGCGGTCCATGGAGGTCCATGGTGGAGCAGATATCCACCTGCAGCCCGGGGAGGGCCCCATGCCAGAGCAGATGGATGCCCAAAGGAGGCTGTGACCCCATGGGAAGTCCACGCTGGAGCAGGATCCTGGCAGGACCTGCAGAACTGTGGAGAGAGAAGCCCACAGAGCGGGTTTTCTGGCAGGACCTATGACCCCATGGGGGACCCACGCTGGAGCAGTATGCTCCTGAAGGACTGCACACCGCAGAAAGGACCCATGCTGGAGAAGTTCGTAGAGGACTGTCTCCCATGGGAGAGATCCCACGCTGGAGCAGGGGAAGAGTGTGAGGAGTGCTGCCACTGAGGAGGATGAAGCGACAGAGATAATGTGTGATGAACTGACCACAAGCCTCATTTCCCATTCCCCTGTCCAGCTGAGGAGAGAGTGATAGAATAGCTATGGTGGGCACCTGGTGTCCAGCCAGGATCAACCCATCACATAGAGATAGACAAAGTGCATTACGAAATAGAATGAAATTACATTGTAATTGGGAATTTCAAAAACAAGGGCTCTGTGTAACTCCTTTACAAAGGAATGAAAGTGTATGAGATTGGAATTAGGTGAAGGCGCATTTGCAAGGTGCGTTTGCTACTAATATTTCAGGAAAGATCTAAGATCTTGCACAGGTATTACAAGATCAAATGGGAAATATACAAAATTAGCAGAATAAGGTGTTTTTCAAAGAACTGTCCAATAGTGTTAAATGGTTAAATCCAAAAACATGGTTTGAAGGTTTAAATCTGTGCATCTGAATTTGTATTGCTATTGGAGGGTTATTAATCATTTGTGTGTCTGCAGCAATCAGAATCATCTGAGGAGCAGTACGAGGATTGCATCAGTTCGAAGCTAGAGTCCTTGCTGCCTCCCTCATGAATCTGATGTTCCTAAACAAAAAAGGGGGAGATGTGGGAGCAGCTCAGAACACGTGGCATTTGTTTTCAAGAGTGACCATTAGAATTTGTTGTGCTGTATGTTTACCAAGCCTTGAAGAACTAGTTATACAAGGTCAGGTCGGAGGATGGCCTTGTGTAGGCCTGGGAATATGTGGCTGAAGACAGTCACGAGTATGTATACGGAATGTTTTTATCTTTAACTGTTCTGAGGACTGGCAAACATCCCAACTGAGCCAGATATGCGCTCCTGTGTTAGTAATATTGGCTGTATGCCATTAGTTCTTTCTAGATCTTTGTTGAAACATATATAAGTTGGATTCTTTTGTGAAATAAAGGGAATCTTGTACAGATAAATTGAGCGCTTAATTCACTCGCCGCACAACCTTGTTCTAGTCAGCATGGAAGTATGACAAGATGCAAGTGAAACAAAGTTCTGAAAGTATAAAAAAAGCATTAAGCCTCCAGTGTTTGTTGTTCATGTCATAAACCTTAACCACAAGGTAGACATGCTATAAATAAGATGAAATTCATTCCCTGAAATTCATTCATACACATGTATACTGGGAGCAAAATTTAAGTGACAGCTAGCTGACTGCTAAGGAACACTTAATTTTGAGCTCTACAGTGACCAATGCATCATGGATCTAATTTTACAGGTTCACTTAAGTCTCCCCTGAAAAGATACCGTCTTTTATTATGATCATAAATACAATTTCAGTGAAGAAAAATGACAGTAACAAAAGTATCTCTGTTTTCACTTTCCTGAGCAACATTTTCCCCACTGGTTTATATATGGTATAACTTAAGTATATCTTCAAGTCAATGAGAAATACAAGCAATATATGGGGAGATGTGTTCTACAGAATGAAAAATAACGAAAATTCTGATGAGCTGGAGGGAGATACACTGTAAATCTGAACACTAACACATAAATACTGACTCACCTTCTAATTGCCCATCTCTTGCAGTCACAGTTTTCTGACTAATTTCTTTCTGTGAATCCTGTTGCATGTTTTCTCTTTGTTGTTTGGTTTGTTGCATAGTGTGGGTCTTCCAGAGGTTGCGGAGTTCCTCAACTTCTGTCTCTGAGTCTTGCGTTTGCCCTCTTGCTACTTTTCCTTTGCTAGTTGTCTCTTTCTTTTGAGAATCTGTGGTATCTTCACAACATGGACTTTCCTCTCCCATCTTAGTCTCTCCTTCTCGTTCTTTTCCTAGTGAGGAATCTTGATCATTACCCACTTCTGCCTCTTTGTCATGCTCTTCACTACCATGTGATCCTTGCAAAGACTGCTGGAGGACATCTGCAATATTTTCACTAGGTTCTTGTCCCCCCTTTATAGACATTTCAGAACTTTCCAAACCTAAGCTGTGGATACCAAACTGTTTAACATTTACAACCATTTCAGCACTGGGTTTTAAGTCACTGGCAACTTCATTTGAGTCTGAAATGATTGTTAAACATTCAGCACTAGTCTGGTTTATTGTTTGGACAGATTCTGATGATGCTCCAGAAGATTTGTCTTGTCGAAGCTCGTCTGAGGAAACAAGTTCCTCACGTATTGGAGAGAGTTCTGATTCTGTGAAGACATCTTCTGAGAGACTCTCCTCTGTGCTCCTCGGGGCAGTACTAGCACTGTCATTGCCTGTATCCCGAATCCTGGAATCCATTTCATCTGTATTGCTCTTTGCAGCTTTCTTGGAATGGCAAAGTTCCCTTACAGACAGCTGTTCTACATCTCTGTTGAGGAAATAAGAATGTTACTATAGCAGGTGCCTTTTCTGTCAAGCTCTTTTCTTTACTAAGTTTTGTTTAATGCTGAAAAAATTTAAGGGTGCTCTTAAAAAAAAAAAAAAAAAAAGAAAAGAAACAAATTAAAAAAAGCTTAATCCAGAGCATCAGTAATAAGAAACAAGCATAAAATACGTTCTTGTTAACAGTAAGCTTATGGCAGACCTTTGGCCAGCACGACATAGATAGGACCTCCCAACTTCAGGACATTACTTTTGCAAGTAGAAGCTCTTCTATGAAACCAACAAGATTGTTTGAGATGCTTAGAGTATAAAAATAGAATAAAAAAACAGGGGAAAACCAACAAAAAGCTACACACAACCATAATCTCTAAAGGTAGAAATCCTCCAAAATCTTTTAAACTTTATCTACCAAAGAGGCCAGTACAATTTTATATACCTATCCCACCCTATTATGAAGTTGGCACCTAGCTCACTGTTAAGAAATGAATGGCAGAAATCATCTGGTCTAACCTTAACTATCTCAGCTAATCAATGCAGAACAGGAACCACAAAGGTAGATATTACCATTCTGCCCATGGGAAATACTTAAGAGGTTAGTGTCTTCACCAGTCAGGTACCTAACTTCAAGGATACCTCTGTTAAGCAAAATAAATCCCAAACTACTTGTTACAACTGAACAATTTAAAGAGCAGACATGAAATGCTCATAAATAGTGTAAGAAAAAAAAAAAGCAAGCATAAAAGAACTTACTTTCTGCAAAGAAAGTAATCTTATTCAAACCTGCCTTTCAAAATAAGCTAACCAGAAATTCTATGAGTTTTAGAAGAGGAGGACTACAAGGGGACTGTGAACATGCTCAACTATATCTACATGGCTCAAACTTTTCCAGTGTTGCCAAAAAACCTGAGTAGTATACAACCTTCATAAAAAAAATCTCATGTTTAAACATACTTTTTACTAGAGTTCTCAGTGCCAACTCCCTTGCTACCACAAGCACATCTTCCATTACCTAGTACCAAATGCTTTTAAGCAGCTCATACCTTAATCTCCCATCTTGAAGAAGGATAAATCCACTCCACATTTCTACAAAGCTTTTTATTCAGTTAGGTCATTACTGACATTACTGAGACATCACTAAAATTCAGGATGTTTGCAAAGCATATACACTCTCTTATCCAAGTGTTAACATGAAGCTGGTATTAAGCTTGTGCTTATGTAGTAATTTTGCTTACAAAGCATGTGGATTAGAGTTTAGGATTTATCACCTATTAGGCTGGAACATTTCCTTAATTTTTCAGGATTATGCTTTTGGACAAGCACAACCTAAAGTTCATGAAATGCATAAAAAAATCTGTATGTTTTCAGATATATTTTTTTCCAGTTTCAGCACAGATTGTGGCTTATATATAAAAACCATACAACATGAAATTGCAGTTTTAAGAAGAAAAGAATCCATCTGTTTTGTGATCAGTTTCTATTATACCAATAATCTTATTTTCAGTATTCAGATTGTTTTTCCAAGTTTAAACAGGTTTGACAGTTGGCAAAATTGGGAGAGAAAGAGGGTTAATTATAACAATGGAATATTGAGAAAAAACAAATAGTGGAAAAACATGATTTAAGTCTCAAATACCTCAAGACACACAGGTCTTGTCAGATCTAGCTGTAGCTATTGGGAGTTCTCATTACAGACTTAAGAAATTTGAATTTTATTTTCCCCAAAACTTACAAACATGCCTCAAATTTTGATAAGGTTAAGGCACAAAAGTGCTGGGACTGAAGAAAATGCTAGAAGTTGGTGTTCCATGTAGTAGTTTATAAAGTTGACAAGAAAGATAAATCAAATTGGACATACATGGCTCTTAACGCATAGTGTGACCTTTTATTATTAGACATGTTTTCATTCCATATTCATTTATATTATTAAAAAAAACAGAAAATGCATGTGCTACAAGAGCACAAAAATCAACAGGGCATGAAAGGTACATTTGTAAGTCAACAGTAAGTCATTAAGAAACTAAATATGCTAGGAAAAAGACTTGTTTTGCAACTGCAATGGTATGATTCAAACAGGCAGATTAAAAGAAGTCATCTAATTTTCATAATCTCATTATTTGCACTATACATCAATTGAAGTAGGAACTACGAGCAACTTTTTAAAACTCAATCTGGAAAACAGACTTCCAGAAAGCAATCATGTTGAAGGCATCATCATTCTACATCAAAAGCCCCAAAAGTACTACTACAGTAATATGTATATTAGTTGCTCTTTCAAGGAAATGCATGACTTCAGGCAGCAAACAAGACCATGCCAAGATACCAGTTTACTATCAGGTCTCTGCTGAAACTGAGCTTAAAAATAGCACGAGAAGTTATTTCTTCTGGTTGTCCAGATATTTAAGATTATCAAGAAAGATGTGCTTAGCATATTACCTGTAAGAACTGTAAAAGTACATTTTTCAGAGTTACTGAGTATCTCTACACTTTATTTAAAATGGTTGCATTTTAAGAGTTACACATCATGCAAGCAGCTTTACCCTCTCATACATATAGACAATTCTACCTTGGTTAAAGGAGTCCACTTCCCTGCAGTTAGATGGTCAAGGTAGTCTGCAAATGTTTGTGCTTTATGGGCTGTGATAGGTAAAGATGGCCTTTTTTTTTTTTAAAATCCTTTTTAGCTTTGATGTTAGAATTTATCCTATTTCTGAGGACAGTATAAAAATTAGGCAACAGACATAACAGAACAAGGATTTTTCATAATGCTGTTTAAAGTCAGTTTTAAATGCCTACCACGCTAAACACCAGTAATTAAAGCTGACTGATCCAAACGCACTCTGTTCACCCCAAACAAGGCTAGACCCAAAGGCAAATATGCAGTTCCTCCCCTGGCCAAAAAGGGAAAAGATATACTCCTAATGCCATAAAAATATATACAAGTCTCAGAAAATTAGTCTTACAACCATTTATCAGAGCACAAGAGTTTGAGAAGCAAGTGGAAAATGGTAAACAATAAAGACTTGCACCTAAAGCTGTTTCAGTTGGACTCTGCTATTCTGTACATCAGTTTTTAAATTGCTGAAGAATCAAACACTTCTGTTATTGTTTTCATAGCAGGGAAGGGGAAGTGGTGTGGTACCTCTTGCTATACACTGATTTTTAAAAGAGACTATTGGAGGAAATTAGAATCCATGTATATAGAAAAGGATTTATTCTATATAGTATATAGAATGTGAAAGCTTAAGGTAACGTAAGTTTTCTCAGTGGTCTTTCTAAGCCAATCTTTGATGATGTTCTTAAAAAGGAAAACAACAGAAGAAAATGTGGTTTTGGTAGTTTTGTATGGTCAGCAATATGGCTACAGTTCATATTTACTTAAAGCTTTATAAATACTATCCTATCTTACATGGTTAACGAATCCTTAATTTTGCTGTCCACAATTTCCTTATACAGAGCAGCTGACATCACTTCTTCCATTGGACACATGATGCCATACTCTTCACAGCCGTTCTCTTGGACCAGAGGATCCATTTTATGAGGATCAAACATTATATTATTTGGCGTCACTAGCAGCACACCATTGACTGTACCCTAAAACGAGAGGGAAAAGAAGTGGTAAATTTTTTCCTTCATATTTCAGCTTACTCTCAATGTTTTTGTAGGAAAAAAAAAGGGTTTTCTAATTTGTTTTTAAAGCATCTTTATATTTAAGCAACTTTATACAGTTTCTTATGTTTTGCGGTCACCTAGAAACATGACTATTTTTCTGGGGAAGCAAATTAATGCCACCTACTTTCCCAAAATAAAACAATTTTGTTCCTTACAGCTACTTAATAGCTGGGTTGAGTGGAGAAAAAAAAAAAAAAGCCACCCCAACCACAAAACAACAAAACAAAACAACCTCCTCACACCCTAAAGGATATGCTAGGCAACAGCTCTGAGGTAAAGATACATCCTTCCTAGATAACCACAGGGCTTATTGTTAGTTTTGCAATAAACTTCAAGCACTGTCTAAAACCTGACTCTTAACTCTTCTCACTTTCTACTATTTAATTAAAGAACAAAAAAAGAACGATATTCCAAAACCATCATTTATCTTCATTTTCTTTACAGAAAAGCAACAGCAGTATCTGATACAAGTCATTCTGACTTAATGGACCTGTTGACTGATACGACAAATACATTTATAGAATAAAACTAGATTAAAAATATTAAAGATTTTTAAAGATGCAGCTGCAACAAGATGCAGCTCTGGATGGATTTAATCACAATGTTACTGCTGCAGTACATGAACACAATTAGATTTTAAACTTCTAGTATGAAAAAGTTTAAAGCAAGCTGATATACTATGAGCTGTAGGGTTCTTACACAATACAGATACCAAGCTAATTTACAACAGATTGGGTTTTTTGTTTTTAGGGGTTTTTTTTTAAGCATTAGAAACTCACACAAACACCACCACCAGTTGCCTGCTACAGAAATTCATTAAACTGTTAGAACAGTAGACTTTGAGCTAAAACTATGAACTAGAGGAAATCTAGCTTTAAGCAGGATGAAAGTGATCCTTCAGTTACAGATCTTGAATCCTAAGGACTTTACAAATTTAGAAAGACATTCAAAACTTTTGTGCAAGAATCACAAAAGGATTGCTTCATGTGCTGCTGAAGCTTATCAGGAATTGAATAAATATCCAGCTCACTAATAAAATGTTCACAGTGATTACAAACATTGTGTATTGGGGGGATTGTTTGTTTTCAGTTTTGTTTTTAAGATGACATATCAGCACAGCATGAAATACAACTACAACCATTCCCAATTCCAGAAATTTGTTCTCAGCACTGTGATGGTTGATGACCTTCACAGTAGAAAAAGATGCCATATAGTGAGCAGAAAATTGCAAGTTATAAAAAACAAACCAAAAATAGTATTAAAGTCTACAGCAATGACCAATGGTATCACTATTATGGAAAAAATGAAAACAGTCTCAAAAACAGCTCAAGCATCTATACTTTGAAGTCCCCTTAGTCATTACGTGCCTAGTCAGGTTTTATATGTGCATTTTAGAGTACAAACACACACTAAAGACTTTAAAGTTAGCAGAAGATATTTACATAATTCCAAGGTGTTTAAGACACTGAAACAAAACTGTCACTAGCATTTCTTTCCCAGCACTGTACTGTGGAAATAGACTTTCAAGGCGCAAAAAGGAACTCCAAGAGGATGACTGTTGACAGAAGTCTATTTGGTTATATCCACTGTAGTCTAAAAAATAAATTTAACACGACTGCGAAAGTCAATGAGTCTACTCAGAAGAACAATTGCTTCTCTTTAAACAAATACTACTTCCATAAATTTAGTACACAATGCAAAAAAGCAGCATAATTTCTAAATCTGAGCTCTTTCATTAATGACCACACATGAAAATGGAATTTTATTAATATTCTCCAGATTTGACCCAAAAGTCAAGGCCATAGCCTTGACGGCAGTTGGACTAGGTGGTCATTGTAGGTCCCTTCCAACTGAAATATTCTGTTCTATTCTTTCACTGCCCACATGTTGCATGTGCATCTTCAGAACAGTCAGGCTGGAGAGGAAAAAAAAAACAAAAAAAACCGGTAAGGTTGTATGATTGCTCTAGCTGAAGGATTTAAGAGTTCAACACCAACTTGTAAAATTAAGTATTACTCAGTAGAAGCAATCAGTAATCAAGTTCATTGGAGAACTCTTCATTTCCAGACTAAGATTTTGTCTTCACTTGTTCACTGTTTCATTAACCTTCCTTGATAAATTAAGTACACAGAATGCGCTAAAGCTTTTGAGGCAATAAAAGGAGATGACATTTTTCTATCAAGGGGTGAGCTGTTACAACTGACATATCACTCATGTCAACAAGTCCCTGGTTTTATTAAACAAACAAAATCCAATGCTTTATCTGTGCTCTTGAAAGCAAGCTATAAGACTGCTTCAGCTGGCAGTCCAGGTCAAAAAGTGGTTAAAGAATATTTTATTGCAAAATAAGTTAAAAGTTTCATAAGTCAATTTTACATTGCTTATCTGAACACTAGAGAGTCACAACATTAGAATAACATGCATGAAGAACCAGCTGCACATCTCCTCATTTCAGTTATCTTGCTTCAGCCTCAATTTTAGCAGTTCAGAAGATACCAACTTACCCCTCCCAAACCCCACAGACCAAGCTTGTCAATATTTTAAAGAAACATCATCCTATGCAGGACAGAAGTCTGTTTCCAGGGCAAATTTGAATGCATTTAAAGCAATTGTATAGTACCTTGTGGTGTTTAGACTCAGACACTGAGGAACAGTAGATATAATCTTTCTGCAGGCAAACATTTAGCCAAAGAAGTGTGCAAGACTACTGACTACATAAGGAAAACAAGTTTAAGAGACTTTCTATTGCAAATGGAAGCTTCCTATAACAGTCTGACAATGACCTGTCTGATGGCAGAAAAACCAAACTTGTATATCAGGCAGCTGTCCCCAACACATATGGAAGATTCTAAAGCCTACCTCTGCAGCCTCAAGCAAAGACACAGCTAGAAACCTAGAAGCTGCTTATCTTGGTCTTAGAGGAAACCCTCAACACCAGTAAGGAAATAGCCTAAAAATTAATCTAAAAGTGTAATTCCACTGAAATTTATTACACTGATAGAGAAATAGAGAATTAAACCTTTGGAACTAACAGGCTTTTATGTGTACTTGACTAAGCAGCTGATCAACACTTCACTTGACTATAAGCAACTGAAAGATTATACAGGTGTCTTGAAAACACAGCTTTATAGTGCCTCAACAAGAGATGACCTATTTCATTGTTATCTATTTAAAAGATGACAGGAGGCAGACCAATAGGTTTCTGGCTCACAAGTTATTTGATATGGTCCACAGTTACTACATGAACACTTCAGGGTACTTCTAGAGAAGAACTGCTGCCCCAAATTTACAGGCTAGAAATTAGATTCTTAATAATACTCTAAACATCATTAATATTTCTGTCTTTTTTTATTATTATTACCAAGGATCACTGAATGTTAACCTAAGTAGCTTGGTAAAGCTCAGGTAAGAGCCAGATAAAGAAACATTTTGTTTGGTCCCAAGGTTTAATTATTCTTTTTCAGACATGCCAGTGTTTCTGCCACCTTCTCTAACAATTTCTATGACTCTCTTTAAGACAAATGGCTTCTGTCTTCACTACCTTCTAACTTGTTTGCAGGAGTAAAGCTTCCTTAAAACCTGTCGAACATGTGTTACTCAACAGATGGAGTTTCTGGCATGGACAGAAACCAAGTGCTATTGATTCTGTGAGGGGAAAAAAAAAAAAAAAAGATAACATCAGCACAAAACATGTAAGTGGGAGCATACATGCATCGAGCCAACCACTGGTCAAGAACTGCTTATGGCATTATGCTAGTCTTCCCTGAAAGATGGAAGCAGCTCCAGCCTTTAAGAACTAACAACACAGTTTTGCATAAGTAAAGACAAAAATAACATATCCTTTTTAAAGGAGAGTACCTGAAACTTCATTCCGTTATTGGTTTACCATTATGGATCAGACAGACTTCTATGTTAGCATTCCTACAACACATATACTTCAGAACTATTGTCTTAGAGTAAGCTAATGATGAACTCTTGAGCATTTTAGTACCATGCACTCATTTAAGGCTCTGAACAAAACTTTTCTAGTTACTCATACACATTTATGCACTATGGCAGCAGATGTCATAGTTGTTCAACAAAATACCCAGAAATGGGTAACAACACTGATGCCAGGAAAAAAACCCTACAGCATACTTTAGTGGCTTATTTTTGATAACCTAACCTCCCCTGCTACTCCCCTGCTATCTTACAAGTACTGAAGACGACTGATAGCCTAAAGTCTACTCCCCATATAATCTTCTTGGTTACTTGCTTTTGTAGCAGGGAGAAAGTTCCAAAGCTCCCTCTATGGTCTAGCTGAGCTGCTGAAGATATCTTCAGTGTGAATATATTCTTCAGAGTAAAAAATAGCATGGGGGGCTTGCTTACTAAGTAAAGCCCTTCCTATGCCATCACTTACCCATATCAACACAAGGAGATGAACCCAGCTTCTCCTTTGTGGTCATGCTCTGTTATGCTGTGTCTTCAGCACAGATCCCTTCAATGATAATCAAATATTTCTTGAACATTTTAGAACTGCTCTTTGACTTTATTTTACACGAATTCAGTTTTCAAAGTGTTTTCAAAAAATTATTTGTACCAATAATGTAGCTAAAGAGAGACAGATCAGCAAATCAGTGCACAAGCATAAGCAAAAAGATTGTAGTGTGCACGCCATTGCCCAAACTCCTATATGACTCCAGTATACTGCTAGTATTTGCTCTCAGCTCTTAAATTTCTAGTCCTGGGGGGAGAAAAAAAAAAAAAAAAGAATTTAAAATAAAAAAGTCTATAAGCAGCTCAATTGTTGATAGAGGACTGTGGGAAACAGTTTTTTAGGACATCTTCCACCAAATAACCCATGACTTGTTTCTCTTGGACCATACTTCTAACTAGTTGTTGAGGAAAAACGTATCAAAAACACTGTCAATGAAACTAAAGTAAAAATTAGACTCTGCATATAACTACTACGTAGTTCAACATGATATCGTTACAGGAAGGTCTGGTTCTTGAACAAAACTCCCCAAAATACCACTTCTAGAAGTCAAGTTTCCTGTATGTAAGAGATTCTAAAGACATGAAGTGAACTTCTATTCAGGTGAAGTTCAGATTTAACAGCCTCAAGGAGAAATGCCGAGCCACTTTATTACTGAAAACTGTATGGACACACTAGGCTATTAAAAACAGATCCCTTCAGTCTTAAAGCTGGTCCACAAAATATTAATCCAGATAAACAAAAACATGCATATTGAAAGTAGATTAAACTGCATCTGCATGCAGATATTCAATTCTGAATCAGTTTTAACTTCTTTCCATTACAGTTCCTTAAACCTCAGGAAGTAGGAGCTCTAAATCCTATACAGTATCTGAGACAGAAATTTGAACAATCATTATAAAGGGAGGATTAGAGCCAAACTTTATGACATTGGTGAGCCCAAACATTAAGATTAGGCAGTTCAGTAAAACACACATTTAAGAAGGTTTGAGAGGACTTCTGACAAGCAGTTCTCAAACAGAAGTTACCTCTACATAATTCTATTACATTCTTGAACACATAAGGTAGAACAAAAACTGTAATTCACATGAAGATAACAATTTACTTTTATTCTTTGTTTCTTGTAGAAGTTTTGAACCTCATCAGTGTCCTGTTTTCCACTTCATGAACAATGTGTTTGTCCTTTTTGTGCCCATATTTCTAGGCTGGTATTTTGGTTTTTTGTTTGTTTAGTTTTTTTAAGCCTTAGTATTAGGAATTTTCCTTTACCTACTACTTTTCAAAACAAGGGAAGTAAACAAACAAGCATAGGAAAGAACAAAGAATTTCAAAGCTCCTCTATTAGTTTCAGTTTCAATCAAGCAGACTGTTTAAGATACCTTTTTCTGCCTTCCATGAACAGTGCAAAGAATGAAAAAAAAGCAGCACACTTTTCTACAAAAGAAGTGCACAGTGTGGCTGCAAGAAAGGGCATGCCTACATATGCAATTAACAGTGAGTTAAGGTGTGACTGCAGCACATTGGTTACACTGATTTATTGTCTGACCAGGATGTGACATATTCACACCACCCTGTTACTGTGCCCAACACCCTGCCTTTAACAGTAGCCATAACCAGACAACAGACAGCAAATACTAGAGCAATTGTTTCCACGTTCCAGCCACGTCTCAAGAGAATTCCTGTGTGCTTGTCCAGGAAGTCACAGGTGTGACAAAAACCACATACAGAATAACGAGTCTTGAAAAGTGAGAAATTAGACAGTCTTAACTTAATGCAAGTCCTTTTGCATATGTGAAATGAAACACATTGAAAAAGAGGCTTTCACTAGATTTTAGTTTATGAGCATCCGTCATAGGGATGACTGAGACTTCACACCTGAAGCCCTATAAAACAGTTAATGAGCTTCAAAATCACTTCCAGAGTGGGAAACAGGAGATGCATTCTTTTAAGCATTCTCCAGAAAACATGTAAAGATCTATCATCCTGCATCATCAGGAAATGTATCAAGGAAAGGATAAGACAACATGCCAGAGGACATTCCTACCACATGTGACACAAAGGCTAAATTATATGCAGAACTTAAGAAATCCAGCACTCAAATCTGAGCAAGTTAGCTTTCATTTCTCTCCCCATTCACCTCCCCACGTATAGACTGATACTGTGGTGGATTATACAACTCTTTAGAAACAGAATTCTCCTTGAAGCTCTTAGAAAATAGGCTGTAAAGATGCAAGTCAAAGACAGATGCTGTGAGCACTCCCCATAATATTCTGATGAGGAATTACAGCACATAAATAATACGCTGTAAATTTTAACCCTAGATTATATTTTTCCAGTACAGCCAATTTCTAACAGAGGCTCACAGTTCTCAATTCCTCTGCATCAGAGCACTCAAAACTGAGACGTAATGACTTGTCTAGGATCAACCTAAAAAAAGTCAGGTAGGGACAGAATGCAAAGAGTGAAGCAAATTAACTGCAAAGTAGAACAAAGTAACAAAGCTTTTCCAGTACCTGCCTTACCAACTTTTAACACATAGCTTTTGCCAATATACACGTACTGTCAAAAAGCTGTATGTCTAGACTTGAACAGATCTGCAAACTTTTCCATCAGCTTAAAAAAAAAAAAAGCAGTTCTAAGAGATTCTCATTAATCTGTTTATCATTACTGTAACTGTATTGGGTTTGCGTGGCAAGGTTTTAGTAGTGGGGGGCCTGCAGGGGTGGCTTCTGTGAGAAGCTGCTAACTTTCCCCATGTCTGACAGAGCCAATGCCAGCCGGCTCCAAGACGGACCCGCCACTGGCCAAGGCCGAGCCCATCAGTGACAGCGGTAGCGCCTCTGGGATAACATATTTAAGGGAAAAAAACAACTGTGCAACTGCAGCCAGAGAGAGGAGTGAGAACATGTGAGGGAAACAACCCTGCAAACCCCCAGGTCAGTGAAGAAGGAGGGGGAGGAGATGCTCCAGGCACCAGAGCAAAGATTCCCCTGCAGCCTGTGGGGAAGACCATGGTGAGGCAGGCTGTCCCCCTGCAGCCCAGGGAGGTCCACGGTGGAGCAGATATCCACCTGCAGCCCATGGAGGACCTCATGCCGGAGCAGGTGGATGCCCGAAGGAGGCTGTGATGCCATGGGAAGCCCATGCTGGAGCAGGCTCCTGGCAGCACCTGCAGAACTGTGGAGAGAGGAGCCTGCGCTGGAGCAGGTTTTCTGGCAGGACTTGTGACCCCGCGGGGGACCCACGCTGGAGCAGTCTGTGAAGAACTGCAGCCTGTGAGAAGGACTCGTGCTGGAGAAGTTCATGGAGGACTGTCTCCCATGGGAGGGGTCCCACACTGGAGCAGGGGAAGAGTGTGAGGAGTCCTCCCCCTGAGAAGGAAGGAGCAGCAGAGACAACATGTGATGAACTGACCCCAACCACCATTCCCCATCCCCCTGCACCACTGCAGGGGAGGAGGTAGAGAAAATTGGGAGCAAAGCTGTGCCTGGGAAGAAGGGAGGGGTGGGGGGAAGGTGTTTTTAAGATTTGGTTTTATTTCTCATTACTTTACCCTGATTTGATTGGTAATAAATTAAATTAATTTTCCCCAAGTCAAGTCTGTTTTGCCTTTGATGGTAATTGGTGAATGATCCCTCCCTGTCCTTATCTCAACCCACAAGCTTTTCATTATATTTTCCTCTCCCCTGTCCAGCTGAGGGTGGTAGTGATAGAGCAGCTTTGGTGGGCACCTGGCATCCGGCCAGGGCCAACCCACCACAGTAACTTATCTGCAAACCTATTGCTGAGCAACACAAAATAACAGTATTTGTATACACATACCCGAGCTTCAAGTGAAGGAGAAGTACTACAAGTACTTTGAGTTCTTTGCATTCATTCAGCTTGAGTGAAGGCATGATTTTTCATGACTAAAGTATCTAATAGTCATTTTTCTGTGGGGTGGGAGACCAATATATTTTGTTTTCTCCTAAAGCGTTCTGAGGTAAAGGCTTTTGACATGATCTCAGTCCCTAGAAATATGTGCAAGACCTGTGCACCTATGAGCTGAATGTAAGTTAACTAAGCGCCACTAACTTGGAGGTGTTTGTGTAATGACAGAGAGAACTGTAACTACTGCTTCAAAGGAAAAAAAAAAATACTAATAAACAAATTAAAAAAAAAACAAAAACCCCACGATTTCTACCATACTATACGCAACATAGAAGTGTTTATTTACAGAATCAGAGGTTAATTCTGCTCACACTGTTCCACTTTAGGAAAATAGAAGTGAAGCTATACAACTACATACTTCCTTATAGTTTAAGCCATGTTCTTCTCCACTCTAAGTAAAGAGAAGTACTTTTGAGAGATACTAACACAGGGAACAAACAGATCTCATGCCCTCAACACAAGAGAATCACTTAACAGTATGGGGGAAGTCTGTCACAAGTAAATCACATATTAGCTGCTTGCACCACATCTAAGAAACAACTGGTCTGGGAATCCAAAGGAAACTGAATAAAAAAATGGATATATATACACACACATATATATGTATGTGAGCTGATCCATCTACCTATCAGTAACTAAAATTTACTGTATGTTGGTTTACATGTACTTCATTTTTACATCCCATACAGTAACAGTAAAACCTGAATGTTTAAGTACCTTGCCATTAGTGATGTACTTGCAATTAATTTTTAGAAATTTCTCTGTAAATGCTTCCTCCTCTTCAGAAGTGGATGATACCACTCTTGTGGGACGAACACATGCATGTGCTGGTGAAGCACCCAACTCTTTCTGTTGGACTCCATCTGGATCCTAAAAGGGAATATAAAAAAAGAACTTACCAACCTGTCTTTTTCACTATTAACTTAAGAGATCTTCTGTTGTGTAATTTCTGTTCTTTTTCTTTGATATAAAAGCAAATATAAAAATAAGGTTCCAAATCCACTGCAGTTTAAAGGACTGCTTTGATCTGATAGTGTATATAACTAATCAACCACAGTTTAACCAGCCCACAATAAGAAATGCTAGTGGGCAAAGATACTCAGAATCAACCTGGAAATAAACAACAAAATGATCAGAACTCACATAAGGAAACTATCCAATATACTGTCACATGCAAAATCTGAGCAGAAGGTAGCAGAAAGGATTATTTTCCAACTTCAACAAACAAAAGTTCTATTACATGTCTTCTGTTATCCTTCCATAATATTATACACTACTTTATGTTGGAAAGACCCTCTGAAGGTCAGCTAGTCCAACCCTGTGTTCAAAGCAGGCCTAAGCCTACATTAGATCAGGTTGCTCATGGCCCTTCCAGTTGAGTTTAGTCTTCAAGGCTGGAAATTCCACAGCCTCTCCAAGAAACCTGCTCCAGTGTTTAACCACCCTCACCATGAAAAATATTTTCCTGTTATTTAACCAGGACCTCTTGTGCAGCAACTTGCAGCTGCTGCTGCCTATCACTTTACTATGAACCTCTGGAGACCCTGACTCTTCTTCTCCTCCCTCTAACCTGTCTAGTAGGTAGCACAACACAGAAATCAGGTTGTCCATAAGTATTTTCTTCTCCAGACTAAACAAACCCAGCTCCCCCTGTGTTGTGGTTTAACCCCACACAGCCACTCACTCACTCCCCCCCCCCCCCCCAGTGGGATGGGGGAGAAAATCGGGAAAAGAAGCAAATCCCACGGGTTGAGATAAGAACAGTTTAATAGAACAGAAAAGAAGAAACTAATAATGATAACACTAATAAAATGAGAACAGCAATAATAAAAGGATTGCAACGTACAAATGATGCGCAGTGCAATTGCTCACCACCCGCAGATCAACACCCAGCCAGTCCCCGAGCAGCGATTCCCTGCCCCCACTCCCCAGTTCCTATACTAGATGTGACATCCCATGGTATGGAATACCCCGTTGGCCAGTTTGGGTCAGCTGCCCTGGCTGTGTCCTGTGCCAACTTCTTGTGCCCCTCCACCTTTCTTGCTGGCTGGGCATGAGAAGCTGAAAAATCCTTGACTTTAGTCTAAACATTACTGAGCAACAACTGAAAACATCAGTGTTATCAATATTCTTTGCATACTGAACTCAAAACATAGCACTGTACCAGCTACTAGGAAGACAGTTAACTCTATCCCAGCTGAAACCAGGACACCCTGCCAATCCTTGTGCCTCAGATGTTTCCATCCCCTGCTCATCTTAACGGCCCTCCGCTGGACTCTCTCCAGCAAGTCAATCTTTGTCTTGTACTGCAGGTGCCAGAAGTGGACACAATACAGCAAATGCAGCTTCACAAGCCCTGCAGACAACAGAATAATCACTTTCCTTAACCTGCTGGTATTCCTCTTTCATCTGCCACCTGGCATGTGATAAGCCTTCACCATCACAAGTGGACATTGTTCAACACGTATGTCAGGACGCTAGCTTCAACCACTCCTAGGTCCTTAGTCTTCTTCTGCAAAACTACCACGTAGCTAGCCAACTCTCACCCTGTACTGCCACATGGGGCTCTTTTTCTCCCAGGCAGGTCTTAGCTGTTGTTGAACTTTATGAGGTTTCTGTGAATTCATTTCTCTAGACTCTTGATGTCCCTCTGATGATGCCTTGCCCTTCCCTCCAGTGTTTTGACCACTTTCCCTAACTTTTGCTGCCCCCCACCCCCAAGCTTGCTGATAGTGCACTCTGTCCTCTGTCCCACCATTCAGGTCACTGATGGGCAGATTATAAACAATAGTAGCCCCAACAGGGACCCTTCAAGGATTCCTAACTGTCCACCACCACAGAAAACAAACAACAAAAAATGACCAACCACACACACAAATACTGAATTGCTTTGAGCCCAAAGATCCTGCCAATTTTGCCAGCCCATCTTGCAGTCCACCCATTCAGTTCACATATCCCCAGTATTGTAACAAGGTTGCTTTGGGACAGCGTCAAGGGTCCGGCTCTAGTCAAGGTAAGCAACATGCACTGCTCTTCCCTCATCTGCTGAGCTAGTCGTCTCATCACACAAAGCAATCACTTTGGTCAGGCTTGATATGCCCTTGGTAAATTCACCTGGGCTGTTCCCAACCATCTTTGTCTTTCACATACCTGGATATAACTTCCAGAGGATTTCCTTCATGACCTTCCTGGGCAGATAACAGGAAGAGTTATCTATCTTGCTGTCTAACAGTACATCCAACAAACTAGTGAACATGGAACCCTACCAGGGACAGGACAGACAGTGAAAAAATTGTTTTCAAATAAAAGCTACACGTATAGTAGACAGACTGTGCCAAAGCCTATTTTATAGTCACAGCAACTCTGTTTTGGAGCTTAACCAACATTTAAAGATTTCCATTTCATATATAATTGCTATTTTTAGTTACTAATAAAATATTACTATTTATAAAAAAAACATGAACTATTTTTCCCTTTAGTTTTCTGCTTTTCTGTTCAAGTCTATTTGCTAGTACAGACTTCAGCTAAATGCCTTTAATCATATCCAGGAACATTAAGCACAATTGTTTTCAGTTCATCATCTCTCTAGCAGTACTTTAGCCTTTGCCTGCATCTTTCAATTTTAGTTAAAAAGCAAATAAAACACCAAAAACAACTTATAGAACACTGAACTGAATTTCACTAAAAAAGCTAACGAAGATATAATTTAAAAGCAAACTTCCTAGAAATGAGTTCTCCTTCTATGTATACCTTTCTCCTAAAAATTATGTGGTCAATTCTGTTACACATATAACTTAGCAAGTAGCTGGAAGAGTCCCCAGCTGATATCCAAGTCCACTGTGAATAAGCCAGCTATTTCTCATTCATACTGCCATGCGACATAGAAGCAGGAATAATACTGGTGGCAGACTTTCAAATTTAATGCTGACACCCTTGTCACTACATATTATTTGATGTGGATTTTAAGTTTTATAGGTAGTAAAGCTTATTGGATCTTCTCAAATATGTGCATCAGACTGCTGAATGAAGAAACCCTTCACAAAACCCAGCAGCGTAAGAAAGGCTTAAAAATCTGAGTTCTTACACACACACTGACACTAACAAACTTATTGAAATAAACACTGAAATCTTAGCTTAAGTGTAGCAACATAAAAAACACTTAAACAAGGTTATGCAGGTCTTACATTAGCCACATGCTGGTTTGTATTTAGCCACGCAGTTATGTTAAGCTACTCCCATGTTTGATAAAACAGAAACAAAAGAACAAAGCATATCAGAGTTTATATTTTGCCTCAACAGAGGTTCAGATGTTGGTTAGTCATCTTATTCAATTTCTAGTATGAACTCAATTTCAATGACTGTAGCACAGAGAGAAGACCCCTTTACACTATACAGGCAGAGTAACATATTCTCTTTACCTTGAAATGTGCTTAAATTTAAACTGCAAATCTGGAGTCAAAATTGGAGGGGAGTCAAAGAATACAGACATCAATAGAGAGCATTAGAGAATATATGCTAGTATTTATATCTCATTCATAAGGATAGCAATCAGTAAAGACAGAAAACAGAAACATGGAAAACAGGTGCTATGTTGAAGAACAAAACCCTCCAGCCTTAACTACTCAAATAGAAATTGAGTGCTTTTTCTGTTATTGCTGGAGAGACTGTTTGAAAAAAACCCAAACAGACACACAGAGTCCACAATGACAAGTGCAAGTGATTTCTGTTCTTTGCTTTCTTTTGAAAAACTGTACCTAGGAACATTCCTTCCCTCCTTACATGTACTTCGAAAGACCTCAAACAGAAACTTCCATAAACACTTTATTATATTTTGTCATATTACTCGTTTGTTTGACTTTCCCTGAGGCATTTAAGAACTGCTTGTAGTGATCCACGACATGCAGCGATAGGCACAAAATAGTTCTGCAACAATACAGTAAGTGTCAGTTAAATGAAATCTAGCACCCAAATTGTTGCTAACATTGAACTGCCTACACTAAACAAAACAACCTTTTGCATAAGAGGATTTTAACTTTTAAAGTGTTTTAATCTACTTTATTTCTTCTACAGTTTCAAGCCTTTATCTTTGCTATGTGTATATAGTCAATAAAAAAAGTTTCAAATAAATTACAGGTATGTTTACACTATTAAACCTTCTTAACTACTATATACAAACAAGCATATACAAAATAATCCACAAAAGCAAGAATAAGGTATTTTTCTGACATAGGATTTAGCGCATTGTAGGAAGAGCTCTGATTTCTAGTAGTAAAATTAACAGTTTACCCTTGGGCAACTTCTCACAACATATGCTATATGGGTAGGCCTATCCTAGCATTTACAGCCATTCTGAGACTGATATAGAAGAATGTATTCTTGCAGACTAGTCTATTTATTGTGCTACAACACCTTCAGTTTGCCATAAAACATAAAAGAAATTATTCAGTACAAATGATATCAGACATCTCACAAGAACAGGCATACTAGGTCAGAGTAAAGGTATAATAGCAAAACCAAATAGCAATATTCAGTAGAAGGGTCATCAGAGCCTTTGTAATGCAGCTTGGGAACCTATTCAGCAACAAAGCAACACCTTTACATTTAAACTTCTCTGGACCAAGTCATGCAAGCAAATAAATAAATGCTTAAAGTCTCAAACATTCCTAAACTTTGAGCACACAGAATCTTGGGAGTAGACATTTGACAACTTGACTGAGCGCTATCGAGAAGTGCTATCAAGAAAATTACTTATTTGAGAGAAAAGATAATAACAACAACTGGGAAAAGAATAGTAGTGACATATTAAGAAAAATCTGAATAAGGTCATAATTGTACAAATTGCAGAGAAACTCAGGCTCTGATACTGCCTCTTCCTGGTTGGAGATCTCCCCATGGAATCCTGTTGACAGCAAACCAGTGTCCCTGGAAAGACATGCTTTTAAAAAGCTAGCTCCTAGCCCAAACCCTACATTTGAGCTGAATTACAGAGCAGCTTTGACTGCTAAACAGTTTTAGTATTTGAAAGTCTACAAAGGTAGAACTACTAAGTAGAAGTCAGCTATCATCAACTCTGTATTAACCCTTCACTGAAACACTTTTTTTCTTTACTTCATTTTGCCAAATGAAACTGAGAACCCCCTTGCACACCTCTATAGGGAGCAGGGGGAGCCCTTACCTTTTAGCTACTTGAGTATTCTTGCCAATTGCTACAAAAACTATCAATAAGATTAGATAAAAATGTTTAACTAGTTCTGAAAGGTAACAAATACAGAAATGCAACAGGAACTAGTATTTAGATTTCAGTGTGCAAGGATAGTATTCTGCTACAAATAACTTGCCTTCAAATCAGTTTTCACACAGAAAACTGTCATTTACAAAGATTAAAAGCTTGTATTTACTTTTAAAAAGGTACTACTTTACTTTTCAACTCCAAGTACTGTAAAGTACTTTCTCCCCAAATCAAAAGGATAGTTTAAGAAGAAAGCATAGCATCTGTAACATTTATCTTGTAAGGGAAAATTAATTTCAAGGACAACAGGTATACCTACATTTACTGTAGCCTTGTCAAGCTCTGCTTCGGAAGATGTAGGTGATAGGGGACTTATAGGACTTAGAGAGGGGGAGCTGTCCACACTAGAAATGTAGTCTGGGTCAGGAACATACAAAATCTATAAAGAAGATATAATGTAGTTAGAAGTTATGCTTTCAGGTTTACTTTAGATTTCTCATCAGTTCAGGTATATTTGCTATGCTTTCTCAAAATAAGTTATACAAAATCATTCCTGCTCCCATTAGTTTTAACAGAAATTATGAGTTGAGGGAATAAACAATACCACACAAAGTACTACTTAATTTTAGCTTTTAAGGCTTTTAAATGCTGTCTTGAGAGAAGATTGATTTTTAGTCATAACAATTGAGGAAAACGTTCAGATAGAAAGCATTGGAAGTATACAGCATGCCAGAAACACCCAATACAGTGTCCAAGGAACACCTGCCCAATTATTTCTCTTGCTATTACTCCACTACTTGAGCAACCAAGAAACAGGCTGGGGAACAAGTTCAAAGACATAGCTCTTAGCACTGAATGTAAAAAAAAAAAAAAAAAAATCAACTGAAGTTATTCACTCCTTAAATATGTATTTTTGCCATGGTAGGCATTCAAGCTACCTAGACAAAGTTTTGCAGCAATCAGAAGTAAACACAGGATTCTTTCAAAGGGCTAATACCACAGCTGACCTATCACTTGTTTCCAGGGCTGGCTTTCAAAGAGTAGTGAAAAGTGAAGGGAAAAAAAAAAAGGGGGAAAGAAGAAGTTGTAAGCAATAGTGACCTATAAGAAGTGAATGATAGTTCATATACTGCTGGTAAAGACAGCAAGTTTTCCGAGTGGAATAGAAACATTATTCAATTTATTAAAATAGAATTGCAGGCAGTAATATGCAGTCAGGAATGTTGTTTGTAAGCTGCACCCTAAATTTGTTTTCTGAGCTAGAGTTGGTAAATAGCCTGCTATATTTGCAAAGTAACAATTTAGCTTGTAGCCAAGCGTTATTATACCATTAAGTGTATTTAGCTTTAAAAGTCCTCTGATCTTATTTGAGAGACAGGTAGCTTCATTACATGTTCCCTTTTTAGGCAGTTATTTAATAGGCACAAGGAATTCACAAACTAGAGAAAAATGAAAAAACTCTTTTACAAAGCCAATAGGAAAACCAGTAAGAGAAGTACTTTAACACTTTTTCTGGTAGAGATGAGGAATATAGGGAGAAAGATCTTTGTTGGATAAGTAACATATATAGTGTAATAGTACCTGTCCAGGAACGACTGCTCTGGAGAAAAGCTTATTTAATTGAACCAGTTCATTGGGTGTTGTATCAAATTTCAAGGCAATACTGTTTAAAGTATCTCTTGATTCCACCTGTATCAATTGGGGAAAAAAAGAAAAACAAACCTGTGAGCAGTTAGTTCAAATAGTGGCTTACAAATTTTATCACGTGTAGATTTACCAAGAGTTTGATGAACTTAAGTCTTCATATCTTATGATTGCCAGAGAAACCCACCAACCCCCCCCCCCAAACACACCTACCCCCTAAATATTAGTCTACTACAACCCCATATAAGGGCACCTGCCTTCCCACTGTTTCCAGGTGGCTGGAAGTCTCAGTCACACACCAAGCTGTAGACTCAGCTATTGCACCAGCACTTCTGGTCTATAAATTCACTGCTGGGTACCACTGGACCAATACATGATTGACTGGTTTCACAGAACACTTCATTCTCCCTCTTCAACTCTTCTTCTCTGTTCTTCACTTACAGAAAAGCTGAAGCAATCTCTACAAATGCAACCACACTCTCTCCCTACTTAAATAAGCTTCCATTAACCTGACTTTCAAGTAAAATCCATCACTGAGATAAAAAGCAAAAATACTGAAGCAAAACAGGTCAACCACTATGACAGCAGATGGAGCCTGAGCACTTTGAGTAGGTGATTCCTGAGTAAGGAAAAGATTTTTTTCAAGCTCTTATTTTCACCCCCATCTCCCAAAATGCATTCAATATGAACCAACAGAAGAAAGCAAAGGGAAGAAAGTTTTATTCACAGAGAATACTTCAGAATAAAGAATTCATAGCAAGCATTTAAGAATGGTGAAGATAATATGACAAGGGAGCATACAACCAGAAGTAGTTTATTGTGTAATGGCACAGGGCTTCATAAACACTGTGCCAGGAAAAATAAATATTATCAGTTAAGAGAAGATGAAGCAATATAAGCAAAGCTACATTTGTGTTGCTAAATATGTGTCCTGGTTTCAGCTGGGATAGAGTTAACTGTCTTCCTAGTAGCTGGTACAGTGCTATGTTTTGAGTTCAGAGCGAAGAATGTTGATAACACTGATGTTTTCAGTTGTTGCTCAGTAGTGTTTAGACTAATGTCAAGGATTTTTCAGCTTCTCATGCCCAGCCAGTGAGAAAGCTGGAGGGGCACAAGAAGTTGGCACAGGACACAGCCAGGGCACCTGACCCAAACTGGCCAACGGTGTATTCCATACCATGTGACGTCCCATCCAGTACAGAAACGGGGAAGTGGGGGGCAGGGATTCGCCGCTCGGGGGACTGGCTGGGTGTCGGTCGGCGGGTGGTGAGCAATTGCACTGCGTATCATTTGTACATTCCAATCCTTTCATTATTGCTGTTGTCATTTTATTAGTGTTATCATTATCATTATTAGTTTCTTCTTTTCTGTTCTATTAAACCGTTCTTATCTCAACCCACGGGTTTTGCTTCTTCTCCCGATTTTCTCCCCCATCCCACTGGGTGGGGGGGAGTGAGTGAGCGGCTGCGTGGTGTTTAGTTGCTGGCTGGGGTTAAACCACGACAATATGGAGCACAGCTAGGAAAAAAAAAAAACATCAACTGACTCCCATCTTAAATGTCTTGTCATTTGTCCCTCTTATTACATCTGCAGAAGTTATACACCTTCCACTCTATATAAATGTAAGTATTAGACTAATTATTCACAGGTTTAATTTTCCTTCTATTTTCAGGCTATTCACTTAACTTTCCTTGCAATTACAGAAAAGAATGCTTTCTCTTAAATTCCCTTTTCTTTGCTTAATTTTCAAGGGGAAAGCAGGGAAGGGGGGGGGGGGGGAAGTGAAAGACAAACCCATGTTTTTCTTCATAGTGTATGTTCCACACACAACTGTTTTGAGAAAGCCAGTGGATATCATTAGCTGACTCTGCATACCCTCTAGGTATCTTCTGCTCTTCACTCACTTCCTTAACAAAAAGGTGGGAGCACCATGTCTTGTATGCCTTGCCAGCTGTTGCTAGACTTAAACGTAGGTATCCTTTACTTCTGCTTGAACAACTGAACTGGGGCAGAAAAAAAACCAAACCTGAGGGCAGGGTGAGGGGAGGGAAGGAAAAGTCTCAGAGTATACATGTTTTAATAGCTTTTGGTACTGCTTGCTCTGAGAATAGACCTTGACCTTACACAGTCCCACAGAAAAAGGCAGTGTTTGTAACCCAAAGACTAGAACGCTCTGTTTCCATTACTGCACTGCAGCGGAGGTAAGTAATAAAACATACATGGGGCTAGCCTGCTTCCAGCCATACTCTGTTGTGGACTGTTCCAGTTGAATTAGTATATTCCATATAACTAATAAGCATTATATGTTTTGCTGTCAGTAAATGTAACAAAGCACATTCATTCTTCACAGAAGCAGCAAACATTTTGCCAGAGTCGAAGAATATGTATCTACAAGTTATAGTGTTAGCTAATATTGGGTTATTAAATATTTAGTATTTTAATACATTTTATTTGCATTGCAAGAATAGCTGGCAAACAGAGTTCCTATTGGCTGCAAAGCAAAAGTGGCATATAAAAAAAAAGTTAATTGCTCCTCAAAACACATTCCCACTTAAATATTCCAAAACTTAACACTGAACATAACATTAATCCCAAAGTAATTTAGGGAAAGAAATGCTTTCTTTTTATTAACTTTTTTCAAAGTTACGTCATGTTAGGAAACACATGTTGACAGTACAAGAATAACAAAGTATAACTGACAGATATAAAGCAGCAAACTATATCCTTTATTTAAAGAAGTGGATCGTCCTGCAAGAAAAAGTGCTGCAAATATAATGTACTCTGAAGACCGTTATAGTTCAACAGATAAAAACAGAGAGCAATTTGGGCTAGTAACATAATTAAAGTTCACAAGTAGGAGTTAAAGAATTCCTTTCCATACGGAATTCATTATCATTTTCTACAGGTGCATTTGTCAGTCTAGATTCAATAAAGAAAAAAAGATAGGTATTGCCAAAGAAATGGCAGTAAGCTTTTTTTAGATAAATTTCTAATTTTATTATGACAATTCTTTATATAGGAACCCATTAAGTTAAACAAAGCAGCAAACATCTCTCTCTACTAGTATTTCAGGTATGAAAGACTGTATTGTAGTACCTCTTAGTAATTCAGTACTATATGATCACAGAGATATGAGAAATACAAGAATATTCTCATATGCCACTTTTAATTGGTACTAACAGCAGAAATCAAAACAGGACCCTAACCTACTAGATATGTACTGCTTGTTCCACAGACGATAACAAAACTGAGCACCAAATCAAGGAACAGTAGTGCTTCCATCAGAAGCTCTACATAATACAGAAGGTTTGCTAAAACAAACTGTAAAGTGAAATTCAAAAGCTTTGCCTAATTCAAAAGTTTGCTCTCACATAAATGTGGGAAGACAACAGTTAGCTGCTAGGTAGATATTCCTTAGGTATCACTTAATGACTGAAACATCTGAGATTTTAGACTAACTTATGATATAAAATAAATTTATTAAAAGCATCCAATTAAAGGCCACAAAACTTAAGCCCTTTAAGAATGCATTCACTCTTTTCAGCCTTCAGAAATAAAATCATCTGGTGAGATCTCTTAGCAACTAAAGAGTTTATCTCACAAACCATGAACACAAGAATAGCAAATATAAGCTTCCTTTTCTTATTTGGCTGTAAAGTTTGCAGAGGCAAATCTCCACACTACATGGGATTTCAGAGACCAGCACTGATACCTCCTTAAAAGAAAGAAACTGTTCATGTAATAAAGGCTTCCTGAAGTATCTCCCTATATTCAAAGGCCTATTTTCCAATTCTCAGGCTTTCTACTATTTCAAAAAATAGAATCTGAACAGCCAAAAGCTGAAAGAATAGCTCTGTGGAAGAGCATAGTTTAAGAACTAACAAATTAAAAATGTGCCACCACATACCACAGCCACCCCCCAGCTTTTCCAGTTTTTTTCATCATCCATTCAGTACTGGAAGAGAGGGCAAAAAGTCATTCCTTCTCTCTCAGAAAACACACTTTCTATACATTATGCATGTAGCTATGTAAATGCTATTCTGAGTATTAAGAATTTTACATAAATATTTGGATATTAAAGCACCATGCTGAAACTTCATGGGGAAATTTCCCCTTTTGAGAAGAGAAGGGGATGATAAACAGTGATTGCGTTGTTTCATGATTTTAACAGAATGGCAAGATTTGTTACAATACAAGTAAACCTCTGAAAAACAACCACCAGACATGTGAAAACACTATTTTATTCCCTGAAACAATCCGAAACAGACTTGAGCAGGTCAGCTGGTGCCCTGAAGTAGTTCAATACATATCATGCATTGGCTTTGCTTCCTTCAGTGTACTGACTTGAATATAAAGATTGAAAGATATGGATTAATGAAAATGTAAAAAGAAAACAAGAATCGCTTATTCAGGGCTGCGTTAAACTTAATGTACACAAACTCTGCTTTGTACAATAACTTTTGCTGAAAAAGAGCTTCTTAAAATATAAGTAGCTTTCCTATACTCAGTAGCAAGAGCTTCTAGTCATCAACTCTCTTACGTAGAGATAAGACACATAAGACCTTATTACCTAGTTACTTCTGCCTTAGGTAGTCACTTACATATGTATACAAATAAGTCTAAAATTCTAAGTTAGCTGAAATCAGTTTTTTCAGATATGACTAAATACAGAAAGAGTGACTTAAGGTCCATACCTTCCACCTCCCTTTTCCAATAAAATCCCAAATCAAACACTCTTCAAATCATTGTGTCCCTATTTGAGCAGAGGTACATCCCATTACCCCTGTTCCATTTCCAGAGCACTACTTATATACCCATGTTTGCCAAGTGCACTTGTGTGCACCAGCAGACAAATAGCTTCAGAGTCACCACTGACTATGGTTCAAACTGCCTTCATTTCTGTCAGATTACTAGGTGGCAAAGTTATTTAAAAACGTTATTTAAAACCAATTTCTCTACTGATATTTTAATGAACTTTATTGCCATTGCATCTCAACAATTGGAGTTCGCTCATTCTTCTATTAAAAATTATACATTGAATACATATGAAACAGAGCTCCAAAAGAATTATTTAATTATTTTTTTTTTAAGTATTTAAAGACTAGTTGTCCAAGAACCAGAAAACAACAAAACAATGGTTTAAGAGTATTAAAAGGAACTAACAAAATTAAAGAGATGAGAAGTCTAGAAGGAGGGGCGAGGACAAAGGGAAAAAGAGGACACAACAACTTTGGTGTTGTACCCAAGCCTTCAGAAATATCAGATTATGACTATATTAGCTAATTATTAATAGGCCTAATGCCTACAATTCAAAATAGCAGGAAAACAGAACTTGTAAATATCACAAAAGCAACTTCAAAAATAATTTTAAAATTAGGTAAAAGATACAACAGATAAAGTAATATGTCATCATTATGATCCACATTTTCCAAATGCCCCAAAATTGAGAAGACTAGGACAGTGGCATGCTCAAAGAAATGTGACAGTCAGACAAGAAAACAATCCCTGGCTTTGAAATGGAAGCACCAAGAAAAAAGCAAAAACTCTAAAGTGTGTAGGAGTCTAAACAGCAGGTAAATGTTTACAACGGCAATAAAACTAGCTGCACCAGAAGACAGAACAACTTTTAGCATTCTTTATCCAAGCTACTGGAGGATTGAAAGCAAAATCCACAGTTACTCTAGAAAGATATTAGCAGACACTCACCATTTATCTACTTTCAAATTAAACATGTTCAGCAAGTCATTACAACAAGAAATTCTAAGTATTCATGTGGGTTCAAAGTCTAGCGAACTTTCACATGATTGATGGTATCACAAAAACACTTGCCACCCACACCCCTTGAGCTAAGGAGGGATCAAAAATTCCTCCTTGTTTTACCTTAAGAAGCTGACTTCAGAAGCCCCATAGTTTTGTTTGCAGTATACGCATCTAACTGGTTTCTAAGTAAAACAACAACAACAACAAAAAAAAGAAAAAAAAATAGTCCAGACCCAGTTTCCAGATGTTGGACTTGCCACTAAATAACCACGAAAAGATCACATGAAGGAAGACTGGTAGTTCAAAACTGAGGACTTTGGCTTAAAACTCAGTCTTAAGACTCCAGTCTACTATAGGCTTCTGTGACCTTCATTAATTGATAGCAGGCTCTTCTCATGATCTGGACATCATACTCTGTGTATTAGGTGCTTATCTGCTATTTCAGGAGAAGAGCACAGCCTCCGATCCTGGGAGAGTTAAAGGGGAGGGAGTGGGGCAGGGGAAGGGAAGTCTTACATTGGAGCCTCCAACACTGATAAACCATACCATCTGCCTCCATTGCTCACTTGTAATTTTTTTTTTTTAAACAAAAAGTAATTTTCCTGTATAGTCTATAGCACTTGAGAAAAAACTATCTATACATAGCCACAATTGTTTCCTGTTTCTCCTCAACAGGAAGAGGGGTTAGAAGGCTTTTGTTGAAGTCATGCAATTGCTAGTATGCTGTTATCATTGGTGGTCAGCAGCCAACACTGTCTGCTTATGCTCCTTTATCTGTAGTTGGCTCCTCTAACACCTCTAGGCATACACTGATTCTGTTTGTACAACATGCGTGTAACACAAAAGACTTCAAATGCAATGTTAATATAACAAAGTTATGCCAAATAAGCAATGTAAAAATGCTATTTTCACAACATAAAAAGCACTAAAGAAAGTTCTAGCTAGTAACAATAATTCACCTAAACTATTTGCTCTGTTGGTCCTTAGAGCCTGCTCACATGCATCAGCTGTGTGCAGAAAGGGAAAACAATTGGCTTGGAGCACCAACTGTGAATTCAGAAACAATAGATAATATCAATTTGCATCTAATCCATTGACTGACATTCAGAAAAGGAGAACTATATTAACTTAAAAAAAAAAAATCTGTTCACTGTCTAAGCAGTAACAGCAAAATTAAACCCGAGTTTTCCGTATCCTTTAGAGGAAGTTTAGGACTTGCTTCATTTACTTAGTACCACATCTGTTGATATCTTCTCTTTGGTGCTACATACAGAACAGTAGTTCCAAGTTTTCATGCTTTGGGAATTTTAAATTGAAATCTTTAACATTAACTGCTTTTTGGCTTTAGCTTTAAAGAGAAAATATATTTTATTGTTTATTTGTCCCCAAAGTATTTTTTTTTTGTTTTTTAAATTCTGGTGGGAAGTATATTTCACCTTAAAAACCCATAGTTTGCATCAGTGAGATTCCATCTCACTCCAAACTTCAGGAATACAAATAAGCCCTTCCCCCTTAAAATCATGTAGCCACTGGAAAAATTAACACATTAAATTATTATTAAAAAAACAAAGCAAAAAACCCCACAAACTTTTCAACAATACTGGGGGGGAAGTCTGGTTTCTGCCTTCATCCTTCTGCTACTTCTCAAAGCAGCAACACATGTAGACATATAAATACATGTGTGTGGGTACATATGTGTGTGTGTGCTGTTGCTTTGAGAGGTAGCAGGATGAAGGCAGAAACCAGACATAAGTTCATCTCTCCACATGGAATAACGTCATAAATAATAACAGTAGCAACTTATCACAATAGTTACCAGACCTCTCTTATGCATATAGCGAACATAAGCTCAGTTCCTAAAGGTCAGGTCCGTGTATTTTATTAAAACATATATGCACAACACATAACCAAAAGCTCTGAAAACTCAATGCTACTTAAATACTACACGAGTGAAATATAGAGCAAGACCAGACACAATATGGCATCTGTGAAGCTGAAATGCACCATGTTCCATAGATGCAACAGGCTCCTTTAGAAGCTGGACTAAGTTCAAGACAAAAAGTCCTTGATTCTTGTGAATTGTCTTTTTGACTCATGAGGAAGTGATGCATGCTTCAGTACTATTAAGAAAGTTATTTTTGCAAATAACCCCTCAGCTACTGGAACATAAAAACCTGCAGAAGTACATGACAACTTGACACAAACATACTATTTTTAAAAAGGAAAGCTTGGTGCTTTAGCTTTGCCTGGAATCTTACATACCAAGGTAAATGCATGCACATGGTAGCAAGAGACAAGTTAAGGGATTTACTGACTGGAGCCCCAGTTCTACAGAGTGACACCTGAGCATTTTTTCCAATTATTTCAGACAAAATGGGGTTAATGTAATAGAAACAACAGTCACATTTACTTTACTCTTCTTCAGCTGCTAGAACCTAAGCAGCAGAAATTTCTTTTTTGAATTTCAGCTTCAAGGAAGTGTTTAGTATAGGCTAGAATTATATTCAAATTCCCAATATAAGCCACACTAATGAAGTGCTTCTTGCTCCAATACACACATCCTCTGCCTCTGTCCAAATGACTATCACAGCCTTCTCAGTAGTTAAGCCATAACACAGCTTGGCTTAATGTAACATTAAGAGTTAAGTCTCCCGCGTATCTCTTATTCTTGGAATAAGAGAACACCAAGAGGTCAAGTGAAGACTTTTTATAAAGTTCTCATTTTTAATTTATCATGTCCAACTTCAAAAGCATTCAAAGATAACTGTGACAGACTTTCACTATTTGAATGTCAACCCTATAAGCATTATTTATAGGCTTAATTATACTTCCAGTATATAACACAAGACAGATACTTCTCACTTCAGTTTCCCTTAGTAACCACAAATGTGAAAAGCTGACTGCAGCACAGTTTGAGGGTCATTTCAAGAACAGAACAGGCAGAGAAAGGCTCCATTTTCAGATACTGCTGCAGAAACAGATCAGTACAGTAAAAGGTAATCTATGAAAATTATTAGAACACCAGAAGGTCAGTATCAAGATATAGCTTTTCCCTCCCCAACTTTATTCTGTTATTTCTCCTCATGTCAACAGTTTATTAATAATGCTGAAAGCAGGGAACTTGCACATGATTTTATAATTAATGTTATTTACTATTTCTAACTAGTTATCTAAAAGTGAACCAGTCAACAGATTGATTAGCTTGGTTTTTTTTGAAGAAAATAAAAAAAGCATTACTCAAGTACTACTAGCTAATTCCCAATTTAATTCCTGTCAAAATCAGCTATCAGATACACAGAATTCTAAGATTAAAGGTAATGCACATTACTGTTTTGCTTCTATTTTGTAATGAAACTTTAAGTCTGCACTTGCTATGCAATGACATTCTAACAATAAAGCAGTAACTTACAGAATATTCAATAGTCCCTTTAGGCTTTTGAAAAGACATTCGTCGCCCATCTTTCTTGTCTGGGGTCTTCTTCTGGCCAGCGTCTGAAAAAAATTGAGGCAACGTGCGTGTTAAATTCATTTTCCTCTCTCAGTACTGTCACAGGCTGCTGACTACAGCCCCGTGGGCAGACATCTAATTCACCAGTTACACAGCTTGCTCCCGGTGACTGTCTAATAGACAACCGACTGCTAGAATAAGGACTTCATTCCTCTGCAATGCTTTAAGAATTTGACCAATATAAACAACTGATAACTGGGAATCAACTAACTGCATAAGTACTTGCTGCTATCCAGGAAGCTATTGATGAAGGAAGACTAAATAGGAGAGTGACCCCATCAGGCAAGCAACATTTCTGGAACTACTGTGTTTAATTGGTTTTATCTCATACCCAGTCTGCTTTCATCTAGATGGGAAATGATCTAGAGCTCCTGTATGTTTGATTTAATCAGTTGGGATTTTTTGTCATTGTTTGATAAGTATAGAGTATTTAATGCTTTTTTTATAAAACAAAGAGCATTAGTGTTTAACTTCGCAACTATCCTGTCTGTAGCAAACACATACAGCCTGTACATAAACAATAAAGATTCTAAATAAAGAAATAACACAAGTTAAGAACTGTTCTTTCTATTGAGGCATTGTATTTTGATACCTCCATTTCATAAGCCAAACAGGCAAAAATTTGTACCTGAAGTAAACTCTACTATTTTATACTAATTGGCTTGATATTTGTGATAAACACAATGCAACAGTGAACTTAAATGATACAACAGAAAGCATTTAATTTTACATCTTTAAAAAAGTGGTTTTTTAACATATCCATTTATACACACACATGCATTTTTTTTAGATGAATCTCTTAAGTTAGGTTTCTGTCACAAGACCTCCACCTTCAACAGTTCAATATTTGCTATTAAGGAGCCCAGAATACTTACGTGAATGATACACGTTAAATTTTCATGCTACAACAGGATTAGTTACACTCCCATTTTGAGACATTCAAATTTCTGTTACCATAACTGAATATATTTAGTAAAATATTTCAAACCAAATTGAATAGAAGAAACAAACCTTACAAAATATATTATTTCAAAGTATTTTAGCATGGCTAGATTGAGAATAGAAAACATACTGTATGTCTTTTTAAGCCTCACCTGACATAGTAAGGAAACTTGCTATAAATTGACAGCAACTTTTACGCATTATTATTTTTAACTAGTATCCTGACTGCAACAATGGACAAGAGACTAGATGATACTTGCACGAATTTCATATACCCCCTCCCAAATTTCTACATGGACAGTTGGAACTATTAAGATATGAGAGGGGGAAAAAAAACCAAACCAACACAAATAACACAGGAAGTTCTGCAGTGCCAAAAAATAAGAAACAAAATACTACTACTAATAACAACAACAACAAAACAAAAACATAAACCTCAGCAAATATCTTACATTTGCTATATAGGGCAAGCTGCAGAGGACAACAATAAAAGTGATTTCTAGAAGACTAGCAGATTCAACATAGTACTCTCCTGGGATATTCTTTATATAATAAAGAAATAAACATTGGACTAATTCTACTTCTTTTATATATTGAAAAAAGTCTGAGGAAGAATGTTTCCATACCTACAAGATAAAAATTTATCTATGGATGGTATTAATTATGGTAAGTTTTTATGAAAGCTATGAATGACAGTCAAGACTATAAGCCTACTTTTAAAAACTTTCCAGAAATTCTGAATATCTAGGTACTGGAATGAATACAGCTGGATGCAGAATTAAATACATTAAAAGGTATTTCTTCCCTTATTTACTAATTGCAGCTTTTAAAAAGTTACCTAAAATAAACCTTTATTTCTGATTATATGAACAGTTTTTAAAGACACTACAAATGTCTCTAGGGGAAATTAAGCCAGCTCAGTAATGAATAAAATACACTAAAAGTTTGTGTGTAGACTTAACAGTAGCCAACAGTCTCCTCTTCCAGGTCAAGTATTTTGTTACCAAAGTGTCTACCTGACCTTGCAACACAACAGGTGCCTCCTCAGCAAGCTACCGAAAAACTGCAACAGCTGCTTGACTGTAGCTGTTCCAAATTTTTCAGCCCATATCAAACCTTTGCCAGCAGTATAATCATCTTCTTTCAACAGCAGTCTGGTTCAGATACTCCTAAGCAAAAGTCAAAGGATGCAGGTGAAGACAGACTGATCTCATCCAGGATCCTGTAAATGCCTTAATAATCTATACACTGAGCACCCCTATTGTAGAACAAGCATCTTCTTCCCCTGTCTGCCCCCCACGCCACTATTAGATAGAAATAAAGATGCCCCATACTACAAATGTATATATGCACTTGTATATAGCCCAATGTTGTTTGTGTGGTTTTTTTTCCTAACCCAAATTTAAGTTTCCTTTTGCTTCTTACTGGTTCATGTATAAGTGTCTAAAGAGTTTGCAGACAGGTGTCACTCAAGAGGTCAAGATAAGTTATCTTCTCCCTCTCCAGTAATTGAACAGTAGAATAAAGTCTTGCACAAATAACCACTTCTGTTCCTCGTGCCAGAAATAAAAAAGGAAAGTTATTTGTTCTTCAGGGCAGAAGGACCTGTTGCTTTAGACTTCAGAGCACTCTGGTAACTTCAGGAAAGCAAGAGCAACCAGCAGGTAGGGGTGTGGAAGGAAGGTCCCTGTTGGATGCGCCTTGGAGGGAATCAGACGTCAGGAGAACTCCTACCACAAATTCCCCAGGAGCTTATAATCTGCAGTTTTTAATCTTTTTTCTTTTTTTTTTTAATGTCGTCCCCTCCATACCTAAGACAGTAGTAATTCCTACCCTTCCCATCAGTGCCCACTTCCATTCCTTCCCTCTGTGATAGCATTATTTCCTCCTCACTATATGGATACAGGATTCAAGAGTTTCATAACCTGCTGTGACTAAGTCCCCCAAGTCAAGAAGAGCTGGAGGCAGGCAGTGCTGAGCTATGTGTGCGCCGACTACCCAGCTGGGCAAGCACCGGGCATAGCTATCAAAATCCACACCTCTGCCCACAGCCCCAGTGCTTGAGCTGTCTCTTCATAGAGAATCCATCCGTTTCACCTAACACCTCAGAAACAAAACTAGGAGGTATTTCAATTGTGAAAATAGGTCAGAGTAGCAGAGACACGAGTTCAACCTCCCTGATGGCATACTGCAAAGCCTCCAACTATCTCTCACTGAACGAGCAGGCTATTTATTTTTGAGAGGAAAGTGAGTGCAACTTTCAGTCATCCTTGTGTTCTAGGAAGCACATGAAGGGAAACAGCTGCCAGCATAGGATGCAGTGGTCCGAAAAGACCTCAGCACCAACAAAAATCAGTTTCATCCTTTCATTTTACTTATTTTCCTGATGATAACTCTGTTGCACACAAGCTCATCTTGTTAGGTTACCCAAAACCATTACCTCATCGGCCAGCGGTACCCGAGTGAGACTACCAAAGGCTGATGTTCTCAGACCACAGGTATAAGAAAAACCTGACACCACCGACCATGCTGCACACAACCTCAAGAGCCAACAGTAACTTGTTCAACGTGGGGATCTGTGGTGCTAGGTTATCAGATCTCTAGCTGTGCTGTTTTAGACACAAACAAGACCAGACCTTTTGTAACATCAGGGTTGATGCTTTAATTCTGAACTACCATTTCACAGGACTGGACCTCCACAACAGCTTGAAACACTGAAGTGGAAGATTACATGTCAGATCCACAAATGACAAGAAAATATTTAAACTATCTAGGATTTAAAAGACTAGAACTAGAAAGATGCAGAAGGCAGTGTTCAGAATGACACCAGACCAATATTTAGTCTGGATGCATACATACAGAAACTTAAGATTAAATGACTGTAGCATAAGAATGGTTACATATGATCATCAACACAACCAGAAAGAAGTACTTACTGTTCCAACATATTTATACAAGATAGGAAAAGGGTTTTTAGGAACATCATGTTTTAGGAATATACAGTTTTCAATAAGGCAGCTTTGACCTTAAAATATGCAATAGTCAGTGGCATTATTTAACTGCAATTTGAAGACAACTGAAGTTAAATTCCAACATTTATAGGGAGGCTTCTATAAGCTGCTTCTGTAAGGCCCTGTGCCACTGAATTTTGGTTGACTGAAAATATTCCAGTGGTGCTGCTAGTTCAAATTGACACAAGACTGACATTTCTTAGTATGCCATCTGAGCTGAATTGTAGACCTTCAGTTTTCTGCTTGCTGATGTTTCTAGCACATCCTTTGGACTTTGGCAGTAAGAGCTGATAAAGAGAACTCAAGATTTGTACAGTGAGTAACAATGCAATGGTACATGCTAAGAACTGCTTAGGAGTATCTTCAAGCTCCACATAATGTACTAAATTTTCCTTTACGCTACTATTTTTCTGCATGATAAGCTTAAATCTCAAATAACTTGCAATGTTTCTCAGTTACTGATCTATTCATTTCAATGTTGACAGAAATTATAAAGATCACTTTTTCCAGAGGAATAAATTGATAAACCAAACAAGTATCCTCTGAGATAAAGCAAGTAAGCTGGACAAGTCAACAATTAATGCAAATTGTTTACAGTTAGTAACTGATCTTATTATGGTCAAGAAGATGAGAGAAAGAGGATTTATCCCCCTGCCCACCCCCACCCCCCAATGAGAACTGCAAGTTATGCATTAGATTTACATGTGTTTAAGAAAAAGGCAGAAGCAGCAACCTTGCTAAATGCTTGTCTAGGACACAATTTTTCACAGGATCTTAAAAAAAACATGCAGCACATATGGGCTGAAGATTTTTAGAAACCAAATCACAACAAAGTAAGGAAAGAAAAGTAGTCTTTCTTTGAAATATTCTCAGAGACATTGTTATTTAGCAGCACATGAAACAACTATTTGATAAACTGAGAAAGCATAGATACTACATCTTTATTAGATTAGTTCTGCTCAATAACAATTAGATCTTTAAAATCTATTCACATAAAGAAACAAAAAAGATTAAAGTAGGAAATCTTTATATTCCATAAGGCTTGGTGACTTGGGTTTCCTAATAGCAGGGGCTACATCTCAGTAGAGCAACTGCCTCATTGACCCTTCTCCCCCTCCTGCAGTTAGATATGCTTATGCTAATTACCGGAATATTATTCTCAGTTATCTTCCAATGTCTTAGGAACCAGAAACAAAGAGGCCCTAATAGCCTACAAGATGCTAGTAGCCTCTAGTTTTCTAGCCAAAATGGTAGTTTTCAGAGCAAGGCAGTGTCATAAACAATGACCCCTTTAGCCTCCTCTTGCTAAGCAACTGCTACTTATTCTGTGATTCAGTCTAAGTCATGCTCTCAAAACTCTTGATCCTTATCACTGCTCTCCACATGATTCTTTTGTTCACATTTTTCTCAAGCAAACCCCCAAACTAAATGCATCCAAGACCTTTGAAGTGCTGATGCAGCATTAACACCACATCAAACTAGCTTTTTCCTGCAACATAGATTCAGCACTACTTCAGGTTCATTTTGTGATCCCCCCAACACATGACCCTCTTTTCTGCCATCCAGTCAGCTGCATAGCACGTAGGCAGAAATAATTAAATGCATGATTTCAGAATGAAAAAAAATTCAATAGAAACAACTTTAAGGCAGGCCACTTCTCCAAATGACTAGGAGACATAAAGCCAGCTCCATGTGTGACACTCCTGATATGTGTGCATCACACAGGCTTTCTTCTAAAATAACATTTCATATTCAGGGTAAACATAAACGCTTCACCAAATTTTATGCCACAGCATGTGTTCACAACAGTAAGCTTCCTTCCCAGTTCCATCTGAAACATGTATGTATACAGTTTAATACATTAGAGATTACCTAAGTGCAATCTCTACCTCCTGTACAACCTCTCTGCAGACCAAATTCATATATTAATGAAAACTAGTAAAATCATGGCTGCTCTACTGAGACAGCAAAGGAAGTCAACTTTTCCAATTAATAATTATTGTCCACCTCTTTCAGGTATTTAGGCCCATTTAGTCATATATCTTCAAGTCTACACAATACCACACAAGCAGTTTGACCATCAAGCAGCAATATCAAGCTATCCTGAGACATCTTTAAGAATTTACACTTTGCCTTATCACACTTAAGCCAATGGTACCTAGTTTTTCTAAGCTCAAAGTCAGTCAGGTTATCCTAATAATACAGCAGACTTGTGCACTACAACTGCTCTGCTAACACACACAGAGACCTACTGTGTATGTGAAATTATACCCAATGCTTCAGTAAACATCTTACTGTACAAGTTTATTGCATTAGGTTTGCTGATGACATCAGACTGGGGGGACCAGTCAACATACTTGAGGGCAGGGTTGCCATTCAGGGGGACCTGGACAAGCTGGAGGAACAAGCTGACAGGAACCTTATGAAATTCAACACAACAACAGTCCTCTGCATGGGAAGGAAGAATCCCCTGTGTTGTACAGGCTAGCACTGCCTGGCCAGGGACCAGCTCTGCTGACAAAAGCCTGGGGGTCTTGGTAGGCAGCAAGCTGAACGCGAGCCAGCTGTGTGCCCTGGCAACAAGGACAGCCAACAGCATCCACAGCTGTATTAACAGGAGCGTAGCCAGCAGACTGAAAGCGCCAGAGAGAAGCAACTAGTCTCCTTAACTTGGCACTCAGACTGCTTTTGGAATACTGGCTCTAGTGTTCCTGTCCCCCACCCCTCCAGTCCCTTTTAATATAAGACAGACACTGATAAATGAAAACTATTTCAGTGATGGGCCACCAAGGTGGTCAGGGGCTGTGAGAAGAGGCTAAGAGAACAGAGGTTCTCCAGCCTAAAGAAGAGATGGTTTTGAGGGACTGTAACAGCAGCATCCCGTACCTTCTAGATAGCTTCCCCCCAGGTGTCAAGATGACAGAGCCGGGCTCTTCAGTGATGTACAGTGGGAGAACAAAAGACAACAGACATAATGGACAAACAGCAGAGCTTCTGACTGGATAAAAGGTAAAAATCTAATTGTCCAGAGCAGTTGTGCAGTTTCCATCCTTGGACATTTTCAAGGTCCAGCTGGATGAAGCACTGAGAAACCTAGCCTGAAGTCACAGTCTTCCCTACTTTAAGCAGGGCTAAATGGTCTTGACTGCAATTCTAGTTACCTCTGTTTCCTCCCACATTTTTCTGGCAGGCAAAGCAGATGTATAAGGCCACCTCCAAACCAAGCCAGAAGGAGATCCACACATATAACACAGCAAGGTGTGTTACTTACTGATGAACAGAACGGTATTATTGATACATGTAGTAAGTCGAAAGGCAGCCATGAGCATGAAGTAAAACAAACACACGATACAGTCAAAGGATACCAGATTACTTGAATAAACTGTACTTAGATTAAAAACTAATCTAGCAGACAACTGAAACAGATACACACTGAACTTCAGTAAAACATCTGATACATGTGGGAATCCTACTGAACAGTAAAAAATGGAGTAAGAATTGTAAACTATGTCAAAAATTCACTAAAGGGGAGAGTGAAATAGAAACTAGCAGAATGGAGGGGTATATCAATAAGTTCCCAATGGACTAGTTTTTAAAACAGTTCAGTTTCACATCAGCAAACAAACTCACAGCACAATCAACAGCAAAGGCTGGGCAAAATGACACACAGTGAATTCTGTAGCCCCAAAGCTTGAAGAAATAAAGGCAGGGCAAGATGTAGTAGTACAAAGCATAACATGAAGTAAAAGATCATTTAACATCACATACACCAAGGGAATAGTAAAGAACTTCTATATACTAGTAGCGCATAAGTCGGAAGAAGAGATTGTGCATACATTAACATATCACAAGATGACTGAGTCACCCAGCCTGCTACATTCCAAGATCACATTTGCTTCTTATGCCTGTACCAACCGAAGTATTTTCAGACATGGAAGTGAAGCATTAGCATCTTTGTAAAGGGTGCTGGTACATTTCACATGTGCTTCATCCGGAACAGTGTGTACAAGAAAACTTGCAGAATTGTGTCTCCCCACTTTGAAGCCTCTCTCATACTTGATCATACACCTGTTAAAGTTAATTTCTTAAAACTGAAGTACTGAATAAGGATGAAGTGAAGAAATAACCTATTTTATTCTCATGTGTGCTTTATTCCGAGACAGATTTTTAGAAAGGAAGATACTAACTTTTACAGCAAGACTTGACAAATGTACTATAACTTGGCCCTGCACATTTATCTTCCTAATGCGCTGCTGCTACCTTCACCATAGTACAGAGGACTGACAGGCCACATGGCTTACTGGATATACTATGTACGGTTATCTCACCAATCAAGACTCAAAAGCTGATAAGAAAAAAATGTAAATAAACCCACGGGCCACATGGTTCAGAACTGAACAATCAAGTTGAGCCTGAGGGAGAAAAACAACAACAACAAAAAAAATCTTTTAACAGAAGGCAGCTAGAACAATTTCCCTGACAGACTGGTTAAGAGGATTCTCTGAGCAAGAAGTTCTGAATCACTGATTCTCATTTCTTTAACTTCTGTACTTAGAGACTACTGCAGGAAGTCAAGACTGCCTGTGCAGTGTATCTCCTCCCTCCATGAAGTGACCGCAAACAGAAGTGAAGTGAAAACGTCCAGGAGGGAAGAAGCATGAGAATCCAGGTATGGAAGTATATCCTCACAGAATGAAAGTGTTATCTGGAAGAAACCTCTTGAGTATTCCAGCCTCCAGTTTGAAGCAGAAACATTGTCAGTATCAAATTAAGTCAGCTTAAAACTGTAATCTGTCCCAGTGATGAACCACTCTCCTTGTGAATTTTTTTCTATTGTCCAATTTGAACCTCCCAAGCTAAAACTAGTGGCTGCTGCCCCTTCTTTTATCATCTCTTACTACTGAGAAGAGTGTGCCCCTTTAGGCAGATGTAGGTCACAGATTGCCTCTAAGCTGCCTTGGTCTCCTCTTTGCAAGGCTAAAGCCCAGCTCCCTCAATCCCTCCTCAAAGGTCATGTGCCCTATGCCCCTCAGCATACTGGCTGGACCCTCTACAGTTTCTCAGCAGCCTTCTTTAACAGAGGTACACCAAACCAAAAAGCATATTCAAAGTATGGCCTCACCAGTGTCACAGAAAAGAAGCGAAACCATGTCCCTCACTGCCAGCCACACTCCCCCTTACACAGCAGACAAAGCAAAGAGCATACTAAACCATGAGACATGCTGTTGGCTCATTTAAGTAAGAGGTTTGCATAGATGAGACTCAAATTAAACTGAATGTTCAAGTTAATTCTGCAGTAAAGATAATCCTTAATCACACATTCCCTAAAGCCTTTGGTTGCATCTTAAAGCAAATAAACACACGCGTGCAACTTCAACACAATATATACCAACAAACGAGAAAGCTACATTCTGTCCAAGCTAAAGTCTCTAGGTAAATCCAGGCCTTGAATACATACATACTAGCCCTTCCTAGAAATTATCAATAGACTATCTTTTGAAGTTGTATTTCAAAGCCCACGAGGCCTTTTATTTTTTAAAGGAATTTTACACTCTGAAGTTATTGTTAGTGCCTTTACTAAAGCCAGATGCTTTCTCTAGAATTTCTGGTCCTCTTTGCATTTTTATCCTCTACCACAATCATTAAAAGACAAAATGCCTTTCTAAAGTTATGTCACTGACTTGGCTGCTGACACAAACAATGTTAACTGGTTAAACAGGTTTACAGCCTCCTATGGCACTACTCAGTCTTCCAGTGCCTCCTTTCTCCCTACTAAGAAATACTATAAACTGTTCTGTATGTACCCAAAGAAGTACACAGGCTCAGAACAGTGATTTAAGGTACAGCACTTGAACAAACTTGCCTCCCTGAACTTGGAAACCTTATAGAGCAGCTGTTGAACTGCTTAGAAAGACAAGTGAGAAAAAAGTAAATGCAAATTTACTAATATTACACGAATAAAATTGAAATACTTTACCGTAGATGTGAAAGTAAAAATAATTAAGAAAAAAAAAGGTTGGGGTTTGTTCCAGAAACGTGAAACAGGGTTTTAAGGTATTTATGAAGAACTATTCTTTTAAGAAGTAATGCATAGTCACAACTGAACCATGCAAGGAAAATGAACACTGAAAAGATCCTTCTGAAAGTCCTAAGTGGGAAAAAAGATAGAGTAATAGGTAGGCCTGGATCCAGAACACCACATACAGGGATTGAACATTTGGAGTAGTTAGCATTTGCCCTTAAGGCTTAAGTTAATGTCAGGGGACCCATCTCTAATTAAAACAGTGTTGGATTTCAACTGAAGTATTGTAATCATTGTTACAGCTTCCACAGCACCCTTTACCAGGGCACAGGAGGTTTGTGAAAGCCAGCAAAATGCTTGCCAGAAGAAGAATTCTACAGTCACAAGAATTTGTTTCTGCCCATAACTGACAGAAACCCTGTGAAGATGACAGCATGGGAGGGCCAGGATCTAATTGCCTCACACAGTGTGCTCTGCCTAGGTTAGGAAAAACTCAAAGTCTGGTTCTGTCAAAAATTCTATGTACACAGAAACCCACCCTGCATTCCTGAACTGCAGTCACTTTTCATTAACACAAATTTTAAGTATTACATTATGGAAGTATCTGAGGAAATCACTTCCTGCTCAAAGCCAGGGAAAAAACAAAACATTATAATGCAGTCTTAAGTTAATCCTTTATCCCTGAGCAAGAGGGGAAGAATAGTCATAGAGAGCTTCTCCCTCCAAGAAACCACATGTATCACAGGAGACGCTTTAGACAAACAGCTGAACACATGGCCTTGTAACTGATCAAAAGACCAGAAAAAGCTGAAGAGTTTTACTGCCATTTTGCTTCTGCAAAAGTGTGTAAGTAATCTTTATCAACAAGCCTTTAACACTTTGTAGAGACCTTATTCAAGATACTTCATCTCACTGCTGAAACACAAGTTGCTGTCTCTTTCTCGCCCTGTATGTCTTGGGGTACACAGAATAAAGAAAGAAAGAGTGGCACTGTAAATATTGCTCATTGCCTATTATCCGTTCTGTGCAAGAAGTGTGATCCAAGGCACACAAGGAGACATCATCTACATCTGACAGACTGCACGGGCATTCCTATTGCCTTGCCTACTACAGTGAGTACCAGATCTTGTTTCTCTTGATAAAAACCAACTATTTTACTCTTCAAAAATAACCTAAAGTAACAAAGAAACGTAACGGTCTTTAATATTACCTTTCACTAGAGACCTGACTTCAGCCTTACCTATGGACAATGACAAAAATGCGATCATCCACAGCACAGAGCTTCTTGAAACAGGAAGCTGCTCTTCAGATCTATTAGAAAGCATTTTCACAAACTTAATTCATATGTCGTCTTCTTTCCAAGCAGTCCTTAGACCATGCTGCTTTTACTAGTTACGTCATGGTTTGTTTTTAATTGCCAATCAATAGCATTGATTGCTCCTAGAGTCCTTATTGCCCAGTCCTCTTCTGCATCCACAGTCTGCATATGTTCACTGTCCACCCCTCCAGTTTTCCAGGTGTTTCTCGCCAATCTGAGTAGTTGCTTCAGATGAGCAAGTTACAATACCCATACGTACAGCCCGATAACATTATCAAGAAAAGAGGGTGACAAAAGCGGCCCTCTTCCTCCCAGGGACAGGGCAAAAAGAGTCACTTACTGTCCGCTGTCTGACCACTGAAAGGCAGAGGTACTACTTCTGCCCTTACCATCACGAAACCTACTTCCAAAGTACTGTTGCCTGTTCTTCAGGAGCACGTGAGAGGCAGAAACCACCCTGTACACAAAGGAGATCTCAAGTCGGGGAGCTCGTGCTCCAGTCACTTTCCCTCACCCTGGTCAATGAAAGTACCAGGAAATTGTGCCTGTGTGTGTGGGAGCGATGGGTAATGAAAGTCAATGCAGTAGTACTCTCACTGCAATCAGGAAGAGGAGCAGCAAGAGCAAAGCTGGTGGTTTGGGTTTTTGTTGTTGTTACTAGACCCGTCTTCTGGTGCAATCCCTCCGGGGCGCAGGCTCCGCTCAGGCAGGCGCCGGCAGCAGGGCAGCCGCCCCAGCACGGCGGCGGGGCAGGCCCTGGCCCGCGTGGCGGCCCCCCCCGCCCTCCCTTCGCTCTCTTCCCCCGCCGCCTCCGCCCTCGGCGGCCGCTCCGAGCCGCCCGGGCAGAGCAGCCGGCCGCAGGGCTCCGGGCCACGGCAGGGCAAGGCTGCGAGCCCGGGGCACGGCGGGGGAGCCGCGGGCCACTCCCGGCTGGGGAAGGGACCCTCGCCCCCTCCTGCTCCCGCACGCTCTCACTTCTCCCGCAGCTCGCTCCCCGCCGGGGAGGCTCAGAGGGGGCGAGAAGCCGAACCCGGTGCCCGGAGAGGCCCCTGACCGAGTGCTGCCCCCCCCCCCCCCGCTGGTACCTGGCGCCGGTTTGGCGGGGCCCGGTGCCCCGCGGCTCCGGCTGTCCGAGAAGCGGACCTGGCGGAGGCCGCCGGGCACGGCCCCCCAGAGGCGGCTGGCGGTGCCGCGCAGGAGGCGGCCGCCCTTGCCGGTGAAGGTGGTGAGGTAGTCCATGGCGGGGGGGGGGGGGGGCTCCTAACGGCCGAGGGGCGCCATGGCCGGGCCGGACAGAGAGCTCCGCGCGGCCGCCGGCCCCGCTCCACAACTTGTGCAAACTTTGGGGCTCGGCCCCGCCTCCATTTAAAGGGGCCGCGGCGCCGCCGCCGGGGCTGGGCGCGGACGGGCGCGACCCGCGGGCCGTGAGAGAAGCCGGCCGTGACAGCCGAGGCCGCGGCGCCGCGGGGGTCCGCGGCCGACCCCACACCCAGGCGCGCCCGGGGCCGGGGCAGGCCCGCGGGGCGCCGCGCGGGGCCGGGTTCGGCGGACGCGGGCCGCCTAGGCCGCGGCCGCCCTCCGGCGGAGGGGCAGCCTCTCCTCAGCGGCTCCCTCCGCCCGCAGCTGCCTCAGCGCCCCGCATCCTTCGGAGGCTCCTTGTTCTTCCACAGGACGGCGGAGGGGGGAGGCAGGCCTCCCAAACTTCCCTCTGCTGCAAGAAGACGTCCTGTCCGCTGGCCGAGAGGGCTTTTGGGGCTGTAGGCCATGAGGGGGGTTTCGTGACGGCCACGAATGGGAGCGGTGGACGCCCCGGTCTCCTTACTGCCTCTGTAACCAGGGTGCTTGGGACATGGCTCCCCTTTAGTCTCGGGCAGACTCATGGCCACCTGTACGTCTTTACGAACTTCTCCGCAGTTTGGGGTTTTAGTTGCGTTTTGTGAAAGCTCATCACTTTATGGTGACGTGCTGCAAGGCTTTCTGTTAAGTTATAGCTTCGCGTCTCTGCTTCCCTTTACTAAGCAGCATGAAAACCACGAATCAAGGCAATCTCTTAAATCTTCTCGCATTTGTGGATATTGAGATGTTTTACCACTGCAACTGTAAAACAAGACCAGCTGTGTGGTTTTGCTGTTCCGCTTCTGATCCCTCACACTCTCAGACTGGCCTGCCATCTGGGATGCCACTGTCCTTGTTGTGCTAGCCCAGCCATGTCACGCTGTCCTCCTCTGTGTGTTAGCCAACTTTGATAACTGACTCAGCCTTTGAACTCGCAATGCTGCTTCAGTCTTCCAGCAGAACTTACTAGGTATACAAATGTTTCTTTCTCTTTGAAAAAGACGATTGGATTCTGGTGTTCATTTGTACGCTCACATTTTCTGTCCTCGCAATTCTTGGAACTTTTAAGGTTTGAAAAAATAAAACCAGTTAGAACATGATCCAACATTTTAGCAGAGAAAGAAACATCTAAGGCATTGAATCTCATGATTAAGATCTGCCTTACGATGTGCATTCTGCACGTATTGAGGCTGGAAGAACAGCCATATCATTATATTTACTACCTGTGCCATAGACGTTACGAACGCAGAACTGTAAGATAATGTCCTTATATTCTAATCAGAGTATGATGCAATTACATGCTGCATCTTGCTGCAAATGAAAGCATTGTTTAATAAAAAATGCTCTTGTTGAGCCAAATCTATTGTGTACATGCAGAACAGAGGAACAAAGTGCTGAGCCATCTCAACTCCTATTCACTTGTAGCAGCTGCTCAATTAAATCAGAGTTTAACGTCAGCATTTTGGAGTGCTGATTTCTGAGGGTTACTTGATCTAAACAGTACTCTCAAATCAACCTTTCTACTACTTAAATCAGTTCCTGCTCAGGAGCTAATGATGTTCAAGACTTTTTTCAAGTAAAACCTTTTCACTGAAACAGAACTAGAAATTTTCAGCAGAATTAGCTCTCCCTCCCTCCCTCCCTCCCTCCCCCCAAAACCTGCAAGTAGAAATGTATGTGTAATCTGTCTGTTCCAGGACTAATGAATAAATTGGGAACTGCAGAGTCACTGCATGGTCTAAGTACCACTAGATGTTTAGTATATAAACTATTCTGCCTACCAGATCTGTCTTGCTCTAAACACTGTAATTAGTTTTCATCTCATTACAGTGTTTCCGCTGTGAAGAAGTTATGGTTGGTCTTTTGCCCTGTTGATTCTATTTTAGGCAAATTTACCTATGTCTTTGCACCAGGCATGAGTTTACAACTGTGGTGCTCAGCACTTTTGAAACTTTGAGCTGGCTTGTCCACCAGTACTCTAGCCACATATGCACCTCTGTTACTGTACTCATTGCATGTATTATTTCCTCTGTCGTTTGAAACAGTTTTTTTTTTCTCTTCCGAGCCCATATTATGCAGCATTTATCATTATATTGCAGTGATAGAGGCTGCAGATTCAGATTCAGCCAACATTTTGATGAAGTGTTCAAGGTAAATGTTTTGATAACTATGAATTTGTTGCATTTTAGCAGCTTTCATCTGCTTTGTTCGCAAATCATAGAATCATAGAATGGTTTGGATTGGAAGGGACCTTAAAGACCATCTAGTTCCAACCCCCCTGCCATGGGCAGGGACACCTTCCACTAGACCAGGATGCTCAAAGCCTCATGGCCTGGGGGCCTGGCCTTCCTTCCTGGCCAACACTTCCCAGGATGGGGCATCCACAACCTCTCTGGGCAACCTGTTCCAGTGCCTCACCACCCTCACAATGGAAGAACTTCTTTCTTATATCTAATCAAAATCGACCCTCTTTCAGTTTAAAGTCATTACCCCTTGTCCTATCACTACACTCCCTGATAAAGAGTCCCTCCCCATCTTCCCTGTAGGCCCCCTTTAGGTACGGGAAGGCTGCTATAAGGTCTCCCCAGAGCCTTCTCTTCTCCAGGCTGAACAACCCCAACTCTCTCAGCCTGTCTTCACAGGAGAGGTTCTCCAGCCCTCTGACCATCTTTGTGGCCCTCCTCTGGACTCACTCCAACGGGTCCATGTCCTTCTTATGCTGGGGGCCCCAGAGCTGAACACAGTACTCCAGGTGAGGTCATAGTCTAACTGAAGTATAAAATGATCACCTATTACTGCAATGCAATTTTCATAGTATTGAAAATCATTGCCTGCACTCAAAAGCATCCATTTAGCAATGTTTTTACTTAGGAAGAACAAATTCTTCAACTGAACTGTCTTAACTATAAAAACAAGATTTAGGTGTCTGTGCTCATAAAAGGTAATACTACTCTTTAAGATATGTGACGTTGACTACTGATAAAATTTCAAGGCACTGAGGTAATACAAGCATTATTATTGCATTATTATTACATTGTGAAGAATATAGTCAGAGTTACACTACTTCAGTAGGCATCTTCAACACAAACATCCAGCAGTACTATTATGAGCTTTAAGATGCTGTTTCTACTTAGTTGTGCCACACCTATGACAGCAAGATTTTTGACAAAAGATCTCCAGTCTGAAAACTGACCGGGCTTAATCCTGTGTCATTTATAAAATGTAATATATTGGGACTTAAGATTATAGCCCACATTTCCATCTGAAAAGCTTTGCAGCATTCCTCAACTTTTTAATTGGTAGGAGCAATGTAAACACTACGTACATAAGCAGTGTGTGTCCCTTTTGCCGTAAAACTAAACTAAATATAAATATGTTCTACAATATTTATAATAATTTTTTACACTTCTATTGATCTTGAACACCTTTACAGAAACTTGATCATACTGCTTTTATGTCCTTAATGCCTAGAAACAACCAGGATTTTGCTGAGGGCGGGTAATAACTTTGTATTTGATCTCTGAATGTGCAACAAGGATCAATCCTGGGTTTATTTTCTGGCCTGTGGTATCAGCACAGAAAGCGTATCTCTGTAAGCCAATCACTTAAAACTGCCCCTCCAAAAGAAGGAGCTGGTCCTACCTGCTCTTAATTGCTTGTGCCTGTTCTGGTGCTACCAGTGTGAGCAAGAGCATTCATTTGGCAGGTGAACGAACTGTGCAGTAAAGCTGATCCATTTAAAAGTATCTTTTAGTTTAGTCAAAACTAACTAAACATACTTATTTTCTTGAGGGGCTAATATTATCCCCAGTTAGATCTCCAGACCTGGTTGAGTTTTGTGTAAGCACCTGTGGAAGCACAAGTTGCAAAGCAACAGAAGAGTAGAAGTGGCTGGAAGAGAGGAAAGGGAGGGAGGAAGCTGCAGACCAGCCTCTCTGTCTTCAGTGTTCGTGTATGTTAGTTCAAAGTGAAACTGTGGCACAAGTGGAGATGCCTTCATGTCGGTATTACACACAAAAACACCTTCAGTAGCTAAAGAAATGCCTGACAGAATATGTCTGCATTTATGATGCAATGCTTAATCACACATTATGCTAATCTGGTGCTGTAAATAAAGGCACAACCTGGTCTTGTAGCTAGATCCCAAAGTCCCAAACCAGAGCAGGCAGAGAGCTGCTTGAGCTGCATCCTAAAAGAACTGGTGGTGTAGGGAAGACAGAACTGGGATCAGTTTTGGTCAAAGAGAAAAGGACACAATGAGGAAAGAGTATTTCCAAGGTCTGAACATAGAATTGTATATAAAAGTATTGCAAAGGAGAAAAAAAAGATAAAAACACAGCAAGTGGTAGTGACCTATCATTTCTTCGGAGACAGATTCGTTGCTTGTGAAAATAAATGCAAATTGCAGCAACTAATCCAGGCAAAATGCCAGCAGATGCTGTGCAAGCTTCCTTAGGTCTTGGCCAGTTCACATGCGTGGTGTACAGGATATGGGCCTCTTGCAATTCATCTGGCCAAATTTCTAGTGCTACCAAGGCGAAAGTGCACTAGGCACTAACACAAAACCCCTATTTTATTTTGTGAGAAATGAGGTTTGTACATGCTTTCTGAGGTGAAAATCTTGATGTCAGTCATTTGGCAATCAGTCCGTGTTCATTGGCATATAAGCAACCTATATGCAAGTATGTAATTTTGACAGTTTGAACCAAATGCCTCATTTAAGCTTCCTTACTTATTCTGGAGGCACCAGCTCTCATCTAATGCTATGAGGATGCTGGATGCCTTTGTTAAGTATTCTAAATTAGCATGTCTGGTCAAGACCCTACCATTTATGTGGTTGCAAAACCTATAATGAGTGGCTAAAATAGGGATTTGAATTAGAACATGCATAAAAGCCTAACCTCTCTCTTAATTTTTAATGAAACCTATTTTTAGTAATGTGAAATAATTCAGGAATTGTTTTTTTTTTCCTAGTGAAAAAGCTAAACTCTTAAGACACAGAAAACCAGACTGCAGTCTGTTTCCAATGCTGTTTCAGTAAAAATTAAATACAATGCAAAATGCACATGCAGTCCCTGAAGGAGGGGCTAGAACTGAGGCATGCAGAACTCCCACATTCTCAGGCATATTTCCTTATGAACCCACTAATTTGAATGATGAAGTACGGAAGTACACACTTCCAGAAGTAAAAACAGTTGCACAAGTCTATTTTTGTGATTAAGACGGTCCAAATAGTTCCAAAGGGCAATTTGGTGCCACTATAAATTTGGGAGAAGTTTAAAAGAGATAACCAGTAGGTGACACTATCTAAATGGGTGTGTTTAAAACAGGTTCTTTACAGAGAACTGTGGGTTAGGTGTGTCTGTTCATACAGGTTTCACAATACCACATCCTCTTTTCAGATTAGACACTCAGCAAGGAGGAAGCTATCATCTGCATACTAGCCTCAGAAATGGTAAACCTGGAATTTCAGACTTCAGTAGGAAGAGATCTAATTCTGTTTTTACTAACCAGCTCCCTGTAAGATTAGAATGAAATGGGCGCCAGCCTCCACCTTGATCACTGATGCTGTTCACTATTCAGCAGAAAATGTCACATTGAAGGAACAAGGCAGAATAAACATGGGCAACAAGGGAATTTGGCAGTCCTTGGTTCTGGACTGGGATACTTCAAGTATAGGTTATGTTTTGTTTATTATCCCTGAAATAACACCAAAAAAAGACAGGAAGCCATTACAGCATCTCTTTTAGGGGAGTTGCTTTCTCAGTAGAAAACTGAATCAAACTCCTACTTTATTAGTATTTCAAATCTGGCTCAATAAATCTTTCCTTTCCTTTTGTAGAAGCTGTATAAAATAAAGGTACCACAACTAGACATTAGGTTTTTCCAGGCTGAGGAGAACATTTGGACCTTGGGCACCTCAGCCTCCCGCTACAATGCATTTAAGCATCAAAACATGCAGTCTGAAGCACTGCTCCTTAGGTTTAATTTCATAATATTTAAGTACTGTAACATTCACCGTGTTTAGTTTTTGTCTTACCAAATCTAAAAAGTTTCAAGAGGACAAGTCATTCCTGTCAGATGCCACTGCAACATCTGACCTGTTTGTGCTTTGTCTCTTCTGATATAGGTTGTAGTTACATAAATGTTATGGTTTTGTTTGTTATGTTGGTATCTAACCTAACCCAAGTCAGACTATTTACACTTGGGACAGACCAACAAGTCCTTTTCACCTTTAAGGAGAAAGCAATTTTTGCTTTTCTAGCCAGATTTCAAAAATCTTCATACCATAGTTTAAATTAGATAGTAAAGATAGAAACACCATACAAATAAAACATACAATTAAATCCAAGACATTACTGAACCAGGGAAAAAAAAAGTTAATTGATTCACAAGTGTCCTGTACTGGCGTACATAGTGTAGTTACAAAAATGCATACTAAGCATATGAAACGCAATAGAAGTGAGTGTAAAGTGAGTTAGTGTATTTTACTCTGTAAAATACACTAAACCTCATCCTGCAAAATAATTTGATCAGATTTCAAAAGCATGCCAGAATTTTTTGACACTTTTGGAAGCACCAAATTTCAGCTGCATATGGTCTGAATTTTCAGAGATTCAGGTAAGTAACAACTTTTTTTTCCTGCAGTTACCTATCTTCCCTGAAAAATTATATCCTGTAGTCACTATCCAACCCTCATTTATGCTAGTTTTTTTCAAAAAGCAGTGACAGAATTAGCATTACAAAACTGTATATTCTAAAGCTAAATCTGTATTTTTCTTATTTTCCCAAAGTATAATATTTATGCTTAGATGTCAGAATGGTCCATTCTACAATAACACATCATGTCAGCATTTGTTAGAATATCAAAGATTATCAACATGGAAGTTTTCAAATATGGCCTTGAGGACAGATGCCTATCATACTGGGATTTTTCCATGTTTACGGCAGAACTTTAGTTTCAACGGCAATTACACAGCTCTATATATAGACTACCTTATCAAATAAATATGAAATGACCTCCAGGTCTTCAGTTCATACTTATTTGGTCAATAGTGGCTTATTATAAACAGAACATTGTGTTCTGTTCAGGGAATTTTATGAAAATTAATTTGGACCCTGAGGGATATGCATGCATGTGCATGCATATACAGACACCCGTGCAGTTTAAGGATGCTCACTAAGTATAACAGTAGCTGAACAAAGTTACTTTTCAGTAGACACAGATGTCTCCCTGTCTTCATGTCATCATCTCATTGACATTTTGTTCTTTCATCATGTGTTTTGAAACTGAGTGTTCAAAACACTGACAGTATAATTGATGACTCTGGAGTATTTACTAGCTAATCCTATCCTCCACAGAGGTCTAAATTATGCAAATGATAAATAATTGCTTACGAAAGGTGATCAGAAAATTGATTATTCATCAGGTATTTGAATCTTAGGCAAACAGTCTTGACTTAATCCTTTTCTTTTCCTTTTTGCAGCATAACTGTAACTATTCTTTCCTTAACACTCATTAAATGCTTATCATGTTGTTAATGTGCTGTATCCATGTAAGAAGGTTGCCGATACTTGCTCAGAAACAAAAGAACCAGATTCCAATTCACAATAGACCTTTTTACATTGCCAGATTGGTTCATAACAAAACAGAATGTCTCTCTGGTAGGATGGAGTTGTTAAGGTTCAGTTCTGTTGTACACCATTTCTGAAGACTAAACAATCATAATGGAACTGAGATTTCAAATCAAAGCATTGATTCATATCATTCACACAAAAAATGTCTGCTTTGTGATCAGTATCTTGCCACCTCATGACCAGCTGTATTCCTAATATTTATAGCAAGATCCTCATACTTCAGAAAGCCATAGTCCTGCCTTGGGGGGAAAAGCTCGCATTAATAATCACTGAAATGACTCTATATAATGAACAGGTTCTGTCTGTTTGAAGATATAATCGACTGCTTGTCACATGCTCCCATTATATTCAGTTGGCACCAGATCCGTTTCCAATTCAGAAAACATCATGGCTTTTAGTTATAGGTTATGAGTTTTAGTTGCAACCCTTAGACATGAAGATATCTAAGACACAAGGATCCTTGTAATGGATCTGAACAAAATGATTCTTCTCAGACACCTGGAAGAAGCAGACTTAAGGACAGCTGATGAGCAGCCACATAATGCCAGTTCTAAGTAGGAATGCCATCTGAAGTAGAGCGGTATTTTTTAGATAAATGGGTCAAAAATATCATCAGAATTTATCAGGAGCCAGAATAAGGCTAATGGCAACAGCTGATCCTTCTGTTGCAATTTTATTCTTGTAATAAGAATTGCTGATTTTCTATTTTACTTGCTCCTGCTTAGGCACTGCATTCGAGGATTAAGGATTAGTTAAAAAAGAGTGAATTCTGTTCCATTCTTTGCTACCTGTTTTTGTGGTTGTTTTCCTTAAGTAAAGTAAGTGTATGAAAGCCTTTCGTACATACCTTTTCCTGAGCCATCTAAATTTGTGCAGGACATTCCTGAAATTTTCTTTTGAATGAAAACCAAGAAGGAGTATGTTGATCTTATTAGGAGGAAGTTCTGCTTTTTCTTTCTTGTTAAATCTTGCTTCTTAAGGAACATCTGGTCTCTCTCTCCTTCCCTCCCCCACTGGCACCACATCACAAGCATATGTCTGATTCATTTGCTCCCATAATATCATGTAGAAAACCTGTGGATGGTTACTCATGCTGTCCTTTTGGGGATAATTACTACAATTTATCCTCAAAAATCAAATACATTGCTTCTAGCTAGCTAAATCATTTGAAGGCTGTCCATTATTGTATTATCTCTGAATTAAGAAACTGTATCCTATACACATTAGTTTTCCCCCTAAGATTTAGCAGCTTAACTCTCACCTCTCTCTCACATTTTGATATCTTGTCTTTGATTACTGTCACAGTTTTCCCCTGAAATGATTTGCAGTATATTGTGTCTCTTGCGTTCAGCCGCATTTAGCTGCAATGCTGTATACACCATTGACAACCTATGCACATACACAGCTTTACAGATCCTATTTGCCTCTGATTAATTTCCTTCTATTTGTTTAGATGGGCTCTTCTGTAGGCTTCATTTAGAATGGCTAATGGCAAATCTCACTGTCTTCCTCATATTTCATCTGAGGGTGAAATATTGTGTACATATATTGTGTACATATATTGTGTACAAAATCCCAAAGAAACACAATTCTTTTGAAAGGTAATTAATGGTTGTCTGTCAAGGTTTTTTACTCCAGTGCCTCAGGATCAAGACTCGGGATTGGTAAGTGATTTGGCGGACAGTGATTAAGTGTGAAGCACTAGTGACATGCTTCTCATCGAGGAAACAGGTTGCTGTGTTTTGCAGAAGTCAAAAGCTTATTTCTCCCAACTATAGGTCCTAATGTTAATGAATTATACTAGTTCCAGTTTGGAAATATATAGAGTATATTGGTTTAGCCATGAACCTTAGTAAGGTCAACAAACTTCAGTGAATGGAAAGGTGATGCTGAGAATAGAAGGGATAAAAAACTATTGTCTAGCCTTGATGTGTTTTCTTATTAAATACAAAAGGAAAAATTCAGATACTTGAATAATGATGGAACTTGCCTCTTGACTTCCTGCTAATCTGATGTTGAAGTCCTGCCTTGGGTGTGGCTCATATCTCAAGGTTACTGAAGAAAGGTGTGCTTTCTAGTAGCACAGTACCCTAACTGTAGTTAGTGTAGTGCAACTGTCTCATTTTTGTTCCAGAAGTCTGAATGATTATTCCAGCTAATCAGCTGGGCTGGATGCATGATGCATTGGTGCAGAAATAAGGTAGTAGTGTTGAGTCATGAGATGTTGATGCTGTTGCAGGGAACCAGGGCCATATAAGTAAATCTCACTCTGCATAAAATGCAATTGCTTGATTTTATTAGTAATTCACCATAATACTGGTTGATTATAAAGACTCAGTTCTTCTAAAATATAGAGTATTAAATATGCTGTTGTGGTCTTTCTCATCTGTCTCTTCAAGCACCAAAATTACAGCTGTTCATTTTGAAGTTCAGTAGTGCTGACAGATTCTTAATTGCTGCAATTAAATACCATCTTTATTAGGAGGCTGAAAGCAATTCTGAAAAAACCCTTTAATATTTCAGACTTGTTTTAGATCCCCAGTAACTTTCCTTTTTTTGCACAGAAAGCTTTGATGAACTCTGTGGTAGTAAAGGACCTCTGGTGTTACTCAAGATTTCATGAAGAAATTAGATTGTAATAATAGAATTAGAAGACACTTGGATAAGTAAAATAGCAAAGTATCAACAAAATTTTTAAGTCTTGGTTTGTAAATCTATACTTTTTCTTTGAAGGAGTCAGTAAGCATGTGGATAAGAATAATCAGTTGATAGCAGTGTACTAATATTTTCAGAAAGCTTTTTACAAAGTCCCTCACCAAGGAAATGAAGCTGTTGTAGGATAAGAGGGCTTATCATTTAATATGGTTTAAAGTACAGTAAGCAAGAGGTCAGATTTCACAACAGCGGAAGAAAGATTATCAGTGCAGCCCAACAGAGATCCATGCATGTCAACTTACTGGATTATTAGGCTAAGACGAGAGAACGAGAAGGCGATGGAGTTTGCTGATGACACAAAATTACGTGGGAAAGTCAAATCTACTGAAAAAAGTTTAAAATTATTTCATAATACAGATCATAAACAAAATGGCAGGTGAAATTCACTGTTGATAAATGCAGAGTAAAGACAAGTTTTCCTCCGACTGTGTAACTATGTTTATACATACACAGTGATAAGCTTTAAATGAGCTATTACCATCCAGTAAAGAGATATATGAAAATGTCAGTCAACAGACATCTGAAAGGCAAAATAAAGATGAATTATTAGAAAAATATAGTTACACTACTTTTTAAATTCTTCTCATGAATATAGATTGTACTGTTGGTCACCCTGTCTCGAAAAAACCATGCAACATACCCAGAAAACGTACTGAGAAGAGTAACAAAGGTGTCAAGCTGCTTCTCTCTAGGAAAGCAGATAAAAAAATGCAATGTAAGTAAGTAGAAAACAAATCAGAGAAAAACTATTCACTGTTTCTCATGATAAGTGAATTAGGGGCACCTAATGAAATTACTAAGATCTAAAGAAAAGGAAACATTTTGTTACACAACATAACTGAATCACAGAATTCATTACCACAGGATGTTGCGTGTACCAAAACTATGAATGGTTCAGAAAGAAACTAGAAAAATTCATAGAAAGTCCACCAAGATCCATTAAGCACAAGAATGCAGATACAAACTCTGGTTTCTGCAAGTCTCTATGCCACAGACTGCCTAAAGCTCAGAGGAAATACCAGCAAAGCGTCTTTCCATACTTGGCCTCTTCTGTATGCTTTCCCTAATTATCACCTGCTGCTGGCAGTGTGGGAAATAGGACACTAAGCTGGACGTGAGCACAACATTACCTTTTCCTCATCCTGGCCAGCCATTCTGATGTTAGGACTTGCCATGACACTACCCCGGTCCCCTTGCTCTGCAACCAGGAGAAGTCCTGCACAAGTTCTTTCCTTGGGTCATTTGCAGTGTGAAGGGGGTGACCTCTACAGACTGAGGGAGCTCAGAAGAACAGGTTTGGGGGCTCAGAGAGATACGAGACACCTCAGTTGCTACAGATCTTGAAGCACAAAGGGAGAAAAGCTATTACTTTGCCGTCATTTTTCTCCCTGTTTTAACCTCCTGACGTGAACAGAAGTCGGTGTGGCTTCTCCATCTCAGTTGCCTTATCCAGAAAACTGGAAATCTTGCGAACTGGCGGTGTCAATAACTTCGTTTAAAGAGGAGTTATAAACATAAACTATGGAGTAGCAAAGTCAGGAACCTGTATGGAAAAGAATCCAAGCAGACTGTCAGGAAATTCTCAAATGTCTAAGCATTAAGGGCTCTGAAGTTGTGCTCTACAAAGGAAAGCAAATGTGGAATAAAGAAAGAACTGAAGGACAACCATCAGATTTTGCCAAACATCCTGGGTATATTATAGTGGCTGTAGACTGGCCTGAGAAGCAAACTGTGACTCTGAAAGGGCAGAGAACATATCCTACAGCAGCTTTAGATTTAGCACAACAAATATCCCTCCGTGCTGGCACAGCTGCACTGCCAAGCTTGCTGGCAGGCAGGGAGAGGAGCCTGCCCACGCCCTGACTCTGCAGATGCTGCTTCACGTGTTGTAATAAAAATAGTTGGCACAGGAGTTTCACAGCACTGTTCCTCCACGTGCAGACATAAGATAAGTGATTCTTTGGTCTTCAGAAATTAAAGTGAATCTTCAGAATTCAGGGATTTTAGGAAGAGAGATCATATTTTAAATTTTCTGTAATCCAAAATAATATTTTACTGTCATGCAAAGTTACTGTCAAGAACAGAAGAACTGTTACAATTGAGAGCTTAAGTGGCCTACAGAAGAGAGTGTTACTAGAAAAGCCTGGAACCCGGTGTGAATATTTCATCTTTTTTAAAAATGAACCTGGAAACAGTCTATTATCAAGTATAATGGTCTACTCATGTATGACTTACTTACAGAATATGATACTTTACCAAAAGACAGCAGCAGCAATACCCAAGGTTTGCTTGCCAAAGTCTTACAACTGAGTCAGTCAGTCCTCTAATAAGCTACAAAATTCCTACTTGCAAAATGTACATGATTGAGCTAAAATAATTTTAAAACGCAGTCAGAGGGAAGATACTCTTATTGTTGATGCACAGCACAGAGCACTAGGAGCTATTAACTTTGCTTTGTTTTGCCAAACACAGAGACTATGAGCATTTCCCCCAAAATTGTGTTCTGTGCCCAAACAGAGAGAAATCTGAGGACTGTGCCAAACAGCTGTGATCACTTGTGACTTAAGGTTCCAACACTCAGGTGTTCTGATTGCTCAGCACTGAGAAATTGCCTAGGAACTATGGTTTACTTTCTATTGGTTTGGTTTGACTACCAGCTGCATCAACTGGTAGAAGGTTACGTTTTACCTTACCTCTCTTACTGCTACTGTATTTTCTCTCAACATGCTTGTTGCTGATGGGACAGTACGGGATAACATGGAAAGTGCTGGCCATTTTTTTAAAGCATCTTTCTGATAGCTCAGCTGCCTAGTGCAACTAGAGTGACAGCTCAGAACTAGCCCTTGCAGATCCTACAGGAGGCCACAGGAATCAGATATTGAATTATCAGAATGCATAAAGTATTCTAATAAATACCATCATTATTCTGACTTCTGTTTTCAACACTTCTAGGGAGGCAGAGAATTTGGATTTGTTTGGCACTGAGATTGTAGTCACCTCTTTAAAATACACAGATATAAAACAAACCAGTGGCCCAAACAATGCATAATCTAAACAGATTCCTGCAAACTGAAGTCATCCTGGCTTCCTGATGCCAAAATCCTTTCTGATGAAATGGTTTTGCTTCAAAAATGAATACAGACATCGCGGCTGCAATTTAGTAGATGCATAACATCCACTCACCCACAAATATTTTAAGTTCTTAGTATCCTCCATGCTTCCCAAGTCCTCTGGATTAAGAATATTCTACATGATTATTCTGTTTTGTATATACTTCCTTATTTGACTGTTTGACTTTGTATTTTTTAAGGAATTGTACTTGTTCTATTTTTATGAAATTCAACTTTCAGAAGCCTTAATAAATATATCTATAATTTTATTTAATGTAACTGCACCACTTGTTTTCATATGATGCACATTTTCAATTTATATGTAATGAGCCGTTCTTAAATTAAGGTATGCTCCTCTCAAAAATTCTTTTAGCCTCAGTACCATAAAGTTTCCAGGCTTTTTACTATGTAATTTTTATTCAGCATTCTCTGCATAAGGACATCAAACTCAACAACACTTCTGGCATTAACTATTTTATTTCAAGCTATTATTCTTCTAGTATCAAATGTATTTTGTTTTATAAGTCACAGAAAAACAGTATTCTTTCAAATGAGATGTATAGTAAGTTTTACACCAAATACTATTGGCCTTTCCTTAATTTGTGTGAAGACTAGTGTTTTGTCTTTACATTTTGAAGCCAGCAGGTAGAAAAAAAGATAGCAAAAAGTCTCACTTTAAGTGTGCTTTATATGCATTTTATGCATGCAGTGTTTACTTATAAGATCAAAAATGTTGAGGTCAATTAGAACTTGTAGACAGCACATTACAATTCATTATTTCTCAACAGACTTAATGTACAATATTACTTTTAATAGGCGTGATGACATCAGGGAGCACAAGCTATAGCATTCACTTTCCAAGGTTATTCAGACTGGATGACACAAGGACTTGCTGGTACCATAAACATTCCCCACCCCTCCTACATGGACTGCATGTAAGCCTGCAAAACAAGCTTGCAAGTGCTGCAGGGCCCTGGATGAGTGGTTTGGCAGATGCATAGAAAAGATTTTTACTGAATGAAATAGCAGAGGGGAGTAAGCCTCTAGCGGTGATATAAATAGGGATTTCAGGAGCAATGTAATGATCTGCGTTCACCATAACTAAGTGCTGCCCATGACACACTATGACCAAAATGGTCTGGATGTGGAAGCTGTCCTTCCATTTTGTAAACTGGTCTGACTCAGGACAATGGTGTCTCAGTCAACAAACCAGCACTGGGTGGTTAGTCTAGACGATATTCTGTGCTGGGAAACATAATTTATTATACATGTTTGATATCCACAGCAGTGTTTTGACTGTTTAAATGCTTTTCCACTTGTTTGGATAGCAAGATATTTCTTCAAGTATCAGCATTATTACCCTAAAGAAAAAGAATTAGGAACAGAAATTGTATGCAGCTTGCACAATCACACAAGTCTTTTGAAAGAGGTAATTAGACCTTAGAGGGCAGACTGCCATGGCATATTGCAGATAGGAAAATCTTGCTCAATTCTGTGGTCTGCCATGCCTCTTGCATTTTACAAAGGCATTTTGCATTATTTGAGGGTAAACATTCTTATAAATATTAAAAAGCAGAGCAGTTATGGTTTGTTTTATTGCAAAGCAATATTGTCCTTTCCTTCCTCAAAATTCATTTTTCCCTTTTCTTAACAAAAATGTTCATGTAAGCAGATGTTAGTACCACTACATTCTCTGTCATGCCCCTTTAAATTAACTGCTCTTCCAACACTTTTTTAGACTTAGTGTCAAACAGCATCTTGCAGAAGTTCTGAGGCAATGAAAGTGTAACCATGCTGGCCAGTCAGCCCTGCTGTGAGTCAAAAGGCACTCCATAAAAAATTATTTTATTGCCATCTACATATATAATGCAGAGAGTTGGATTTCTTTAATATCAGGACCTTCAGACTGATCTCCAGTGTTTGAAAATGCTTTGTTTGTAAGGTCTTTGCTTTTTGTTTTCCAGAACTCATGCTTCAAGAAGAAAATCCAAGTATTAGTCTAAGGTTAAGTGCAAATAGATCCATAGAGTTGATCTCCAAACCATTTTCAGGTGATACTCTTCCTCCTTTCTTTCATACTGATAGACACTCAACCACACCCAAACCTACCTGAGATACCGCTCTTTACATTTGCTCCCTGTTATAGGTAGTAATAATGGTTTTATGAGGGGAAAAAAAGAAGTGAATTTCAGCAAACAGTTATCAGTAAGTGCAATAAATTCTCCATCCATTAGTTAGCAGTTGTACTTTAGTAATTTACATTCCTCAGAAGTCTTTTTCTTCCCTCTTTCATGGTTTCACTTATATAAAACATATGAAATATTTTAACTAATGCCATTTTACTTCTCTAAATTAAGTTTTCAGATGTTCAGTGGGCTGGTTCTGTAGTGAAAATATGGTGCACTCAGCAAAAAGAGGGCACTACACAAGTTGAGACTGAGCTCTTGCAGTGCTGGGGAGAGAACATGTGATTTCTGTAATAACTGATCGAGCTATCACAGCAAGGAATCAGCAGAAAACTGTAAGTGGCAAAGTGTTTTCACGTATGACAATAAGCAAATTGCAGACTGCCTACTTGGAAATCTTATTCTTTACATAACCAGTGAACAAAGTATTAAAAAGTAAGTGTACAAACAATCCCAAAAGAACAAATTTTCCCTTTCAAAATATGGCTGTCAATTAAAACAGCTTTACTAGAAAACAGTAATAAACTGCCTGACCCACCCAGTTTTCTCAAGGAGACGTTGTTACCTGCCATGAACAAAGTACAGCTGTTTTTCAGAGTTACAGTGCTAAATGCTTCATTTTTTTCCCTCCCTTCTCTTTGATATCCATGTTGATGAGAACAGTCTCTTTTCCCACATAACCACTGTCTGAGCTAATAGTAATAGTTTTATACAGCTGATGATGTAGATACACATAAAAGTGCCTGAAGCTGTGTTGAGGAGACACTTAACAAGGTGTGTATTAACTTAGTATCAAATAGCATCTTTAAAGGCTGCTTTTCTTACACACTTGGCCTTACCTGATCCCTTTTAATATGAAGGACTGTATACTGGATGGTTCAATGGGGATATTGGGGGGGAAAAAGCTAAGAACTGTTCTGCTCACAAGAAACAGAGTTCTGTGGCCTTTTTTTTTTTTACTGTTAAAAAGGTTTGACAAAGAGCATGAACATTTAAGGTTGTATTTTCCATTACAGCTCATGGCTATTGTTCTGCAGGACAAAATTTACAAGTGAAGGAAGCAGTTATTTATCACATCTGATATGATTTTCTGAAGAAAGGACACAGTATCGTGACGCAATGTCCTGGTTTTGGCTGGGATAGAGTTAATTTTCTTCCTAGTAGCTGGTATAGTGCTATGTTTTGGATTTAGTATGAGACGAATGTTGATAACACACTGATGCTTTGAGTTGTTGCTAAGTAGTGTTTAGACTAAGTCAAGGATTTTTCAGCTTCTCATGCCCAGTCAGCAAGAAGGCTGGAGGGGCACAAGAAGTTGGGAGGGGACACAGCCAGGGCAGCTGGCCCAAAGTGGCCAAAGGGGTATTCCATACCATGTGATGTCATGTCCAGTATATAAACTGGGGGGAGTGGGGCTGAGAGGGATGGCTCCTCGGGAACTAACTGGGCATCAGTTGGCGAGTGGTGAGCAATTGCATTGTGCATCACTTGTTTTGTATATTCCAATCCTTTTATTATTATTATTGTAATTTTATTATTGTTATTATTATCATTATTATTGTCTTCCTTTCTGTCCTATTAAACTGTTCTTATCTCAACCCACGAGTTTTACTTTTTTCCTTCCGATTCTCTCCTCCAGCCCATTGGGTGGGGGGGAAGTGAGTGAGCAGCTGCGTGGTGCTTAGTTGCTGGCTGGGGTTAAACCACGACACATGATTTTCCAAAGAAAGGACACAGTATCATGATTCAATCACATACTGTGATTGAAATCCTTATAAGTACAGGAACAAATCTTCCATTGCTGACCTCTAAGAAGTTACACTCTCTGGCATTAGCTTTACAAATCATATCCTTGCAACTTCTCCAAAGGGCAGTCTCATGCTGGTACATTCCTCCAGTGCAGAAGTACTTGATCAGAGATGGCACTGGTGTAATGGCTTAACTCCAAGGCACATGAATCTAGTGAATGGCCATGGTCAGGAATGAAAAAGATGCTCTGGGCCAATTTCTTCTAGCTTCTTAGGTCACACTCTTAACTCAGCTTTGTTTTGGGGTCAAGAGGGTGGTTGTTTGAAGAGCACAGAGTGAGATGTTTGGAAAGCACTGAGTGGGGATCCATGAGATTTTACTGCAGAACCCCTGTGGTGCTACTGAAAGTCCTGCACTTTGCTTCTCTTATTCCACTACAAAATCTTATGTCCAAATGTTAATAAACTGGCTAGTACCCTGGGCCGAATAGGGTTAATCAAGAGAAAAGTGAAAGGGGAACATTCTCTTCTTGTTAATTGTTTCCAGAACAAACCCAGCACGCACTAGAAGAATTAAAGTAAAGCATTTGACCAAGATTTGTTCATGCCAGACACACCTTTTCTTGCCTCCTTACAGAATACAGAAATGTGTGTCTCCCTAAGGGTGTTCTGCAGAGTTTTGAGATGTAACATTTTGACAGTGGAAAAGTACAAGTCTAAATATAGTACATTTTGACAAACTTTGTTTAAAACAATGTTCCAATAGATATCTGTTCAAAACTGTACCTTGTAATTGGTTCCTATGCAAAACCGTTTATTAATGGGGATTCTGCAAGCCAGTAATACCAGTACGCGGCCACAGAAGGGACTGATTGTTTTGGCAAGTATTCAGGCCACACCACAGACCTTAGGTTCACTTTATCTTTCTTGTAGTCTGGAGTGCAGGAGGTCTTACTTCTTTGATTCTTCCTTTTTATTTACTCACTGGTTCCTCTTCTCTGGCACATAAGATACTATGTCCTTCAAATGCACAAGAAGTACAGTTAGCTACTGTATTTCCAGAGTATTTCTTTCCCTGATGGATTCTAACCCACAGCTCACAAATTTCTATTTATACAGAAGGAGGAAAACCTAGCAGTGAGCAGGCAAAAAGAAGGAGACTATAACAAGTCTTTGAAGCATGGAAATTCAGTATCTGAAAATCCACACAGCATTGAAATCACAAATATCAGAGATTAAGAGTTTTAAGGAAAAAGAGTAGAACTAGTAAAAAGACCACTTTCTCCAGAAGTCTATGCTTCCAGCATTAGAGTTCCTTCATTATACACAAAATTCACAATACGAAACCTTTCATACATAATCCTGTGAGGGGTTAGTGGAGGCACGGGCACAGCTACTGGAAGAGAAAGGAGGAAACACATCCATGCAATGTTTATTGCTCTCTTGATAGGTTTTTCGTAGTGCAAATGAAGGATTCGCAGACAGCACTTCATTCTCTCCCCCACTTCTGTTTTTGATGAAACCCCCTGAGGTGACCGCTGGGAAACAGCATAGCGGGAGTAACAAGCAGGTCAGGATCTCCTCACAACTACCATCGCATACTGCGGCAAGCCTAAGAAGTGTGATTCTTCATACTTTACTGAAGCTCCAAGTCCTGTGACTGCAGGCATGTATTCTGCCTCATCTGAGTACCTAGAAAATACTTTATTTTTCCCCTCTCTGTTTTCTGATTTACTTTTAAAGCTTCATATTCCTTGCAGTAGGTTTTTGCTCACACTGTATAAACAGCTCTTCAGGCACTGCTGTGATACAGTACATGCCTACTGGAATGAGAATGAGAGAATGATAAGAAAACAAAAATGACAGAGAAGGAAAAATAGAGACAAAAAAATCTCAGCAGTGATGAAACACAGTGCAATTTTGCAGCATATTAAGTTATAAGATGAGATTTTAGATTTTAAAAACACTTTGAAGCAGAAATGGTATCTTCTGCACACTCTTTGATGACAGCAATTCTTTCTACTACCTTTCTTTGCAGCAGCCAAACTGTGCTGAGACACACAACTCCAATTTCAATGTAGGAAACATAATGTGGTGGGGGGGACACCCTCCTCCCACCTTCCACCAGCACTTGTTACTAGCCAGTAAAGACCCAGCAGGACACAGAAACTGAGCTAGTTTTTTCAGCTCTTCTTCCCCACCCCCCAACTCAAGAAATTGTGTTTAGAGTTAGAAAGCCCCCTGATCTGGACCTTGGCACCAGACTATCATTTTCCTGCTGAGGCATCACAAACGTTTCAGTGTTCCCCATTCCTCTTTGGCAAATCTTGCGCTGGCACTGTGACAAGTTGACCTCTGTGGAGGGGCTCACAGCCTCCATCCACATGGGTTATGAGAAACTGATGCCACACGTGACAACAACAGTGGCACTATCAGCAAAGAAATACCCAAATGCTCGAACATAACTTAGTACATAACGTAACTTAGAAAAGCTGCAAGTCACCCCATGGCTCAGGCTCTTCTCAGTGTCAGCTGTGAAGACTCAGTTATATTTAGCCAAGGATCATCCTCAATTTTTATTCTATATTTTGTCATCAAACTTAAACTGACTGCAGTGCCTTCTCTTGGGCAACTCTTCAACCTACAGGCAGTACAGCTCTGCCCCTGCCCCTGCCCCTTGGAGGGCAGGATGGGATTGGAAAAGATTGCCTGGATAAATAAACAGTTAAGAGAAATTTCTATAGGATCCATAAACATATATGATCATTTCTGTGAAAGAAGAACTGGAAAAGTGCAAAGGATTCTGGACATTCTAGAGATTTTTCCTCTGAGTCATTTCCACATCTGGGAATCTTTCCTTGCAGCCACATCAGAGACAGACCAGATCTTGCTCTGAACTCAAACTGAGGAACCCTTCAGGAAGAACTGTCTAGAATTTTATAATTCCAAGCAGCTCACATATGCAGCTCTCCCTTTGTAACTTACCTTCCAGAGGATTTTTTTTTTTAATAAAAAAAATGTTTATTTCTTTACTGGATGGAAAGTTGTTCACTTTAAAAACACTGAACATGTATTACAGCCTTCAGAAGAGATGTCCTTTTACCCCTCAGAAATGGATTCGCAAAGAGAAGAGCCCCCAGTACACAAGCCCTAAGGAAAACAGTGGCCAGTAGCCGTGCTGAGATGTGTTTTGAGAAGTCTTCTGTCACATCGAATCCCAGCCAGCGCATAGCTGATGTCCCCATCCAGCTGTGAAGGGTGGGGATCACAGAAGCCCAGTTAGAAGCTTCTTTTTGTTAGTGGCATGAAATCTGAAGTAATTTCTTAGAAATCCCTAGGACCCTAAGCCACTGCATGGAGACTGCCAGTCCATGGCTTTTAGAAAAAAATAAATATAAAAATCTCTGAAACCTCCTGAATTTCAGTGAGAGGGGAAAGTCCTCTGTCCCTTCCACCTGCAGTAAAGGAAGTTCCAGCCATATTATATGGTAAAGTCCATGCTTACATGGTTGAGAAAAACCAGAGCCCCCCTAACTTCCACATGATTCTTTTTTTTTAAACCTCCTAAAAGGCACCAACTAATGAAGCTATGCTGATGAAGTGAATTATTTACAGTCCCTCATAATATTCTTGCCACTAAATTGGAGAGATACGGGTTTGATGGATGGACTCTTAGATGGATAAGGAATTAGCTGGATGGCTGCATCCAAAGAGTTATAGTCAACGGCTCAGTGTCCAGTAATGAGTAGTGCCTCTCAAGGGTCCATACTGCAACCAACACTATTTTATATCTTCATTAACAATATAGACAGTGGGAATGAGTGGACCCTCAGCAAGTTTGCAGATGACACCAAGCTGAGTGGTGCAGTTGATTCACTTGAAGGAAGGGATGCCATCCAGAGGGACCTTGACAGGCTTGAGGAGTGGGCCCATGCAAACCTCATGAAGTTCAACAAGGCTAAGTCCAAGGTCCTGCACCTGAGTCAGGGCAATCCCCAGTATCAATACAGACTGGGGGATGAATGGATTGAGAGCAGCCCCGGGGAAAAGTACTGGTGGGTAAAAAATTTTATATGAGCTGGCAATGAGCACTTGCAGCCCAGAAAGCCGACTGTATCCTGGGCTGCATCAAAAGAAGCATGGCCAGCAGGTCAAAAGAGGTGATTCTCTGCCTCTTCTCTGCTCTCGTTAGAACCTACCTGGAGTAGTGCATCCAGCTATGGGGTCTCCAGTACAGGACAGACATGGACTTGTTAGAGTGCGTCCAGAGGAGGGCCACAAAAATGATCAGAGGGCTGGAACATCTCTCCTATAAAGAAAGGCTGAGAGTTGGGGTTGTTCAGCCTGGAGAAGAGAAGGTTCTGGGGAGACCTTCAATACTTAAAGGGAGCTTATAAGAAAGACGGAAAGAGACTTTTTACCAAGGCCTGTAGTGACAGGGCAAGGGACAATGATTTTAAACTGAAAGAGGGTAGGTTTAGATTGGACATAAGGAAGAAATTTTTTGTGGTGAGACACCGGAACAGGTTGCCCAGAGAAGTTGTGGATGTCCCATCCCTGGAAGTGTTAAAGGTCAGGTTGGATGGGGCTTTGAGCAACCTGATCTAGTGCAAGATGTCTCTGCCCATGGCAGGGGGGTTTGGGCTAGATGATCTTAAAAGGTCCCTTCCAACCCAAACCATTCTATGATTCTATGATTCTATGATTTGCATCCCATAGCTCCAGTAATATTTCATTTGGTGTGAAGTTCCTACTAGGTCTGGCTGGTGGGCTACATAACAAACAAAGGATAAAGTGAATCAAATCCCATTTTTCTGGAGGTGGTTTGTTTTCCCTTTCATGTCCTACTGCATGGGTCGCAAAGTCTTTGAATGCTTACAATTTTATTCAGGGACACATATGCAATACGGGCCTACACAGTGTCCCTTTAGTTTTCCTCAAAATGCATTCACCACTGGTCCCTCTTTTTTTTCCTCCTTTTTTCCTCCTCAAAGACTAGTAAATTATATTGCTTGTAATCAACTTCGAAAAGAACAAAATCTTCAGATTTATAATCATATCTCTAATCTTCTGAAGAAAAGGAGAAGACTCTAAAGCTAAAGCCCTACATGAGCTGTCTGTCCCAAAATCAGACATGAATGAGGGTAAAATATGAAGGCTGTTTGTGTATGACAGCACTGTATACAAAAAAAAAACCCACCGCACCTTGTAAAGCAGAAATTATATATTTGTTCTCCACTTGGATTTAAGGTAGCTATCACTTATCAAAGTGTAAGTGTATTCTAAGGACATAATGTTCTCATTTACTATGCTTCTGAAGAGTGCTCTGTAATTTCCTTAGTAAAGGGTGCAGGTAAGTATTCCTGCCAAACAGACAGGCAGGAGCTGAAGATCATCTCTGACTCAACCTGGATTCAACAGTTTGAACCCCAAAACTTCTGGCTTCAGTCTGTTATTGTAGAAACACTTCATCTACCAGAGGCAGGTCCTTCAGGAAAGATGCTGCACTGAGAAAGAACTTCAGAGTCTTCCAAGCTGTATCCCATGACAATTACAGTTCTACATAAAGAAAATGGAATCACAAGCTATACCTGCTATGTTCTTCCAAATGTTTTGTCAGTAAGTAAAGACATAAAGTGTCAGAGGGGCTTTTGACAAGAACAGTGATTTCTCCCTGCTCTACTCCAGTCCCTTTTACCTTCCAGAGAGAGACTTTTCAGTGCAGTTTGAATCTGCAGGTGATCCTTTTGATATTACTTCCCTTAAATTTCTGCATTGCAGCTATATGCCTACAGAGGGGGCATATTTGCCAGTAGTTGAAAAATGACATTTGGGAGTCCATGGAAACTGTCCACAGCTTCTCTTCATCTGGAGCTTTTCAAATCTTGGCTAAATTGCTTTACCAGAATGAAAAGCACCTCATAAATTGAGTTCTCAGGAAGGATATTTAACAGAATGCAGTTGCTTTCTCTATGAAAAATTTTTTTTTTTCCTTAAAATAGTTATTAGTTAACCAAATATTTCATAGCAATAGAAGAAAAAGGATATGCAGCACTACATAAGGAAAGCACATTTAAAAATAGGAACTGTGGTTCTTCTGTATCAATTATGAACTTAAATAAAAGCAACAAGCAACCTTTTTGATAACTTTCCAACCCCTGAATGTAAGTTATCCTTGAAATTAGCATTAAGTTAGTAAGACTGCATTCATTTTAATTGACTTCTCATTTTTATTAGAGATGATTTAAAGGTAATTGAATCCATCTGCTATAATGCATGAAATAGTGCAACAGAATCTATAGTCAAGCAGTAAGAGCAGCCTGACTGTGATGCTGGTGTAACTCTGGTTCTAACGGTGACTTCTGAGTACTCTGGATGAAAGCTGTAAGTTTTGACTGCAAATTGTTTGTGGGCTCAATATTGATGCTAGAAGGGATGCGCATCAGGACAAAGTCAGTTGAAGCAAAGCACATTTTAATCTCACAAGGTAGCCAGACCTTGGAGCCATATGAAAATACAAACCGAAAGCTGCAGGCAATGGAGGAACTGCATGAGAATCCCTCATCACTAAGGTAAGCACCATCATCCTCAGCTCCAGATTCCCCTCATCAGACTTTTGCCAATATGCAGATTTTTCACATGACCTTCGTCTGTTTATTGCAAATCACAGCAAAACTACATTTCAGCTTCACAGATGGTAGGTTTGGTCTTCTGGCTGAAAGTATTACAAATTGTCTTGGAAATTTTAGATCTGGGCTTGCTTTCAAGGGAATCTTGAGTGTATGTTCCAGCAAACACATCAATTTCATTAACTAGCCAAGCCTCCAATATTAAAACTCAACCCCAGTCTTCCTTCGGTGTCACTGTTGACATTCTGATTAAATCCAAATGTCCTAGGGATGTAAAATGCAAACCATAAGAATAGAGACTTGTAGGAATAAATCTGTATAGAGGTGAGGAATTCAAAGTCACAAATACAACTTTTCTAATTACACATTGGAATAAAACTGCATTTTCTGGATAGATTATATGCTTGCAGCTATTTTTGATGTTACCAGTAGCAATGTAATCCTTAATTCATATTTATAAACCTGACATCCTCATTCTTGGTGATTCAGTAGATTGTGAAAGTGGTTTTTTTTTTAAAAAAAAAAGCTCTCTCAATAAACCCTAAGATATATTTTAATCCTTTGAAGGTAAATTGAATAATTCTCCAGTGAAAATTTACTACCTTGACATGGAGAGGAACGAGAAACAGAAAATTCTAGTTGAAACTTTATCATAGAACGCTGGACCTGGCTGAACTTTTATAATTAGGTTATTTTTCTTGCTTTTCCTGTCTTACTAAGGAAAAGAGTTTCAAGTTAATACTTCCATACAGTTAGATTTCACATTTGAAAAAGCTACTGTTGTGAAGAGTTCTTTCTAATAGATGGTACCAAGCTCACATTTAGACCTGCTGCCAGATGCCAAAGAGATTGAAAACGCCCCTAGATGAAGGGGGTTGGACTAGTCAACCTTTAAAGGTCCTCTCCAACGCAAACTATGCTATGATTCTATGATCATCTGTCACAGACTATCCTAGATTGGAAATGTCCAATAAATATAATGTATCCAGACATTGCAATGAATTTTTAAAGGAAACTTGCACATACTGGAGTGGAACAAAATAATGAAACATATATGGTACATCAAAGTTGTTTATGGAACAAAATAAACATTTCCTCCTGGGAAGGGAGGAAAAAGATTTAGAAGAGAAATGTTTCCTACATTACTGCTTGTAATTAAAAAACTTAAACAATCATTCAGTAAAGCCTCCTTTTGCCCCAAGATCTTCTTTGCCATTTCAAGTATCACTTATAAATGAATATTATAATAATTTATGGTAAGGTTATTATACACTCATGCAGATTCATATTTTAATAATTTTTTTCCTATAGCAGACTTTTTCTAATTATACTAATAAAATATTTTGAGCACTAAACTCTTTTGCTAATCTTTTATAATACCTGGTATTCTGGAAATAATTATTTTGATTTTTTTCTTTTCTTTTTTTTGCATTCATAGCTACAGATAGAGATAAAATCTCTATATAAAACTCTGAAATGCCAGGGATATTCCTGAAACACTGGAGCACAGTCCCAAAGCAAGCTATGGTTATCATAATTATTTTTATAGAAATTAAGTATGTGTTAGGCACTTTACAAAAATAGGGTTAAATTCTAAACCACATCTGCAGCCTGCTGAATCACTACTGTTCTAAGGGTGGTTCAGCAAGAGCCCCAGTCTACAGTAATCAGACAGCTATTCTGAAGTATGCCTGCTGGGAATGCCCCTAAAATGCCAGCAACCAGCTGGGAACAGCTAAAGCACAGTAGCTACTGCTCTGATCCTTTCTGTTCCTTCAGTTTTCTTCAGAAAAAAACCCAACCAAAACCCACAACAAAACCACCACCACCAAACCTATCTCAATAACGTTATTTAATTTATCAGTATCTGCTCTTAGCATTTCATCTAGCTTTGTAAACTGTCTCTTGTTATTTTGGTTGTCTCCAAGTTTGCCCCAAGCCCTCCAAGCTTTCCCATTCTGACGTCTTCTATGTCTACGTCTTCACCCACATCAGCTCAGTGAGAATGATCCACGGGCACTTGCAGGGTCACACTCCCTGGGCATCCACATAATGCATAGGCTTGGGGTGCTCTCAGTAGCACTAAAAGAAAGTCCTAACAGACATAAGGGACTAAGACCTCAGGACCGCTGATCCTTTGCAGCACTCTCCATTGGATACTCACTGGCAACTCGGGATAAAAATTTGCATCGGAGAGTGCCTGAGGTCACTCCCATGTAGTGAACCACAAAGTACCATCACCTGCCCTGTGCTCCCTCAGGGCTCGCAAACCTTCATGCGTAGGAGGGTTCTTGGAAAAAAATGAAATGGCCCAAACAAACAGAAGAGTTTCTTCGGCTTTCATTAGACTATCTCAAAAGCCAGCCCTAGCAGAGCCTGGTTTTGAGCTGGGACAGATGCTCTGCACTGGCTACACATGCTTGGCAAGGCTGGGGCTGGGGGCCCCCCAGCAGGCCAGTCAGAGGACTCTTACTGCTCCTCTTCCCCTCCCTTCAATCTTCATTTGGAGGCTGATGAAAAAATATAGAGTATGGTTTTCTTTGGATGGCTCCTGTGCTGCTCACAGCCAAATGTTCCTGCCAGAAACATGTAGTTTCTCTGGGGGAAAGGTGGGGCTTCTGTTGAGGACAAGAGGCTGATCTTGATATTGGTGATGAATCACATATAAAACAGGGAATCGCATATAATGTGGGCTTGAAAACAAGAAAATGTTTCCTTTACGGCCAGACTTGTCAAGTGGGCTCAGGGCACTTCAACAAGACATCTCTAACATGGTCTTCAGAGTACATGGCCTGAACAAGGGACTGGTTGGTAGAATGTGAGATTTATAGGAACTTTGGTTTTGGTCACGTGTGTTTCCAAAGGTCACACTGAATTGTGACACATTAACATACAGATGTGGTTCATCTCGGACAAAGCATTTTCTAAAAAGGCAGGGCATATACAGCAAAATCAATAAAAAGTACCAAAAAAGAGGGAATAGTCTTGCGTTGTAACTCTGCTCTGTGTTCCAGCGAGCAACACATGCTTTGGGGTTTGAAAGTATTGATTTACAATTATATCAGAATTAATCAATTTAGCACATTTAAATGGAGTTCTTTCGTGGGTATATATGCTACTTATTCACTCTTTGATATTCTGAACTTAATTCTTGTTATCTGGTTTTCATGTCTGGTCCAGATTGGAAATAACAGCAACAAATTTGACAAGAAACTAGTCTATTGCAAACATGTTTTTCCTGGTTGCAGGCACTGCGCAAAGGAGCCTGTTATCCCCCAGTATAGGTGCCTATGGAACTGAAACCATGAAAGTCAACCTTTGCTTTATGTAAGGAAAATCATTTTGCAAAGAACTCGATATCCTCCAGTGGAGTTCACATTTCAGAAAATCATCTACAGTCAGTGGAGTACTAATACCCCAGCACATCGGTCTGCAGTGAACTCCAAGCATATAGGCCATGGGCTGAAGAAAAATTCCACTAAAGCTAATGCAGTGTCGTGATCTGCGCTGTTGCAACGCCATGAATGAGGAAAGATGATAAATTATGCGCACAAAAAGAATGCAGCCCAATGTAACATTCACTCCCTCTCCTCACAGCTGAGTAATTTCTACAAGCATCATGCAATAACTCTGGTCGCTCTAGCCAAAAGGCAGTATGCATCCTGCCCACACCTTCCTGCACTAGATATGTCAGTGAATCAACTGCAATTTCATTAATCAGCAGCAATTCCCTCTCCACAGTTTTAACGAACTTCTGAGAATTACTAATTAGAAAATAGCTTTTCATTTTCACAGTGAGGTAAAAATTCCATCTTTTATTTAAGCATACGACTTAAACAAATTCACCAGAACCTTTTTTACATAAGGCTGCAAATGCACATAGGCAGATCTGCAACTAAAATAACTGACTTGACTTTGCATTATCCCTGTTGAAGTTAGATATTTAACTGACAGTACATATCAAAGAAAGATAAAAAGCATTTTTCTAGATGAGGAATTTAAATTACTAAATTTTTTCTTTTTAAGGATTAGAAATTTCATACCCGTTTTTAAATCAGATGAAGGGATATATGTTTTGGAATTCATAAGCAAGTTCACTTAACAGCAAAATTAGTGTTCCTTCCTTTAAATACCAAGGTAAAAATAGATTTTCATTTATATATGCAGAGAGTTATTAGTAAATAATTTATTCTCTATCTTGGAAATGCAACAAATGCTGAGCTAGATGAAAAATAAAAAGAAAACAGAGAATGGAGTTAGTGGTATTGAACTGATGTTGTCTTGTTTTCTTTACCAATCAAAAAACCCTGCAATAAGAAATCAATCACAATGTTACTTGATCTTTATTAACAGACCATTAAAATTGTTGTCAGTGGACTTGCTGACTCCTTGGCAGGGCAGGCTGCAAACTGCTTTTGCAGGCACATATTGAATGATTTCCCAATTTTTTAAGGATAAAGTATGTTCAGGCACATTTTGTAAAATACCAAAATTGACTGTCATACATAAAAATAGCCACAATGGGTAGTTTAACTTTTTAATGAAAGATGCACAACGTTGTCTTTCTTCAGCCAAAAAGATCCTTTATTTTAAAGACAGCCACTTCCTTGCAATTTTACTGAAGAGAAATGTGCAGGTCTCCCACCCACTTACGACTGAGTGATAACTTACATTCAAATCTCTGAAGTTTTCCACACAGTTCTTTTTTGTAAGCTACAGTAAATCAAATCCTGTCTTTTTTTTTTTAATCTTTCCAACCTGCAGTATAAAACTACCACAAAAAGTTGTGTGGTCTGTCCTGCTTCTTTCTTCCTTCGAAGAGGAACAAAAAGATTATTCCTCTGAGCCCAGCATAATGTAGTAACCTTCTTATTTATGGTACAGGTATTTTCGGTGCAGCAGTTTCCTTGTAATCATGGGCGCACTGCCAGCGGCGGCTGCAGGCAAAGCATGAAGAGCTAACGCTGAAGCACTACGTGCCTCCTGACAAGTGACCCTCCAGCTGGCCCATCCTTCCCCCAGACACGGGGTAGGGACCAGCCACCAGCATGGGGCACCCGGATGGATGTTGGAAGGGATGGGCACAAGGCGGAGGAGATGAAGAAGCCCAGAGGAACATGACGCCCTGGGAGAGGTGAAGGCTTTGAGGGGAGGAGCAGGGCACAACGTGGGTGCTCTTATAGAATTGATCCTAACTTATTTTTGCCTTAAGCATGTCTTTGGCTTGATTCTGCACTGAATTCACTTCTGGAGGGAAGCAGACGACACTAGAACACACCCATTCCTAACTAGGATTTACTGATTTACACAATACCAGAAGGAAGGGGTAGAGGTCGGAAAGATGTAGTCATACAGGTATTTGGAAGAATGATATATGATAATGAAACCTTACCGACTCCTTAAGTGTTCAGCAGTTTTTCGATCAGAACCTCGCCTGAAGGTACCATCACCACCTCATATGATGACCCATATCCTTTTTCTGATAAGTTATCTTGCCTTCATGTACTGGTTTACTTTCCAGAGTGAAAAGGTGGTAACTTCTTCTAATGATTCACTCTCTGTGCCTTTTACAAAACACCATTTTTCAGGTTTTTTCTGCATGGCTTCTGAAGACACAGTTAAAAATATAAATACCAGTATACACACACACACACATATATATATAAACATATGTCTCTCCAGTACATTCTAAATGACTAATCTGAAGGGACATGATTCTCCTAAAATAACAATGTCTCCAATGAAGTACAGCAAAGCAGTACGCTAAGGATCACCAGACAAGTCAGGAAGTAGCATCAGAAATAATCTGGCAGGACATAAGAGAAAAAAGCATGCTATGAGAGGGCAGATATTTCAAACCCTGGAAGTATGAAGGACAAGTCATATTCTTATTCAGCATTTATGTTCCTTCGGGGTTTGAACCAGAGCACATGTCAATACTACTGTTGTTGCTACAACAATTTAGGATAAGTGAGAAATCGAACCAGTCTAATCTAAATTAGGCAAACTTCAGTTATTAACAAATACAAAGGAATAATGGAAAAACTAATTGTAAAAAGAGCTGGTATCACGTACACAGGCAGAAACCTGCCCCCACTGGTGTCTCGTAACAGGGAAGAGGTGCAGTGGATGGCAACCTGCACCCCATAAGCAGAACCCCTGATGGTGTCCCCCTGCTCCGAATGCCTTCTTACGCCTCGGGAGAGCCACAACACTGACACCCGTCCGCTTGTATTTCAGGTCGTACATAAGAGGAAGCAAAAGGCTCAAAGGGGGAATGCTTGTGGCAAGAAACAGCAGCTAGGCAGGGAAGCTGCCTGCATGCAGAGCCACCAGCAAGGCTGTGAGAATCCACACTGATGCCTCCTGGGACATGCAGTGAGGAAGGAGCTGCCCCACCACCATGTCCCCAAAGGCACACAGCAGTGAGTGAACCTATGGGCACTTCAATATGCATGTGAAGTGAGAAATGGGTCATGAGCTGTATGGCTCGAGCTGCTGAAGAAATGGGATTTACCCGACAACTAGCAGCAGTGACGCAGAAGAGGTTTTGAATAGATATTGAGGTAGTCTTTTACAATATGTCTACATTATTTGAGAAACTGAGAAGCTACATATGCTGCCTGCTAGGACTCTGCCTGATTGCCAACTATATCTACAAGCGATTTGCTGTAGAAGTATCTACCATCTGTAGTCTGAGGAGGTGGACAAGATCAGCACTACACACTAATTTGGACTTGCCCAATTTTCCTTTAATTAAACTCCACTGAAATAAAGTATCGCTAATGCATCCACCTATGTCACTGAAGGCAAATGCCAAACTCATTCACCCATGCTTTTTAGAAATGGTAACCAAAATCAGTATACCCACAAAAGCAGTGGGTTCTACAGCTGAGCGGCCTGGGATGTTCACTCCTATTTTCCTAAGGACCTCTTTGCAGAAGGAAGTTTCCCTGTCAAATATAGCAACCACAGTATTTTGTCTGCACTCAGCTGATGGACACCGAACTTCTTCCTACCAGTCACACTTCCCTAAAGTTAAATCTGTGATAAAGACAACCCTTATGACACTCTGAGTAATATTTTATAAGCAGTGATCAACTTAAGCCACATTCAAGAGCCATATTTAATCCTCCAGGGTACCTCCAACAGCAAAAGCTGCCTGGCAGGCCAGCCCAGCTAGGGGAAAGCTGTAGCAGACTGACCCGCTTGTTTGTCTTGAGGAGGGACGAGACCAAGACATGAGACCGCTACAAGTAGAGGGTAGGTACAAAGGAAAATTTGGGGGGGGCTACTCTCCCATCTTTGGGTTAGTAACCACAGCATATCCAAGATCAAGCCCATCTGGGGGTACAGGCAAAGAAGTGCCAAAGAGCAACGGTGAGAAGAGGCAAGGACAGGACCTTGCTCCAGGGACCACCTCAGAAAAAAAAAAAAGAGACAGTGGTATGCGAGCATAAAGAAAGGTAAAAGTCCAAGAAAGTCTCTTTTGAGGAAGATCCTGGTTTACATGTGTATTTGGTGTCCATACTTCAAAAAAAAAGATGTATTACAAAAACATTTTACTCAATTCACTGAACTTGGACAAGAAATTCTGAGAATGTACCAGGTAGGCTTGCAGTCAGAGTCCCAGGATTTCTTGTGTCAGTCTTAAGTTGTAAAGTTTGTACAGTTGGAGCCACCACATTTTTTCTTTAATTGTGACTATTTTGTGAGGGTCGTCTAGCTTTGTAACTTGATTGTTTGTATTAGGATTGTTTTCCCATTTTGCAATATAAAGCAGACACTCTGTCCACCTCCTGCCTCTCTAAAACAAAAATACAAGCAGAGGAGCAAGGCAGAAATGGCTTTTATAGGTTCCCTCAGTGCACCAGTACACTGCAGAGTTATCTAAATCACTCTGTGTTTTGTAAAATGTTGAAATTATTTGTCTTAATTTGCTGAGTTAAAGGCTGGGGTTGAGCAGGAAAAGGGAAGACAGTTTGCTCAGTGAGGAATTTTTCAGTATGAATAAAACTTCCAACTTAGCGTAAACTGATTTCATCTACCCTGAAAACCAAAGTCTAAAACTGTCCTGCATTATGCAGGAAGAAAAGAAAAAAAAATAGAGTTTTTATTTTGTTCCTGCAGCCAATGAAAATACTGAAAGCCACATTAAATCAGCTCTCTAATAGTACTAACCCATCAGGAAAACATAGTTTCATAATTAAAAAAGAAGTAATTTCCCCTGTTTTCTACCTTTTTATATGAAAGACCTGATTGATGGGAAATAATCCACGGCAATGCTATTTAGCCAAGGAGCTGGTCCCAGGCAGCTGCAGGCCAGGAGGCAGCAGGGGCATCCCCACACCGGCTGCTCGTCCGTCCTCGCCACCGGCCTCCACACGTTTCAGTCACCTGCCAGGTATTGACCGTGTAACAGGGGAACAGGTTTGGCTCTTTCAAAGTACAAATTGAAGGGCATGCTCCTCTCAGCTTTCATCTGAACAGCGATTGCAGGGGGAAAATCCCTGCGTTCTCCCTGCGCATCAGGCCTTCCAGCACAAAATACGGAGGAAAACTTTATGTGCCTTCATGTAAATGTGTTGTCACGGGCACACACTCTCTGCCTGTTGTATTAAAATTTCAAGGTGATCAGCATCTGAGTATAACAAACATCCTGAAAGCCCAGTTGCCTTATTGAACCAAATCTCTCCAACAAAACTGGACTTATTCCTGGATGCAAGTCAGGAATAATCAAAAAATAAGATCTTCAACAAGTAAACACTCCAAATCCATGTAATGGTTCAGCCCATGAAATCAAGGCTAGAGATCTTTTTTCCACATTAAATATGTTATTCCTCTTTGACCACCTAAGTCAGTCACACCAGCTGTAAGCAAACCCAGCCACGCTAATTGGACACCTAAACAAGACCCAGTCCAGCTCCCTTTTTTCTGGAAATGATATGTTTGTTTCTCCTTGCAGAAATACATTATTCCAGAATCAGTGCAAATACAATGAGTCAACTCCAAGCACTGGTATGATCATATAAACACCTTTCTGCACCTCAGCAAAAAGTTTCAGGCCAGCGGAGTCTCGGCTCTTGGAGCAGGGACTTTCAGACACCCAAAGACCACAGCAGCGTGCGGAACCTCCTGAGGCTGCAAGTGCCCAGGACTCGGTGTTGGGAGCCTCCTGGATGTCGGATGCTGACCCTTCATCCCGGTCTGACCTGGCACATGCATGTGCATTGATGTGCAAAGATACACTTCAGATCTAAACATACCCTTTTGGCCAATCTGTTTGCAAGATGGACTCATGACGGAAACAGGTTCAGTAAGAAGGGCTCTCTGTCCCAAATTAACTGTCATCAAATATGGGTGCAGAAGATTTTAATTAGTAGTTTATTAAGAAACACTTCATTAAAGAGAGGAAAAGAGCAAGAACAAAGCAGGCTTATCTCCTGAATCATTAAAGAAACAAATCCACAAATGCTGACAAATTTCTTCTAATTAGTCTTTAGTCAACAGCTGATGCCTCATTAAAAAAGAAAAAAAAAAAGAAAACAAAACCCAGCAAACAGTCCCCCAAAATATACATTCTGCTTAGTAATAAATCTGTTGTATCTGTCATAGAATTTCCTGAGGGCAGAAAACTGTTCTCTTCTGATGTTACAAAGCTTATTTATACAGACATTTATCATAATTTCTTTTAAGTTCATGTGAAAAAGATCCTAAAAGGTCCTAAAAGGATATCATCTATATTTTACCACTGGTGACTACAGAGGATTAGTGACTCATTCTTGATGTCACCCTAATCAATGGCATTACTCATCCACTTTGATAGGCACAAGATTAAATTCTGAAGTTGAAATCCTAATTTCCTGAAATCAACAGAATTTTTCTATCCATTTTACTGGGTTCAGGATTTCAACCTGAAGCTTTGAAGAGAACAGAAGTTATTCACTCCTTTGCAGAGGCCTAACACCTCTGTCCATGGGCCTTAAATCCCTCTTAAATCTGGTCTGAGCACTCTGGTAATGTATAGTGCTTGCATCTCTCACCTGAATAATGGCAAACTTGTCCCCAGAAAGTAATAGAGCAACATACATTTCTGGCATATTTTAAAACGCAGAAGTCTACATAAAGAGATACAAGTCTGCTTTTTTTTGAAACAAGACTGCATACCTTGTACATGCACTAGCAGTCTACACTCATATTTAGCCCTGTGTTGAATGCTAAAATCTGTTTCCTACTTACACTCCAGTATCATTTGCAGACACTGCACCATCAGCTTCATGGATTACACATGTGTTACCCTGGTTCCCTTGTTTAACAGCTAGCCCCAGGAGCAAACTTTTTCTTCTGCTTAGGAAAAAAAAAAGCAGGAAAATATTCCTTTTATAAAGCCAGTTGTCTAGACAGCATGCATTATGAATAGACCAAAACATGCTCTTCCATATATATTTCTGATTCTCATTTGATTGAGTAAGTAGGGAGAACCCCAACGATTTGGTGGTTTTATATTATATATTCAAATTATATCTTGTACACTTTAGAGTCAGTCTAAATCAACATACAAGAAACATCAATGAACTTGCTGGCCAACATTTAAACACTGCATATATCTCATTTGCACAACTCCAACCTCCTGGAATGAGCTGGTCCATCCCCCTTTTAGAAGTTTTTCCTGTTTGCCAGGTTAGCATTTTCTCCCAAACAAAACGCACTGATGTGCCACCTAGCTCTAGAGAGTCTTCTTGGGGGAGCGGGGGGAGGGAAGAAGGAAAGTATTTAATTTTCAAATGGACAATTTAATGCTGGGCATGCATACTTTCTTCTAATAAATTTCAGATGGCTTTGGATTTGAGAACAAGACTATTAGACAAAATGACAAAAGACAGTGTTAAAGTAAAAATCCAACTTCAAAATCCAAGTTATTCATTTACCTAAGGAAGAGTCAGAAGCATTTTTGCTACAGAAAAAAACCCCAAACCTCAGGATACATTATTGTGGCTTTGTACTATTCTGTTTCATGTATTAATTTTTATATATATCCCTTACCACACCCTAATCACTCCTGCTAATATTACAAGCTGTACCCCTAACCTCAGGAAGGCTAAGATGAGCTTTCACTACACTGCAGAAATGAAGGCATCTTTGTAATTAACCTTTTGTAATCATATAGAAAACAAGATAAGAACAGAAAACATAACACATAACTCTTCCATCCTTCAAAAAAGAAATAAGCAACTTTCCTTATTAAGGAATAGTATTCAATTGTAAAAAAACTTTTTGTGGTAATAGGTGTCACAATGCTAGTGCTGCATTCACCTAGTCCTGGCACATGGGACATCGAGACGATGGTACTACAATAATTCTTAATCCATGCACTTTAACTATACAAATGGGAAGCCCTTCATCTTATTTATAAAATACCGCAAAGAAGCAATGCAGAATCTCTCAGTCAGTTCCACGCCCATAGACCCGTTCCTCCACAGTATGGCACCATGGCTTGACTTCAAAGCATCTTTACTGGTAGCAGTGAAAGGACAGAGCCTGAATGAGTGACACTTGCATTGTTGGGGAAGCCCCAGATGACAGTCCTGGTGTAAGCCAGCCACAAATTCAGTAATGCTTATGAAACAGTTTAGCTATCTTCCCAGTCCAGGGGTGAATCCAGACGCAGGATCACGTAGGTTGACTGAAAAGACACTGAACCTGTTGGTCTGGATAGATTATGTGGTCATGAAGATATCTTAACGTGAGATGGTGTTAATGGCTGCCATCAATCACGGCTTTGATCTCTAGACAATATTAGATCTTGTCTCTAGGCAATGACAGTTCTTAAACTTAATGGGTATGCTAACAGCCTTCATTCAGGCTGCATGAAAGCAGCAGCTGAATACTTCAATGGATTGAGATAACGAGACAATAGAAGCTACTGCCCAAGGCAATCGTGCACATGATAAAACCTAAGTAAGGCGATACTTTTAATATCCCCAACTATCTTATTTGAAAAAAACGTTTAATTCGTTCTCCATTTATCCAGGGAGAATGGAAGTCAGCATATCCATTAGCTTCCACTCTATCTGAAATTGCCTAAAAAAATGTCACAAAAAAGCCGGCACAGCTTATTAACTCAAGGGCAATGCTCCTTCTGTTGCTTCCAGGATCTGTGGACAACCTGACCACTTCGTGTCACCCAGGGCAAGCATCCTGCAAAATCAAGGCAGCTCACAGGCACACTAGACCACTGACTAACATGGACATACAAATGGCTCTGCATAGTCAGCTAAATCCAATGGGATTTTCTTAGCTCTGCTAGGCCTAGCAGAATCACTATTTTGCACCAATCTTCTCAGCATGCATGGCTTCATCAGCCTTCTCTCAACTGGGTCTGAGCCAGCTGACTGCATCCCTGCTCGAGGTAATGAAGCCTTCCAGAAACGGGAGCACCGAAAAGCAAAGTGAAGAGATGCCGAACGGCTCTGTGAGAGCCAGGCTGTCCTTGGCATGGATGGCAGGCAGATCCTGCTGCATCTTAAGCAGCTCCATTCAGTGCTGCTCTCATGCCTTTCCATCATACTTCCCATCCAGGCCTTCCCTTATCTACATGCCACAGGTCCCTCTCTTCTCCCTCCCATTACCCCGAGAGATAAAAGAAGGCTGCTGGAGGTCAGTCCTCAAGCAGGCACTTTGCCAGAGAGACGGAGCAGGCTGCTTGGGTTTTTTTGTGGTGTCAAGTTAATTTTTTTTTCTCCTTGTTCTTTCAGGGCCTGCTGGTTTTGCCAATATTATTTCATAAAGAAAATCTTAGACTTACTCTAGCGTGGAGTAGTAAATTACTCACCAGTCCTCTGAAAGCTCAAAATCATCCCAGTCTATGAATGCAAGAGAAGATATATCAATGAACAACAACAACAACAAAAAAAACCCAAACCAAAACAACACACAACAACCCAACAAAAAAACCTATTGAGATCAAATTAACTCATATTTCTTCCTGATTTTCTCTAATGTGTTTTCCCCTGTCAAGATAAAAAAAAAAACCAAACCAAACCAAACTTCTAGTTCTACATAGTAAAACTGAGACTCTCAAGCCATATAAATATCACCAGTAATTAATGTTATATTATAAAGTACTGCTACTGTACACAGATTTTAAAAGAAAACAGGCAATGACAAGTTATTTACTATGTTTCTAGAAGCCTAAGGCATAGATTTATTTAAAATACACTGTAACATGATTGTTTCCTCAGAATTATTATACAGCTAACATCTCATATAAAATTGAATGATTAACATGGTAAAACAAACTTACTTAGCAAAAGAAAAGCTCTGTCACAACATTGTATTTTAGGCACAACACTGTATTTATAAACTCTCCCCAAAACATACTGGAACTGCCAAATCTACTCTTGACACACAATTCATACAGCCCTGCTAAGAAATGAGTGAAACCAGGCAGTGCTAGGGCTGTAGGCGTGCAAATACCATCTGAAAACATCTTTGTGGGAAAGTGCCATTTTGATTGTGTAACTGGAGGCCCAGAATTCATATCAAGGAACAATTATATTCTCTACTACAGTGGCAATGATCTGATTAATTCAATCTAGTTGATAGATGTCGTTAGTGATTTTTATTAGCAAATTGGCCCCACTGTATTTGCAGACATGACATTAATGCTCTTTGAGGGCTGTGCCACATCAAAAAGAGCAGGATTTGTGCCTGACCTATGTCTGAGAAACTCATCCACATAATATGTCAAGAAGGAAGCTTGCTGAACACATTGTGCCCTTAAAAATGCTATTCCAGGAAGAATCAGCCACCATACAAGTTGTTTCCACAGTTCACTACTGCAATTGTCTGTCCTACATGAACTCCATAGGCTAATAGGAATGATCTCATTCAGAGCACAAAACTAACAGAGAAAGTAGGACTAAAATATTCAGCAAGGAATCACTCACAAAAACCCCTGGTATGTTTGTTTGTTAGTTTTAAAGTTTAAAAATCTTTTCAGGAAGAGTGACAGGGTTCTGCATGCTTTTGCAGCCAGTGAGAATCTTTGTGGTTGCTGCAAAGACATATGTAAAAAACATGACACAGACTTTTTTTTATTTTAAATAATTTTTCCATTATTCAGCTCTTTTTGCATGCTTAGAGATCACAGATCCCTCATCACCTCACTTCTGCTCGTTTTGTATCACCACATAAACTTCCAGTCTGTTGTGTCTGCAGAGCTCGTAGCCATTTAAATATATAACTGAACCCTGAAGGCCCAACTGTGTGCGCTGAAGGCAGAATAAAGCTACACCAAAATATTGTGGGTGCTGAGAAGACACTTTATCTAAGGAACACTCAAACACGCCAGTCTTTGGGAGTGACCACTGTAGGGGTTGTGAGGCAGAGCACACAGCTTGCTCCCTCTGCTCCCTGGGCATCAGCAGCATGCTCTGTACGAGCCTGAACGGGTCTTGTTCCAGCTTCATCCCAGGAGGATGGTTCTGGGCCAAAAAAGAAAGGAAGGTCCTCAGCAACCTTCTCCCTCATATAACCAGTCTGAAGCTGGAAGCAGTTTGTCCGTGAATCCCTGCACACATTCATAAACGATGCATCACTTCTGAATTAATGTACCGTACAGTCATAAGTGCATAGATGCTTTCTCTTTAACCATACGGTAACTGAATATTTACAAAAAGAAAATGAAAAGGCATATTGTGTTGATTTTTTGCCTGTTCTCAAGGTGCTTATACACTCAAAGTTTGGGCCAGCGTCAATTATGCCTGATAGCCCTCCAAGGTATAAGCATGTTAGGCAATCTTCAAATTGAGCTGTAGGTTTTGTTGCCATGAGTAAATAAAATGCTTCCTTGTGCCACACACAATTGGTTTTGTAGTTGATCTCCTTGACTTGCAATTGAATGTAATGGCAATGATGGGTACATTAGACCAGAGCACTGAAGACTGGAGACCCTGTTTTATTAGCATGACAGATAGACCGCACTACCACAGCCTGAGCATATTCTCAGTACCTTCTTACCAATTAGGTCAAACACAGCTCTGGAGAGACCACTTCAGGGGTGAAAGACTAATGTTTACTTTATGATTCTCCACCTTTCAGTCTCTGTGCCATGGCTGCTACTACAGCAGCTCATTAGTATTAATTGGTATAGTCTTTTATGACACACTTGACCAGTAGAAACCATTCCCATATCACCAGTTCATTTCAGAGGCACAGATCCCACCCAGAGCTACCAGCCTGAATTAGTTCTGGGCTAGTGACTAGAGTGGAAAAGCTTGATATCCTCTTGTTAATTCAATGAGCTCTTATTAGCATAATTGCAGCGTATTAGCTCAAATAAGTATAATATTACTTTTCCTAGCAATTTAAGTTTTGTCGTTTGTTGGTTTGTTTTTTTAAGTAACATTCAGTGTTCAGTTGGGAAGCTAGTTATATTCTCTACAGAAGCACAGAAAAGTATTTGACCTCTCAAGAATAAATGATAAGTACTTCTGTAAATTCAAAATATCATAACACTGAGTTATCATTACATCAAAAAAACTGATGCAGGTCCTGCTGTTTAATATTTCAGAATAAAACAGTTTTGTTAGAGGACATGCATGCTTATAATATACGAGATTGTAAGGTGGGTTGCTGTTCATCTTTTCACAATGGAAGACAGACGTCGATCATTTGCCTTACATACTCCCTTGGCTGCACCAATAAGATCATCTCATATAAAACGTAACACTGTTGTATAAAACATAAAACACTAATAATAGATTTTTTAAATGCCCTTCTGAGAAGTACAAAAACATTCGATAAATAATAAACTCTAGAAATCATGTACATGTACAACTTCAGGACATCAAAACCATCAGTTCAAGCTCTTGTCTCATGGCTCATAGGCCAACTGAGGATCTTATTCAGCTCGCTACACAAAAAAAAAAAAAAAGAGGAAAATGAGGTTCAGAGACTCCTGATGCATCCAGAAGCAACTCCCTCCATGCCCCATAAGTCCATATTTTAAGCAGGCAAATAGGCAAAATCTGTTCTGTTTATTTAATTGACATTTTAAAATATCAATAAATCAAAGTGAGCAAAATTATATCCTAAAAACTTGTAACCATCTGTTACAAGCCATTCCTCTTAGTCCTGAATACTGTATAATAGCTTAAAGTTATTGCCTCCTGACTCTCATATGCCCATAATAGAAGAAATTGGCTTCTGCCTTGGATATGCCAATTGGGCCAGCTTCAACTAACTACTTCTAATTCCCCAGTACTTTTGCTCTTCTTCTAGTACTGCTCCTTGGAGGGACTTTCTTAAGCACACTTCCAAATCTCCAGTAAGTTGCTGCTTAAGTCTCTTACTGTACTGTCTACAGCAATGTTGAGAGTGGTAAGAGAAGCTGCGGTTGTTGCCCACATCTCCAAGCTCATGGTAATCTGATTTGGTAAATGCATATGTTATGGCAAAGCTTTGTGCAGAGAAGCAAAGGGTGATGCGGAAACAGAAGAGACACAGCTCTGCGCAGGCACAATTTGCACCTTAAACGTCTATGGTTGGATCCCCTTGGCTCAGTTCATATCACCTTATACACAGAGCCAGCTATCTACAGGCAGGGCAGGTGTCTTCAGGCCAGCCTCCTGGGCTGGCTCTTGCTCCCACAGGGCCAGCTCCAGCACAGCACAGACACGCTCACCCTTTCCTCTGTACTGCTTATCCCCCTGCCTTCCTCAGCAGCCTCTCAAGACTGGAAAGCCTCTGAAGCAGGGACTACATCCCTTGTCCTGTTTGTAATGCACTAAGCACTAGAGGTTCACTAATGGGGCCCCCAGATGTCACAGCAATTAAGAGTTTGATCACTTAGTATTACTCACAAACTACTAAATGAGATAGCTACTGGGAAGACAGTGTGTTCATTCAAGATACTGTCATTGCTTGATAAAGTAATCTTATAATTAGTTTGAATCAGTCAAAATTCTTAACTCAAGAAGTAAATCACGTGCTTTAACAATGTCAGGGTGTCCTCACTATCAAATTTCAGTAAGTATCCAATATTTGAGAAACTTTGCATGATGAGGGAAGTAGTTAATTCATTATGTGCTCATTAGTAAAATATTTAGAGATAAAGATGTTCTTAATCAAAATCTTCTAAGGTTTGAGAACAGAACACACAGAAGTATTTTTAACTTTTGGAATGAGCCATTTTTCCACATTTACATCCTTCTTCTAGATAACAGGAATAGTTTATGTTTATATTTATCAATGCTATAAAAATCACAGCATTTATTTTCATGATAGACACAGAGCTCATGTCACACAAGCTGTACTTTCATACTGACAATCTAGAGCAGGAGCTGTACCAGAAGACCTACACTTACATCTTGAAAAAGTATTTTTGCTGCCACATTAACGTTACAGCAGAATTTAAAAACTCTTTGATTTGATTACACATAGGCACAGGACAGATGTCTACAGATGGTTTGGGTGGATGCCTGTGAAATTGCGACAACTGTGCAATCACATGCAAGAAAGACCTGGAGCAAAGAGGTTTATTTCCTTTGCTGCCGCTGATTATTTTGCACAGCAACCAGAACCTAATTTCCACTCCAGTTTGTGCCTTGAGAAGTTTTACTTCAGCAATCAGATCCTGACTCACAAAGTTATTAGAAATTCACACGTGGTGCTCTCACTGCACGTTTTTATTTGAAAAGAGGTCAGTGGTCTCCAAGAGGGCCACATTTTATCTCTTCCAACAGTACAAACTGCTCCTTCCAAGCTAGCTTCAATACTGCAAAGTAGTTTGGCCAAATTCTTTCCTGAGTGTCATTCAAGGTTAGGGTTTTTTAAAGGAAAAATTAGCAGAACACACAAAGCAAATAATTATTAAAAACCACCTGTTTATTAAAAATCATAATCATTTGGAGGGTCCAAAAGCAGATGTGGACACCATTTGGGCACCACAGTGGTAAACAGCTAGAGAAAGCAGAATTAAACATTTCCAATTAAGTTAGCAAATTATTCAAGTTGTAAGAGGAATTCCAGTCCTTGGATTGAAGCTGTGAATTCAGTGGGGCTAATTTACTATTCTACTGTTGGTCCAAATCTATTGGGGCAAGAAGTGGGGGAAGAAACAAGCAAGTTGCATCCCCTTCTCTCCCCCACACCTCTCTACCTGAGCCGTGCACTATGCGCACACACATCCTGCCTGGAAGGTAAGGAGCTGTCAGGCTCTTCCCTCTACCAGCGTAATCCCATACTCCTATTAGAATCACACTAATTCCTAACACAACACCTTTACGCAGGTGAAGCCAATTTCTCCCCTACCTCATACAGTCTACTGAATAGCATTGTGCAGAAATGATGGGCCAGATTCTGCTTAGAGCTTTGATGAAGCAAACTCAGAGTAAACTTTATGAACACTGACAGCTTGTGCAGATTTATACATTTACCTAGGGATCACAACTGAACATAGTAGTGTAGATTATATTTGTATTGTACATAAAAAATTACACATTTTTGTATCTGTCCTCAAGTTTTGTGAAGCTTACTTGTTTTTTTTTTAAATTATCTGCGTTTACAAATTCTACATGGTTAAATGGAAGGCATTTAATCTAATTTGATAATCAGATTTGTCGGCACTGATATTTTGAAATGCTTAACTGGGTAACAGCTAATTTCCCTTTGAGATGTGGAATGCACTAACTACCCTCTCCTTCCCCCAAATGATGGCAGTGTATAAATATCTGCTGCATTTGAAAAACTCTTAAATCACTAGCCATTAAGAAACACTAGTAACTTGACTGGTGTCATACATAATTTATTATGAAGATACTATTGTAGCCTGTATCAGAGCATGTCTGTGACCTCTGAAACTGTTGGGGTTTCTTCCCAACTTCAGTGACTTCTGCTAGGATTTCTAGTCGGTACAAACTACCAGGCTGCCAGTACTGCCATTTACCAGGAAATTTTACTTCTCTGATTAGGACAGTCTGCCTCATATATCTGTACAGTTGTTCACAGACAGTAGTCAGAAATAGGAGCTGGAATCAGGAACAAGGAATGTTATAAAACAGCAGAGCACATAATCTGCCTTGCAAAGAAACTAATTTACCTGCTGGTACTGTCAGCATTATGAAAACGAAGGGGATCAGCATTCATACAACAGAGGAAAGCTACCCATTCATTTTAGCCCATGGTCACAGTGACTGAATTTGAACTTCATGGGACTAGTTCAGTTCACTTGAACAGGAATTTGTGTATATTTCAATACAAACGTAGAGCATTGCAGAAATGGAAGACAGACTCTTGGTTTCTAAAGAAATTAAATTATCTCATTGATTTCAACAGCCTTTTTGGTAGGGTTCTGCTAAGAAAGGTGGTGGCAAATTGCTTGATCCTGCTTGCAGCAGTGAAACAAAATCTCCTGAAACAAAATTTTAAGCCATATCAAGATGAACAGAAATGATCTGTATTAAATAGTTTGAGCTGAACTTGTTTGTGCAGTATTGATGGCAGTGGGATTACAACTGTTTGTTGGATTACAGCCTAAACAGACCAAAACCATTCTTATGAAGATGGCTTTGAGTAAGTCACTTAAATACAAGTTAAAAGTACATTTAAACCCTCTACCCACCAACAAATATTAGAGCTGTTTACAAAGTATGCTTCTATCAAGCCGTGTTTACTAAGAGAAGGAAGAAGTTTTAGAATGCCTTTATGTTGCATACTATCCCACTTCTTCAAGTGAAGAAGGATCCACTTTAAAATCACAGAAAATAACAAAATGGCAGGTAAGGACTCTCACAAACTTTAAGACATGTAGCACAAATTATAGAGTTTATAGAAGCTTACAGAAAGAAAGCATAATTTTCCATCAGTTGTTTGCTGTGAATTTAAAGCTGATGGGAAAAAAAAAAAGAAAAAAAAGGAGAAAAAAAAAAAGAAAAAGGCAGACTTCTTCTTCCCTCCCTCTCCTGAACAAGAAATGTAACTTCCAAGAGTGGGAAGACTTGTTCTCTGTTTCTTTATATCCTTACACCCTCGGAAACAACAAGCTCTGGTAGAGGGAATACAAGTATTCATCTGGAAACACATTGGCTTCCTCACCATCCAGTAATTCAGCAACTTGCAGCATTTCCCTGAGTGGGATATGCATCGGGGGCAGTTTGCTTCAAGCAATGAAATCCAATTACACTTTAGCTGAAGACCCTGTTTTTATTAACAAACATGAATATAGCTAAAGAGGAAATTATTTAAAAACTTTAATAATTCTGTATTACCTTTATCAGTGCTTCCTGAATATACTGTGTTGTAAGGGACTCCTGTTTATTTAATTTTCTCTTGCTATGATGGTAGACTGCATGACAACAGCTTTTCCATTATGCTAATATGTCTAGAGTGTTAGCAAACAACTAACACCAGTTAGCTAACAAACTCCTCAGTGTTGCAAATATCTTCTTTTACTAGTATGAATTTCCCCACTAGGATGAGGTCACATTCCTAGCAACTTTTCTGCATAAATCACTCCAGCAGGATCATCACAGACATCGCATATACATTAAATTTGCTTTCAGATGACATTACTTGATGCTAAATAACCTAGATTCAAACTGGCATCAATAACAATTAAAACATTTATCCCATATGCCTTGGGGTTTCCCATAAATAACATTAGACTGATACTTGTTAGAATATTGTCCTGATTCTTTCATCTGTGCTGTATCAGAAGTAAACAAGCTCAGAGAGCTAGATCCTTCTGCCATAACCTGAACATGCCTCCCTGAAACCCACAAAAATTGGAATCACAAAAGCAACCCACTTTTCTCCCCCCCCATAAACCCCCCATACATAGACACTGTCTTTGTGATCGATTTTAGAGCAAACACTGGTTAGTTATGTCTGAAGATCTACATACACTAGCCTAGGGAGGAAAATCACGCTTTATGCTTTACAACAGAGTTGATCTGCAAATAATTGTTGCATCGAGTTATTCTAGCGGCAAACCCTACATTTTATGCTATCACCTGGTGGCACTGTTAGACAGCCTTCTAAATCTCTGTTTTCAGTGCCCGGCTCCTGGGAAGGCAAATCGTGCTGCTGTTACCTTGGGGTCACACAGGGCCTCTGCAGGAAGGTCTGGGAGGGAGGCAGCCAACTGACCTGGTTTTTGCTTTGGACTTAAAAACACAGCTGCCCTCCCCAAACAGGCATGTTGTTGGCTTGATGGTTGGGAAGAACACATATCTAAATTACATCTTAAGGCTGGTGTTGGTATAAATAATAGCAATTTGAACATACATTTCATATTTCTGATACTTCTGCATTAAGTAGAATTCTGGGAGGTTTCAGTGGGATAAATACCAGAAGAAAGATGGTGTTACTGCAGATAGTTTTAAGGGAACTTGTTTCATTGAGCAGATGAACATGAAGATCATGAAATATAACCACCAGAAAATAAGAATAATTGCAAATACTAACAATCTGTCCTATCTGTAGAAATATTTTTTCACTGTTTCCTTTAGCAAAGATAGAACAATCTATATATTGTGCTAAAAAAACCAAAACAAAACAAACCACAAAAACACCATAATGTGCATCTCCTATCTTCCAGAGCAGAGAGATGGTAAACTAATTTACAGGTAGCTTATGAACATTCAAAACTGAAACACCAGTCGTGCTGTTAAGCAACAGATTCCTTGTCAGTGTATGAGGTTAGATACCACTACACATAGTTTTGCAGTCATACATACTATGCGCATTGGTTAGAAAAACATGATCCCACTGAAGTCGCTAGCAACTAAAAATCAAATTGTATTTAGGTTTTTTCCTCTCTATTTTTGCATCCTATTCACACCTAAGTCATCCTGACAATACAAAAGGGGCAAGTATCAAGTCTACAAGTGGGTGGGTACCTAAAACATGCTAAATGTTGCCACCTTTTCCCCCTCACAAGAGTATAACTGAAGGAAAGCACTTCTTATCAGTATATTTGAAATGAGATTTCTGTATTTTTACTAATAAAGTAAATTAGCTAGAAATTCTCTCCCTGTTCCTTAAAATTAAAAATGTCTTAATACCAAATGCCATTGACAGGAATGTCGTCAGCAGAACAAGCATCAGAAGTACACTGGCTGATTTTATTAGCAGAACATTGCATTATGGCACGAGACAGGGCTTTTCTGATGTACTGCATCATTATTCAAGCTCTTCTGAAGTGAACTTTTTGATAGCTCCTCTCCTCCTCACTCCCTGGGCTCCTTTCTCATTTGCTTGCGCTTCTACCCTTTTGCTGCTTTCTTCCTGTATTGGCACTTCACTGACCCTACGTTCTTCGTGCCTGCAGTGCTGCATACTCCTTGTCTCCCACACCTTTACCTCTGCGATCAGATAGCTCTTCCTGTATCCAAGCAAAGCTTATTAACTCATGGTTTATTCAGATGAATTATAGATCCCTCAGACATACAATTTCAACCATATGAAATAATCTCTCAGCCTTTCTTTTCTAAGTAATATAGATACAAGTTGTAATAAAGGATTTTTGTTCTCTCCCAATGTAAGACAGCTTCACTATTCATGCTTAAAAAATAAAATTAAACATCCTGTTTTCAAGTTGTCCCTGTCATTTAGCAGCCCCCCCCCGAAAAGTACAAAAATTAAATCATTACAGAAGAACTTACTTGTAGCATGTTGCTCTTGCCAGTGTAGAGAAAAATGTTTATTGCCCTGAAGAAGAAATTGGCAAGCTATCCAAAAGGGAATGAAGTTATGCTTTTTCTGTCTCTGGCAAATGAAATAAGAAAATCAATTTGATGGTGTTTATGGCAGTAAAATAGTGAAGGAGATGGGGCTTCTAAAAGACCATCAAATGCAGGAACCCTGTTCAATGAATACTGAGACACTGAGCTGAACCCAATCCACCTTTATTAACAAAGCTTATTGGAAAAAGTGTTTTCTGGCAGGTTAGTTACAATCAACTGTAGTAAGGACATGCTATTCCTGACACTATGCTATTCTGCTGGATGTATTCTCATTTAAAAAGCCAATCCTTCAGAACAACCTTGTCATGGAAAAACATATTCTTCCTCTCTTGCAAGACACTGCTGTAGAGTTTGAGGTGAGCCCTTTACTTCTCAAATTACCTATCTTAACTCTCATACTTTTTAGTTGTGATGAGTTACAATCCCATCTGTGACCCTTAAAGAGAAACGTAGTATGTAAAAAAGGCCAAACTATTTGGCTTAATTGGCTTTGTTTGTTTTCCAGCAGACAGTGAAATCTTTGCTAATAACAAATAAGGTTTATCTTTTACAAGTGTTATATTATCCTCTTCTATCAGATTTGGAATGTGTGTATTTAATATTGATAAAAAAAAAACCCACAACGAATCAGTACAGTTTTAGATCAGTGTCAGGTAACGTGAGACAGTTGTTCTACCTTAACTAAAAACTATCAAATCCAACTCAGCTGTGGATTATGCAGTTGCAACTCCACAAGTTCTACTAGAGCTGAGTTTGGGCTGCACCACTAGATGACTTTTTGTTAGCTCAAAGTCAGCAGTGGTGTCATTCAGTATTTTCTCAGGGTTCACACTGGCTACAGTCTCTCCCTGAGATCCCAGCAGTTTTCAATACCCAGCTGATGTTAACGTTAGCAGCTATGTTGGGAAGTCTTGACTTGTGAACAATCAGTGTCTCATGTTTTATTAAAATGAGAGTTTCTTGTTCTTAGATAGAACATTGTCATTTAATCTGTAGAATGAATTTAAGCCAATTTCTCAAAACATCTTTTAATTTTCTTAGTACATTTAAGTTGTATGTTTTCAAAAATGACTATACGGAGGACCTATTTTCTCTAAGACTTATTCAGAGTGAGAATATCAGAAACTTGGCAAACTATCGAACAACCAATCTCAGCACTGTTTTACCTACAAATGAAAAGGGAAAAACATAATTTAAACTGTAGGTAGATCACAAAAGCACCTAATTACATACCCAAGTGGTCACGTGTTCTTAAACAAATGTATGGCTAAGGTGCCTGAGAAACTGCAAGTCAACAACTCTTACAACAAGTAATGCTTGCCACATTTCCTCTGGCTGAGGAAAGAGACTGTCATTCTATCTTCTGCAAATTAAAAGAATAAAAGAATCTCTCAAGCATATTAATTAATGAGATTCATTGGAAACATAGTGGGCTGCTGCCACTATTTAGTTTTCATGAACATATCTGGCCAATTAGTATCTAAATTTATAAAAAGGCTTTATTCATAAATGTTGAATATTTTATGCTTGTAAAGTCTTTGCATATTCCTATGTGCATACTAATGCTCTGTAATTGTGGAATGCTCAACAGTACAATAACTCCATGATAAAATCCAACTGTTTTTCCTGGCCCAAGATAAAAATCAGGGTTTAGCAACAACACTCGGTTCCCATAGGTTTTTTTGGGGAAGAGCATAATAACAAGCCAGTTTGTTAAAATCCAAAAGGAACTTCACAGCAAGCTGTCCAGGAGATGAACCTAACCCAGCATCTCTGTCTCCTGAAAATCGTATCTTATTCTTATTTATCTAATAATATAAAGAGAAAGCTTGAATACAGGAAAGGGTAAATATTAGTTGAAAAAAAACTGGCAGCAGAAGAGGAAGCTTTTCAAACAGCTTGTTTGGAGCCCAGTATGTGCTGGGAGATATTTGGTAGCCCCTCATGTTCAGGACCCAGAAATATTAAACGGTGGGTAGGGTCTGTCCCAGTACAGAAAGAATGGCTTGAATTAGGCCGTTGCTAGACCTGCAGGAAAGCAACCTGCTTGTAGGGGAGGGAGACACAACCGCAACACAACCGCAGTATTCGAAACACCGTTCATGGTGACAGAGACCGGTTGTGCCTCTCGTACCAAGGATCGGGTAGGGTTGGAGCTTGTCTGGTGTTACCCATTCACAGCATCAGTGGGATTTGGCCACTCGGTCACTGTATTCCAAACCGACTTCTGCTTCAGTGTAGTTATTCTAGAATAAGTAACATCAGACTTTGATCTTAGATTTTGTGCTCACATATACGTTGTATGGAAGGAAACCTACTGGCTTCACCATCTCAATGTTAGCTTCAGAGGGACGGGAAGTCACTTTCCAAACTGAGATTACCTGCAATATTTGTGCTTTGGTCCTTTCCAAAATGTCTTTTTCCATCCCTGCCCCCCATCTCTGCAGGCTTTTTTATGGATTTAAAGAAAGCTTAAGGGAACAAATAAAAAATATGTCAAGACGTTTGACACTATCAATAAGCTTGGGTCCCTGATTAACACCCCAAAATCATACCTTTCATAATACTTACATGAAGAACAGAAATGATCCCTAAAACAGAAATATCAGACTCCCCTTGCAATAACAGGTCTTCCGTGATATTTTAAGAACTTTTATTAAACATTGCTTTTTTTTTTTTTTTAACAGTGAGGAATCAAAAGAACAAGTCATGAATTAAGCTACTTTAAACTTCTTAATTTAAAAAAATCACAAATTTTTATAATCAGTTTTAGTGCTGGTTTTTAGCTGTATAGAATTACCAAGCTGTCTGGAAACCTCACATTTGATTTCAGAACTAATAAAATATGAATAATCACAACAAATGCTTTGGTGCGATAATACTACCTCTTCTCATAGAGAAGTTTACCAGATAAAATAACCAGAAATCAATGTAGCCTAGCAGTCCATGATGGAGACTGAAAAATTTGGGCTCTTATAAGAGGCTGAGGAGAGCGTTCTCTGCTGATGAAAGCGGTAAGCTAGGAACAGCCCTCTGCCTGTGCAGGAAAACTCATTTCCTCAAATTTCAAGCTTGAATCAGGCCGGGAAGGAGGTCTGAAGTCTAATCACCTGCTCAAAGCAGGGTCACCTATGAGATCAGAGCAGGTTGTTCAGGACTTTACCCTGTTGGGTCCTGAAAACTTCTAAAGATAGAGACCACACAACCTCTCTGTACCTCCTGATGCACTGCTTGACTCACCCCGTGGGAAAAAAGTTTTGCTTATATCAAGTCTAAACCTCTTATATTTCAATTTAGGCCAATTGTCTTCCATCGTTCTGCCATGCACCACTACAAAGAGCAGACTACCAGGTATGTTCTTGGTAGCCTCCTTGCAGATAGTGGCAAGCTGCTGTAAGGTCTCCCTGAATCTGTCCCTTTTCCAGCTCCCTCAGCCTTTCCTCACAGAGCCCCTGATCATCTTGGTGACTACTGCCTTTTGAGTTTTTCCAGCCATCAAGTAGTCCAACCACCTAGGCCATCATGCCCCAACATGGACACGGGGATGCTCTGGAAGATGATGACCATGACAAAACATGGTATTTGCTAAAGTAATGGTTGATGGTATCTACCAGTCTCCCATCATCCACAGATCTCTTCATTTCATCCCAGAGGGCAATAAAGTTCGAAAAGCATGATTTAACCATGGTAAAGCCACACTGGCTATTCCAAATCACCTTCTCCTTCACTTGTCCAGAAACAGCTTCAAAGAGGATCTGCCCCACGATTTTGCTAGGGACTAAAAATGAGGCTGAACAGCCTATAGTTCCCTGGATAATCCTTCTTGCCCTTTTTGAAAAGGGGTGCAGCATTTGCCTTTCTCCAGTCATCATGGACCTCCCATGATCTCTGTGACCTTTCAAAGACGGTAGAGAGCAGCCTCACAATGACCTCAGCCAGCTCTTTCAGCATCCTTCATATGTATCCCATTGGGTCCCACGAACTTCTATGGATCAAGATTTTTCTCAAGAGGTCCCTGACTTAGCCCTTTCCCACTACCAGTAATTATTGTCCTCCCTGAACCTTGTCTCCAGGCTCGGAAGCCTCAGCCTTATCCACATTTGCTATCACTAAATCACCCAGCTATTTCAGCAGTGAATCCACATTTTCCTTGTTTGTTCTTTTACTGTTAGAAGGAAGACTCCGCTATTTCACAATACTCAAAAGACTGGTGCTCAAGGCACATTTGAGGTGTTAGAAATTAAGTACTTTTTTTCAGTCATTTTTCCTTTATACAGAAGGCCTCCACCAATGAGTGAGAGACTGAAGGTGATGCACCCTCTACCAGCCCAGAGCTTACAGGTCAAATCAGTTTCTTTTTTTTTCTCCCACAGAGATTCAAATTTTAGTATCCCAAGAGTACATACTATTAGCTGATCTTGCAAGTTGAGTAGCTTGCCTATAGAACGATAAAAGATTTCAGCTTTGTCCTGATGTAAAGCAAGGAAATTATAAAATCCTGAAATACTTCTTGCCCAAAATGACTCAGCAGATGATACGATAGCAATCTATATGATTAAAAACAAAACCAGATGCTAAGAAAAGGGACATGCTGAGATGAAAGGACATTAATGAGCATCACTCTTCTGGTGGATGCTATCTCTATAGCTCAAAGATAATTTATATTCAAAGGATACACAGAGTATCTGTAAAGGACAAAAGAAGGATACGACATTAAAAACTGGCTTTTAATGGCTCCAAGTTTTAAATTCTAAAAAAGGGAAAACCAAAGACATGAACAAATGCTTGCTTGCTCATCCAGGGTAGCTATGTGATCTGAATCACTAATAAAAATCTTCAAGAAAGGTGAATGAGTAAGAATTTTGCATAGTTACTGTTGCTATGAAAGCCACTTTCCTTATTATCCACATGTTCCACAAATTATTTCCCTTTCCTTATCACTCACAAACAGGTAATGAGGTGCTAGGAAAATGGCCTCCCCCTCTAAAAGTTTCCGAGATCGTATTTGAAAGGAAGCAGTCAGAATGATGTTTCTCAAAAAGCAGTTAGTGTTCAATAGGGAAATTGTAAGAGCATTGAATGGGACAGAGTCAGACTCTGCAAATGTGTGTGAACAGCATCTGAATCCTCTGAGAGAGAGTTGGCAGCTTCATCTCCCATCTGTCCTTCTCTAAAAGGGAGAGGACGCAGCCCAAATTTACAGCATCTACTGCACCAAACTCCACCACTTATCTAACTAACAACTTCTAATATACCTACCTATGTTTCATGCTTTGCTAGTAGTGGCAATAAACAAGAAAGGTAATTGTGCAAATAGGAGAAAAAAATGGATATTCAGGAGTTACTACAGAAAGGAACCGCATTCAGTTCTGCAGAAGAGGAGAAGCAAATATATTCAACTGCCAAATGATAAGAAGAACCTTTCAAGATTTGTTTGGAAAGAAAGTGGAATATTCTTTGCAGGAAAACCTCTCTACAGCAAATACACCAATTATTATCAGATCATGTCCCCTAAAAGGAACAAGATATGTCTAGAGCATCCCAAATAAAATCTCTCAGAGCAGGAAGGGATTTGAGCACTAAAAAAGAAACAGCCACAATGCCAGCCCTTCAAATAAGTTTTATGCTTTTTTTAGAGGAGAAGGCAAGAGGCAGCCCCCTAACTTTGTTTTTCATCAGTGACTACAATAGCAAGTAGTCCCATGAGATAAACCCCATAAGATTCTCAGCTTGACTGTAAATAAGAGTATATTTTCAGGTGCAATGATGTTCTCCTTTTCTAGTTTTGAGTCCAAGAGCAGATTCACTGTGATGTCTGACCAATGATCAATGGCTCTCTCACACCGGCTCTCCAAAATGGCTAAGCTGGTGCATGAGTGACAAAGCTTCATCAGGATAAGAGATCTCTGACATATGAAATCACCACTTGAACTGATGTTAGTCCTGCATAACAATTTTATATTAGCAGATAGTGTGACACCATATAAATTTAGTAATAAATGTGGATGAATTCACACTTAATCTGGTAGCTCTGACATAGTTTAAAGCAAGTAATAATTTTATGGAAGCAGCCTGGAATGTATGTAAACAGAAAGAAAGTGAATCGACTGCACAAGTAAACAATATGCTATTTATTAATGCTTCCAAATAATTGTAAAAGTCATGACTTAAATGGACTCACTTGAAAGCATATAGGACAAGGGTTAGGTATAATTATATCCACTAAATAGCAGCTGATCAGTTTTCATTTAGTTCTCCCTTTCATAGCAGGAGGAACAGACTATGACTTATTAATCACTTGAAAAAAAGATTTTGTTTTAGGTTTCCCCATAAAATCTTCTCTATTATACTCTCTATCACTCTACAAACACTCTCTTCTACTGTTTTGTGAATTATTTATAATTCTTGTGACCAGTCATTACTTACATTTATATGCCATTAAATTCTTTGGAAGATCCATTTTCTTTTCACAATAATACATTTTGAAGCACTAAATTAGTAGTACTGACTAAACTAATCCGAACTAAATTTAAAGTGACTACCCACTGAAACTTTCTTACAAACAAGATTACTTGCCCGCAGGAAAGTCTGTTTTTTCCTATTTATCACTTTGGCATTAGCTACCAGACACTTGTTTTGGAAATGCAGTCAATTAATATGTATTTATTCAGAGTTGCTTATCCCAAAAGCTTCATTTCTCTTCCACACTGATTTTATATCAGTTAATTCCACGACTCTGACTAGATAACATGTCTATATTCAAGGACTATACAAGTGTAGAGTACTAATTTGGCCAGGTCAAGCTAGGAGAAAATATTTTCTCCATTAAGATTTCTGCTGACCTTATTTGCAAGAGAGATTTGAGAAGAGAAGGGCGTGTTCCTAATTTTTTTTTTTACAAGTGGAACATGAAATAAATTTTTAAAAAATGAACACTGGAGTGAAGGGAACTTTGGCAATTAGTATTTCCCAAGTCTCCTCATGCTGTGTATTATGTACACATACACATACTCATGCATTCTGTCTAAACTACTAAGTGTGTGTAGCTGTAGCAGCAATATCTTCCACTGATGACAGAGGCTATACCAACAAAAGATGCCTCCTGAGACAGTTGATAGTTGTCTTCTAAATGAAATAAGCTGTGCTAGCAGAAGCCTGTACAGCAACACTTGCATTAAGGATTTTATTAGAAGAGATAATAAAAGTTGCTGCATTCCTCCTCTCCCCACCAACACTGTACTCTAACAATGTTTTCTAGAGTGAGCTACTGTCCTGCTTCATGATTTCTTCTGCCTGATTCCTAGAATCAGGAAAATATATTCATGCAACCATCTTATTTTTAAATAATGTATTTGCTCTATATCAGTGCTGCAGTTTCATTTTAATGACAAATAGAACAAAAGAAGCCTTTTACATCTACAAAACCAGGGTTACTAGGTAGATAGTCTACTGGGTATATCCCCTTAGAGGTATCTAAGCACTATACACCAGGCTTTCATGGCTTAATGAGAACCAGAGGATGGATACACCTCAAGTGCATGTCTTTATAGGGTAACAACATTAGCTACTTCAGTCACTTTAATAAATTGCTAAACATATATCCTGAGGCATTGTACCTTGAAGTATGGTCCTACAACCCTTCAGCTGGGTCCTACAAGCAACACAGCTGTGACACTGCACCTGGGCTAACTGCAAGCTAGCTAAGAAGAGCTGGCTGTAGCCTGGTCACGGCATTAAGCTGATACAGGCTTACTGCTTTACATTCGGGTTACCCATATAATTCTCCATTGTGTAATATTCCAGCCTACTTTTTAGAGTGCTGAAGACCCAGATACCTTCTTTTTCTCTTTTGAGGGAGTTGCTCAACAATAAGCACTTCAGAAATATGTGGCCTGAATTTTTAAGTGCCTGAAGCATCTAAAAAGTCTAATTTTAGGTTTTTATTTTTCAGCGTCTTGGGTGCTGTTTCTAGAGTTCTCGAAAAAACTTCATCCAACCCACCATGCAGACTGTTTTTCCTACACTTGCCTTATTAATCTAGGAGTTCCCACTCAATTTTTTCACACCAGTTCAGCACTGGAGGTGCAGGAGCCTTCCTGCCTGCTGAGCCTGCCATATGGAACAGTTATTTCTCCCCCTCACTTACTCTCCATTTTCTGTTTCATTTCATCCGAGCACACAACTTGTTCCCCATTGCCTATTCCTCTCAGTTCTCTCTCTTACCTACTTTTTCCCCACTTCTTAAAAGTGCAGCTGCACTCATTAAGTTTGGGAAGCATCTACGATGCAGTCTGTGGGAAAGATGAAATGCAAAATAAGTATCCTGTGGATAGCTCTCTAAAGTAGGAGCAGTGCTGATGAAATTTTAAAATCTCTTGGAATTACCAGGATATCCCTTCCTCATTACACATTCAACTTCGAAAGCTCTGAGGTAAATCTGTGTACAAATAAGGTGACACAAAAAATTAAAAAATATTCTGATGCTACAGAGTATTTAGGAAAACAAGTCTGATAGACAACTAACTGCCTTTATCTGCTCACGGTAGCTGCAAGCATACTCAAGCTGCTACAATTTCTTCTGCAAAGCATGTGAGTGCACGGTAAACACTCACATGTCTTTGGGTCTGCAAAGCAGGGGGAGATTTATATAAAGATCTCCAAAGTGCTTTCTGCATAGCCAAACAAAAAAACCCATATTTTTTAAATCATTTTGATTTTACTTTTTCCATGAGTTGATAAAGTAAAGCTGGTTACACATTTCTTTATACGTAATTTTAAGTTGCATGGCTATTCGATAAAGTGGGCAGCCATTAACAAATCCGGCTAGGCCTTGAAGTTAAGTTTTAATAGGCAATGTGATGCTGACATTTACATTTTAAAACATATAAGCTGCCTATATGTACATGTCTAAATATAGAAGTCATACTTCTTTTATATACCCAGATTTGAACTCAGTTCTCATACCTATAAAGTACTTTGAAGATCATAATAATTACTGAAAATAAGTTGTTAAGGAAAATGAGAGTAACACAAAATACAACTGGCATTTGTTTGCTCAAGCTCCATTAGTCACTACCATAAACACTGTCATTTGCCAATTTGATCTGAGGTTAATGTAACGGAATACTAATTTTAAAACAAAAGAAGCAAAGCCAGCTGAGAGCATTAGTTTTCTAACACATTTTCTTAATCTGATTAGTTCATGTTGCTCGATCTTGGACACAGATTGCTTTTAGTAGAGAACAACATGCAAACAAGGGCAAAACAAGGTAAACCCCTGTGTAATTGTATTAGGTCAGCAACAGGTCTATGTGCTTGTTTAAGCTATTTAACAGACAACTGTACACAAAACTTCACTAGAATCCGGTATTTTTCTATTTTAGAGTCCCAGCCCATTGCAGGTAGGTCAGTACATTTATCCTCAGAAAGTAACAAACTATTTGATTAGACTTTGACTATTAGAAATAATTTTTGAGACAAGTCATAGAAAATGACTTTTAAATCAAGGGGTGACATAGGTCATAACTTAGAGTATGCTGAAGTTGATGGGATCTCTAGGAACGTAATTATTGTTTCTGTCGGGTTATCAAAGCCATAGACTCAGTATCAGAACAATTCAGCCGGTACAGTAAACGTGTTCATCTGGTATCAGTACTGTGCTGTCCAAGATTAAACCTTTCATTTTCACAATATCCAGGAACATGTGCCATTAAACATTTGTGAAGATACAGAGAAACTCTTGTTTCTTCAATTTGCCTGTCAGCAAAATTTAAACATTCTGTAGTATTCACTAATACTGGCTCTAGCAACTTATTCCTTGTGATTTGGGCAACTCACATAGACAAGTCTGCATGTATAAGAACATAAAACCAACACATCTCCTGTGCTGGGTCAGTCCAGCCAGGCCACCTCGCCCACTACTCTGTACAAGGATAATGGAAGATGATATTTAAGAAAAAATATGTAAGTTTGACCACTTTCTGTGGTCAGTTCCCCTCATACTTCCCCAGGGTCTACAACTGTTGTTCATAAATGTTAGCAACTGTTTATGGGCAAGCTGCCCATGAACGCTGTTGTCCATGGACACACTGTCCATGTTGCAGCACGACACACAGAGAGGCTGTGGGGTATCCACCCCTGGAGACTGTCAAGACTTGGCAAGACAAAGCTTTGGCTGTTCTGATCTAGTTGATCTAGTGTTGGCTGAAGCTCCACTTCAAACAGGACACCAGACTATATAACCTTCAGAGGTCTTTTCCAGTCAACAAGTCTGTCAAATCAAGTGCTGCACAATATTCAAACAAATTAATCAAACGTATGAACAACATTGTTATTCCAGCACTGAAGTTACACCCTGAGCAACTAGTGCACAGACCTTGTGATCACTAGAAGCACATCTAGGTTACTAACATTGATGGAGTTCACATTATGAGGAATTTGTAAAGGTTCCCAAACGAAAATGCAGGTGAGTCAAATTTAACAAGTAGATAAATGCAAACCTGAATCTGTGCTTCCATACACAGACTGTGGTTTGGGTGATCACAGAAGAGCATTCAACTATGGTCAATTTACCAATAATATTTCTTAATCCTGAGTTAGATTAAGAACTCATTTTGATGATGTGGTGGATTTCTACTTTCATTATTACTCTTATGCAAATGATGAACCCATCAATGCCTTCACTTTGCCTCATTTTTATTTATTTTGCGGTAGACAGGATTGAGTGATAATAGAAACTTCTGTGAGTTTTCAGAAGGCACTTGTGCAGCCCAATTTGAATGTAGGGCATCAAAAAATGCAAACACGTACAATCATTCATGACTTAAAATACAGCCTTCATTATTAAAATGTGTAGATTGCTAATGCAGTTTCCTTCTTTAAAAACAACATAACTTACAATGACAGCCAACTTCAAGGATTCAGACATAACACAGCGAAAGATGTTTAAGGCAACACATTTTTCTTTACCTTTTAGACAAATTAAAGGCACACAAATAGTTACCTTGGAACAGAAGAAATGATCACATTATACTGCAATAATTCAACACCACACAAACACACAATTAAAATATATAACTTCTTTTTCTTAAATCTACTGACATTTTGTCTCTTCAAAGCACAGCATTAGCATCCATCCCTCTTGTTTGTACCAATCCCATTAGCACATCTCCCTCTCACAAGCGCTAATGAATCCGGCACAAACACTACAAGGTCACCCTCCGCACAGTGTTAATCGGGTAAGGAGCAAAATGTTGCCAAAAGAATCAGTCAGGCCCAGTCCTGAAATGATTTATGGGGAAGCAAGTTATGAAGCATCTCCTAGGGTGTCTAAGATGGTTTTATAAGAATCACGTAGGTGCTGAAATCCCAGAGGAATATCCAGAAAACCAAAACATCCAGAGAGATAGCCAGAAACCTCCCTAATTAATTGTTCACACTCAGCAGGCCTCCTCCCTCTCCAAACTGGAAATCCTTTCTAACCAGGAGCCTTCTAAACAATCTCTGCCAAAACTCTGATGCAATCCATAGTCAAAGGCGATTATGTTCCTCCTATATCCTTCCTCCCAAAATTGCTTTTATGCTTTCTTCAATACTTGATCTTAAGGCAAAAAAAAAAAAAAAAAAGGCAGAAGAAAGGATTCTTGTAAATGGTGCAAAATAAATAAAGCAGGTTAATTCTTCAGGGTAGTTTGACATCGGCATTAAGATATGACATCTTAATGCTCGCTGTGGGCATTTGTAATCTTAGTAGCTAACTGCAATTAACCAAAAGAAATAAACCAGAAATAAACAGGAAGACCTTGCCTTTTTAGTAAGTATATTTCATTTTTTCTGTGAAAGAAAACTCACCAATGGTGTAATATCTCTTCAATTCACTCCTCCGTGGATTGCGCCTTTGGGTGTTCGCAGTGTTGTTCTGTTCCTCCTCAGAAGTAGCTGTCTTAGTGGCAAGCAAAGATTTACTGGGCTGAGGTGTCTGAGCTTCAGCTGCCACTGGGTTGCATCCTGGCCCACTAATATCCACCGACTGGGACTTTTTCTTTAATCTAAAGGCAATTTAAGGCAGTAAGGTATTACTAATCATCATTCTATACCTAGATTATGTAGAACAACAGCAATATATTCATTGTACAACAATTTGTTCATGTCGCAGCAGAACACAGAACAGCAGTGATAAATTAGGCCTTATATTAATTTCCCCTTTCAGCCCTGCGAAATCAGTTACAGCGCTTCCATCTCACATGTAGCTACAAATGGTAAACTGCCCTCAGATCAGCCTGCTGAGCTGTTTGAAGGATCAGTCCCTAATCTATTTCAGAGATTAGCTGCCAACAATTAAGCTGTCATTAAGTTGCCTGGCTCAAGCTTCCACAGACGAGGGGCGTACAAAGAAATTAAATCATTTGCACAAAGTTGCTGAAAGACCCAAGAGAAAAGAACTGACTTACAATCTTCTGAATTCAGATGTAGCTCTACTGCATTTCTCATTCTGCAATAGTTTCAAAATGTTGTTTCTCACTGAAACTCAAGAATCCCACTAACCCCAGGTACCATTTTGTGCACTGCAACAGCAGCAGACAGAGGAAAAGAAAATCTCTGTCCTGCAGAAGAAATCAGTGTTACTCAACTCATTACTGGCATCCAGGTAGAGTACGACTTATTAACCACTATCCTCTGAGCCCAGCCAACCAAACAGTTTTTTACCCATCTAGTTGTCCACACATCCAGACATAACATCATAACTTGGGTACAAGTATATTGTGAGAGACAGTGTCAAAAGTCTTGCTAAAGTCAAGGCAAATGACATTATCGCTTTCCAGTCCTCCCCAAATTTAGTCATTTTATCAGAGTTCTGCAGGAGAGAGACTTAGAAAATCTCTCAAATCCTACTTCAGAGTGATGGTGAGTACACTCCCATCACTGAATCACCGTAGTTCTGGCATCTCCTCTATCCCTAGCAACATAAAATAGAGGTTATTATGCTACTAGATTTATTGAACAGAGACAATGCTCTGTTATGATGAATCTCACTACATACACATTGAATTTTGTCAACACTTTTCTTAAATTAAGTCTCTATAAATGTATATAGTTGACTACATGATTTGATCCTGGAAATAAAAGAGGTTTACGGTGTTGCAGTGAGAAATTGATTTGAGATGAAGGGATCATAATAATTCTGAAATTTTGAAGAAAGTGAAGTAAAATGATAAAGTTCTGTAAAGCCAAAGGATAATTTTATTAGGGTAACAATTTGATGCTAAGCAGGCTCCCTCTTAACTCTGTGCTTCCTTATTTTTAAAACATTTTCTCCATGTATTGGCTGCAATTAAACAGCATGGATTCCTGCACTGAGAATGGACTCTGCTAGTTTAAGAGATTAACTGATTAAATATCGTAATAATAATTACTGCTATTAGTAGACTGGAAAATACTCAGGTCATGATCAAGCTCTAGAAGATAAATTAAAGTATAACATGTATGTAGCATTTTATGAATGACACTATGAAGGTGAAATTACTATACTCATATGGGGCATTGCTAGTCCAGGGAAAGGACTAGCAGTTAGAAAGTCAGCAATTAGAAATTAACTTCTCTGCGTGGTCCAATGAGAAAGACTACTTCCATTGTAACCTTTTCCCTAGACCGGCCCAGGGTGTCTTGTGTCTGAAGCAACACTCCTCATCTCCAAAGCCTCTGCACAAACAGTTCAGGATGACAGGGATCTTTATCCCTCCTATATATAAGAAAGGCTGTACTGGGTCAAAGCAGATGTTCATCTAGACAAATGTCTTGTCTCTAACAACTCCATCAATGGAAAGACTACAGGCAGGTGCACAGCGCTACCTCCCCCAGGATATCCCTCCAGCCTCCAGCAAACTCTGTTTTACGGGTTTCCTGAGTTAAATGACGCACCTTTTTAAGCTCTTGGAGTTATTTTTCTTGGTTTGTCCTTAATTACTCCCAAACTCATCTGAACTTTTGTTGCCAACCTGCCTTGATGGGTTCTGGTTTAACTATGCACTGTGTTCATTTTAGCATACCGTAGCCACAACAGCTTATTCTAATGACTTTTAAGTGTGGCATTATGAGAAACAAATACTACTCCATATATACCAGCTGCTTACATTAGCTCCTGCTGTTCCAAGAGCCCTACAGATATGGGAAGACCCACTTGCCTCCATGTCCTGGTTTCAGCTGGGATAGAGTTAACTGTCTTCCTACTAGCTGGTACAGTGCTATGTTTTGAGTTCAGTATGTGAAGAATGTTGATAACACTGATGTTTTCAGTTGTTGCTAAGTAGCGTTTAGACTAATGTCAAGGATTTTTCAGCTTCTCATGCCCAGCCAGCGAGAAAGTTGGAGGGGCACAAGAAGTTGGCACAGGACACAGCCAGGGCACCTGACCCAAACTGGCCAACAGGGTATTCCATACCATGGGACGTCCCATCTAGTATAGGAACGGGGAAGTGGGGGCGGGGAATCGCCGCTCGGGGACTAGCTGGGTGTCGGTCGGCGGGTGGTGAGCAATTGCACTGCGCATCATTTGTACATTCCAATCCTCTCATTATTGCTGTTGTCATTTTATTAGTGTTATCATTATCATTATTAGTTTCTTCTTTTCTGTTCTATTAAACCATTCTTATCTCAACCCGCGGGTTTTACGTCTTTTTCCCGATTTTCTCCCCCATCCCACTGGGTGGGGGGGGAGTGAGTGAGCGGCTGCGTGGTGCTTAGTTGCTGGCTGGGGTTAAACCACGACACTCCATGATAAAACTATCTTTACTTTGAGGACCTTGGTTGATGGACCCATATATGGAGTCGGTGGGGACACCATCCTGAACAGCTTGGGATGAACTAACTGAATACTTCTATTAGCACTGATACATAGGAAAATCAAGGTAAGACTGGACAGGGCATCCTCTCGGAGTAAACATTGTGTGAGAAGAAAAGAAAGCTCTGCTGTTTGAAATGGTGCTCCAGAAACTGAGACCTTGTTTTAAGCAGTTCTAGCTTTAAGCCTACAGCTGGTCAAATGTATTTACCTAAAATGAAGACTGGAGTATTTTGTTGACTCATTAACAGTGAAATGGTGTTCCATTATGATGTTAAATTCTGCTACGTTGTTGAATATGCCATATTTCAGGTGATATAAAAAGTCTCTACAATTCCTTACCACTTGAAATCTTTGAAGATTTAAAGGATGACTTTTGGGAAGAAAACTAGTTTTCAAAAAGTAATACTCTACTTCAGACCAAAGTTTCCACTGTGATTACAGTCTTGCTTCTGTGTTGTGCAAAACGGTTGTGGGCAAAGAAACTACAAAGTGTTTAGTACCTCCCTAATCTCAAACCAAGGCAAGTGAGGCCTAAAGATCGACAAGTGTACGTATGTCCTGCATTATGCGTTTCTATGCTCTGCCCCAGAGGAAGACAGACAGCAGGTGAGTTGAAATAAATTATACAAATTGAAAAATACCTTTATGATTTATATTCTCAACTATGTTATGAACACATTCTTCGCTACCAAGGCTATCTGAAGGACAGTCCAATTAATAAAGCTGTGAATTACAGTGTGGAGGCAGCTAATAAAATAGCTTGCTTCACTGTGGGGAATACCAGATTGTTGTTACAAATATACTGTGTCCATTCATCTAGAATCACATAGGAATAAAGGGACAATACCTGTCATCTGAGCAGTAAAAATGTCACATTGCCTTTTTCAGGTGACTTACAATTAATAAAAGACTCAGCTGAAATGCCTATAGCAAATTAATGTCCAAAAAGTTATCTACTCTTGCAATCCAGAATAATTTACATGTAAGACTTGCAGACTCATAGGTACTCGAGTACTAAAATTAAAGAACAGGAGCATGAAAGACAAGCAAGTGCACATAATACTGCCAAACTGTTCTTGAGGGACCATGGTGACAGTGCTCTTGCTGCCAGGAAAAAACAGAAAGATACAGGGTCTGATTTAATCCAGATTCTGTGATAACAGGGTCAGCTGAGTAGGACACAGGTTCAAGTAAGGACACAACTTTATTGGAATGACTTGACAAAAACAAGCAACTTACTCAAATGCATCTTCCTCCAGCCCACCTGAACTGTATATTGATACAGCCATGGCTGGCAAATAGTTTGTAAAAACACTGCAGTCTTTCAACTGCATCTTCACTAGACCACCATGTCTTGCAAAGAAAGCCTGAGTTCTGTGTTTGTTCTGAAGCCAAGAGAATGAATTCATTGTAAGCCTGACCCTTTTCCAGCACCCTGCTTTATCACTAGCTTTGTGCTGCACTTGGTTTTGGTTTTTTATATTAAAGCTGCACAGTCGGGCTGAAACAAGATTTATTCTTTGACAGAAAGGAATCTGAACATGAAATGCCTTAGGATCACATTCCTCGTTCTTGCTTTGTTTCAGGCTGTCTGCTTGTAGAAAAATAAATAAAAGATATAAGAAATACTGTGGCAAATCTTTTTTGTCTTTTACTCTATGTATTCTGTAGCAGCCTTGAACTCAGTTTTCAACAATGGACAACAAAGGTCTTTCAATATTGCCTGGTGTGACCCAAAATGACGTTGCTGCAGACAGCCAGCAGACAGCATGCCAGCGAGGATTTCAAAGTCAGCACTGCACTAGTCGGGCTTGGAAATACATATCTGATGTCAAGGACAAAGTCCTAACTTGAGTGAGATCTAAGTAGAAGGGGCAAAAATTTCTTTTTTCTGCAGCTATCCTTAAATTATAGGAGCTCCAGGGGAGGGAAAAACTATTCAACAGAAAAAGGAAAATCTACAGCCTTTGAGAGGTGTGAAACCCCAAGCTGGTCACTACTGTTGTCTTCTGGCTACTAGCAGCTTCTGTGAAATATGGTTGTGCTCTCTTGGGTGTTAAAACAGACAGGCACCTTCACAGCAAAAGTGGTAAGTTCAGAGGAGAAGCTAACATGGAATGACTATGAAGGCCCAATTGTTGACAATTAATTGAGACAACCCACCCTGGGTCAAAATTCAAGTAGGGCCAGAGGAGGGGTTATTCAGCTGCTGCTGACTGGATCTGGAAATGCCGTGTTTGCTTGGAACATGACTGAGCAGCACCTCAGTTTTAGATAGCCCTGTTCAAACACACATTTCACACACCTATTTGTGTAATTCAATTGCACTATTGCTAACGACCCATTAAACCCCCATTTGCTCCATTTATATCTCACTGTATTTTCCTAGAACAGTTGTCGCTCACCCCAGTAACTCCAGCCAACAGAGGCCTTCTATGCAGTAACTTCTCGGTACCTGTAACCTACTGGACAGAGGCACAAACCCCAGATCTGCCTCTCAGCATCCTGCCAGTTGCCGCTCGCAGAGGATTTGCTCATTTAGCTAATCCAGGAGGAATGTGCATCTCCAAGCTGTGTGATATGATATACCTGTAGGTAGATACACTGACTAGTTTTTGAACTTGTGCTTTATTTCTCTTTCCATCCTCTGCATACAACTGCAAAGTTTTCTACTGCATCTTAGAAACAGCCTAACAGATGGCTCCAGCTTTTACCTCCTCCTGACCAGCTGGTGTCCTGCGCTCCCCAGCAGCACCTCCCAGGAATGGGTCACTTTGAACAGATTCTTACCTTTTCCCTCAAAGAGAAAACATGGTGGGGTGGCTGGGTGTTTGGGCATCGACCACCAAGTGCTCTGGGCAGTCCATACATATGGAAAGTTCTGAAATCCTGGGGCTAGTGAATTCCCTGGGAAGTCTGCTACAGATTTAAAGAGCATTAGAATTTTGTCCCTGGCATTCACTATCACAAACCTATTCCATTCCTAATACAATCCATACATGTTTTCATGTTACAATTGCAAACTGAATTTCTGTAAAGCAGCATGGAAAAAAAATAAGGCATTATTTCTAAAAAGATCCTGAAAGCACCAAAACCAAGCATGGCTGGCAGTCCAGTCTGAAAGAAAAGGAAGAAAAAAGGCATTTAAACCATTTATGGTGGAAACAAACAACCATACGAAGCATCCCAGGGGCTGGGAATCTGTACAATTCAGTCTTTGTGAATTTCTAAGTAAAAATCCCTTACTGCAACAAAGATTTGGAGGAAAGCCTAGCTTATTCTTATCTACTGAATACAAAAAACCTCCCTGTACCCCTTGTGACTATCGCAGAGATTTTACTACACACTTAATAGGAGAAGCAAAATCATTCATCTGAAGAGTGATGCTTATTCTTCAGAGATGCATTTAGTATTTTTGAATGCCCAGAAGAGCTGGTTATGAATTTGATTTCTTTGTAGCAAAGAATGTGATTTAAACTGATGCCGACAGCCAGGATTTATCTGATTCTGGAAAAAAGTAAACTTCTGTTTTCAACACAGCACTGCAAAGATCTGACAACCTAAACACAGGAAAAGGCCAACCCCCCTGGCATCTGCACAAACTAGCCCCCAAAACAGTTACTTTATTCCCCTGTGGACACACTGTGCCCCCCAACCTCCACACAAATCTGCATTTGCACATGGCCGACACTTTTTGGCTGCTGTGGCAATTTGGAGGGATCAGGTAAAAGGCTTGTGGTCTGCAGTCAGGCTCCATTTACTGCCTGAGGCTCCTTCTGCACGCTTGCAGCATGAGGCAGTGCCACAGAGGGCACCTGGAAAATCTTTTGTTCAGTGCTCTTGAACACCACCTGCAGCTCTGGCTATCCCCTCCCAGAAAGAAGATAGCAGGATTAGACTGACATGGACAAAAACCACCCGTGATGACGATGAGTTGGTTCCTCATGGGGCGACACAAAACAGACTGGGGGAAGGAGCCGCTGGCGGGGGACCCGCACAGGGACCTCTACAACCATCAGCCATGGGAAAGGGGAGTGGCAAATGGTTTTACACCGCAGGAGATTTAAGAAGCATCAAATGAAGGCAAGCAGCAAGTTTAAAATAAACACGAAGAATTACTTCTTTAAATGGTATATAATTGCATGACGGAAATAATTGTGCAGGCTAGGAGTATTGCTCGGTACAAAAAAGAATGACACAGGTCAGGCAGAAAACATCCATTTAGGGGCTGTGAAGCATGCAGGTACTTCAGCAAACAAATTCCTTGAGCCAAGGATTGTGGGAAGGTGGAGGGGTTTCACATGGAAAGAGCCACTCAATGCATGCTCCATCTCTCATATTATCCCCAAGTATCCACTACTATGTAAGTACTACACAGAACCAAGTGCAACATACTTGCAATTTAAATCTGAATTTGTCATTATGAATTGCAGAGGGAAACAAAACCAACTACCACAAAGCAGCTGGAAAATAGAACACCAGTAAAATCAATGTCTGTCAGTAAACAAACAAAACAAAAAAAACCCACAGAAAAGCCCTTCAGACTGTTACTTCACATGTTGATCATGCAGCAGAGTTTTCTGATAATGCAAGCAGCTTATGAGAGCATTTGATGGCAGAAAACAAGAACAAGATGACCTTCACACGGGTGGCATTATGAAAGGATTAGGAATGAAATCACACCTACACAGCCCAAAAAGCAATTCAAAGCGGCAGGTACGTATCAACAATGCAACATTCAACCCAGCTTCAGGAAAGAAAACACTGCAGGCACAAGAGCTACGTCCAAAAAAAAAAGTGGCACTTCAACATCATATTTTGCTCTATACCCCCAGCATATGTATTTGAGCATGTAGAGCAAGCATACAGAACACTCTTTTTTGTTCCTTTACACACACTACAAAAAATTACCATGCAAATTAGAGACACAACAGTTGTTAACCATCAGAGTACAAGAAAGCAAACCAAAACCACCCTCTCTCCACTTCCCAGTCATCCTTATGAAGTGGTCCCAGCACATGCAGGAAAATTGCCACCATCCCTCATTCTGTAAGAAAAGACAATGCCTAACCAGAAGTTTCCACCAGGCTTCAGGAGAAAAGATGAAGAGTATCTAAATGATTGAAAAATTGGTTTTGTGATGTGTGGAACAGGCAACCCACACCCTTTTAATAAGATCTATAGACAATGCTGGCGCCTCGTGTTTCAGGGGCACATCATTGAATAAAGACTTATGAAAATGAACACAAACCTTGTGATTATTCCTGGGAGCATGACAGCACTGCTACAGGTAAACCCTTGGAGGACCATTTACAGAAGACATATAGATTGGTTGCTGCCAGGTTACATCCATGAACTCCAAGCGGGAGTATCCAGAATCCACTTGTGGTTCAAGTGTGACAAGGCATTCTCACTGCCTGGGAGAGAAGCGTTAGTGAGTCCGCGGGCAAAGGAGTCAGAGCGCTCTACACACCACAGATGGGCCTGGAGATGTGCATTCGCAGGAGGATGAGGCATGGCAGAAGTGGGGAGGGAGGTGATGATGATGATGGAGAGGAAGATGGCGGCGGTCATGCTAAATAAATACATAATGTAACTCTCATAGTCACAGCATATACAATTCATTCTTTTTTCCTGCCTAAGCTTTTGTAAAGATTAAGAGCTCAAGATCATATGGCTTCACCATGGCTGTGTAATATTTTACAGCTGTTTCACATGGTGGAAGTAATACCCTCTGCAACTAGGGTGTGTGTTTTGTCAGGGATGAGAATTTCTTGATCTTTTCTTTCAGGATTTTGAGAGGGTGGGTTGCAATGCTGTACTATTTGCTGACAGTTATCTTGATTCTGGACATATTTTAGAAGAGATGTGTAAAGTAAATTACTATTTTGAATCGTGCTATTTTGTTAATAGCTGCTATGCTGTTATTTACATAACTCCCACTAGTTCCATTTTCACAAAAGCTCTTCCAATGCTTTATGCAAATCTACTTTAGTATAATTTGCATGGGTCTTGAAATTTCCAGCTCTGTCATATTCCGCACAAAAAAATTTTGCATTATGGTTTTAAAGTGACAATAATCTCATTCTTATTTGTCTCATTAATGCTGTAGCATTATATTTAATGGAACTTCATTTATAAGGTTGGATTCAAACTGTCCGAACTATTTTAAGGTTGTATCACTATGGAAAGTCTTTACTTCACCTGATTAGAAGGAGCTATTTCTGAAATCTCTTTACTATAGGCTATGCATCCAGCATCCAGATCCTATTCCCCTGAAAATTACTGTGAGATTTTCAGACATCCTTTATTATGCAGGACCACATCCTATATTACTATCTTCTCTATCCCAAACACTGAATTCAATGTTTTCAAAGGCAGGTGTAGCCGGTCATCTGGGAGGTGCATGGCATACCCTGAGACATACAGAATACTCCACCTACAGTGAAGCCATATAAACTCGTAGCATTTTTCCATATAATTAACTTTGTCATAATATCAATTATATTCTGTGCTAACTGCAAGTAATTTATACATCAACAAAGGTGTTTTATCCACAGCCTTTAATTTAGGCAATTGCATTTACGTTTCTGATTCCAACCCTAGGCTTCACTGTTTTCTGAGTTGTTTACAAGTCAGCTGCAATATCCCTGGGCACTTAATGTTCCTGAGATTGTGACAGCACATGCAATTATAACACACATACATTTATGTAGTCAAATTTGGAAGCAAAAGGGCCTTTTAACTTCTCAAAGAGACGGCAGAGGAGGTTGCTTTTACAATACCACAGATTTGTGTGTTCTAGTTCTACCACCTCAACAAATAAGCATCAGCACAGCAGGCAACTGCAGCTCAGGTTTGAAGAACATGCTGTGGATATGCTTGTCCTAAGACAAAGAAATGCAAATCTGCACATTCTTGTGCCTTGCCCGGTAGCTCATACAACTTGAAATGAATACAGTGAAACAACTTAAAGAGTTCTTTCAAAATATAAACCCAATTTATACATCATTATTATCTTTATTCCACAGGACATACATGGGATAAGACATTCTGATCTCATCACTGAAAATTCAGTGAGTTGTAAAGGTATTTTGTGAAAGGGGAAAAGATAATAAATAAACAGTGAGTGAGATCTAGCCAGGAGCATCTCAGCCCAGGCAGATACAACAGCCTATCGGCTGCAGTGCCTCCAGGCAAGAGGGGACCTACTAGTCTGGCCTTCCTCCTGCAGCTGGGCAGCCTGCCCTGCCATGCCATGCCATGCCACTGCCCTGTACACAGTGCTGCTTGGCAGCCACGAACGCCACTCCTTGGACCAGAGGTGCCACAACGAAGAGAGCCTCCATCTTTAGTCTGAGCATTAGGACATGCTGCAGAGAGTGCAAAGACCATGCTCTGTGACCTGCCACCACACCATGGGGCTGAGGAGGGGGGTCAGTCCAGGGCAGCAGAAGATACAAATCTCACAGGCAATCATCCAAACTCTCCTCATGCTCCTTCCCAAATGGAGCCTCCTTCCTCTTCCTAGAGCCACAAGACTCATCCTCACACTGGGGTTCGAAGTGCCCTTTGGGCAAAGCTATCTGCTTTCCACCAGGCATGGGAGCTATGGGGCTGCACTCTGAAAGCCATTATTGCCGTTTCACTTTTCTAAGAACCAGGCACAGCACATTACACAGATGTTAGGACTGAAAAAATATCTAATACCTAGAAGTCTTTGGAAGCACCCACCCATCTTCATTGAATACAGGTCAATGACAAGACTGGACAAAGGTTAGCAACTTAAACTGTAAGCCAAACAGTACCTATCTTAGGCAAGTAAGTTATCTAATTTGTACAAATACTGCATCTTCATACTTTTGCAGTATAGGTTAGCCTTGAAATAAAGCTTACATAGATTTGAAACGTGTGCATAATATAATGTTCTATAAGTCCTCACAGGACAAAAAGCAACTGTCACAAAATGAAGCAATTAGCACCAACTCACAAAGGGCAGACTCTCATTACACTGAAGAGAGAGACAGAAGCTGTTCCTTGAGGAGACTAAAACACCCAGCATTTCTCCTTGCCAGGAACATAAATTGGTTCTCAGAGTGCTCTGCAGGATATAACAACATCAGAAAAATCTCTGTGGAAGCACCTAACTTGTCAAAGGCAAGCTGGAAACTAGGCAAAAGAGAAATCTTTCATCATCATAACCAAAGGAGAATCAAGTTTTTGCCTTTCAACTCACACATAACTCAAGTATTTTGAATAGTAAGTATAATTTCAGTGAAATGTGCAGAAAATGTATAGACTGTATAAAATGAACCTTATATTGGTTGGCTTTTTTGACTATTATTTGACATATACGCCACATCCTCCACTGAAAACACGTTCATTCAAGCCACTTTTTCTTAAGGGAGTTTCACTGGGCACTAGCCATACAGGTTTGAAAAAGTGCTTGTCTTCTCCTTTTTGCATTTCTGATTCATAAATCAGGTTAGCCAAGCCTCTAGCAGATGGGAGAGAAACATCTTCAAAGATCCAGGAATATTTTGTACTTAAACAAGACAAAATTATCCTCCTACCCGGTTAGCAGGAGACCCTCCTGCTCTAAGTATTCAGCTCTGACTAACCCTGACACCCTGACCAGCTTTCTCTTTTCACCTGGGGTCAGTAACATGGCAAAGCAGTTACTGGCATTTCCCCTTGAGCTCCAAGAACAGCCCAGAGGGCTGACTGGGGATGCCAGCCCATACTCTATTCACTCGGATGCTGCAGCCACAGCAGATAGAGATCCAGAGCCTTGTTAAGGTCCCATCAGATGCAATTAGAAAATGGGAAGTCTGTTAATTGCACGTATTGAGAAAACACTATCTCGAGCATGAATGTTTTCATGTCTTGTCATCTCGAAAAGTAAGCAACGCCACTTGATAAGCTGATTAATAACAGGTTGTACTCAGAGAATCTATATATAAAGGATAAACGTACATCTGAACAGATAGGTTGTGAAATAGTGCCTACTTATTTAAAAACAAACGGAAAACCCACACAACTATTTTGTTTCTCAGTTCTGTGGTAGTAGGAGGAAAATTTTTAACAACTTTTTACTTTGTGCCCACAAGAGTGTAAAGGTTGTAAAGACATTTCTTTACATCTTCACCCTCTGAGTCCAGCCCACAAGCACTGATGATACACTGCCTTGGTTGCAGAAGGGACCATGCACTGGGGCAAGCTCTGTTGGACAGAGCAGCAGGAGCCACAAGAGACACAGGAGCTGCAAGAGCAAGAACCAGGGCATGAGCATCCCCAAAAGAGAATGAAGTGGCTCAGGCAAGCACAGAGATTATGTTCGACCTGAACCCAAGCAAACATATTCTGGGGACAACAAACTATGGTAAAAAAAGGAAAAAGAAAACCCTTCAAGAACGTGAAAATTTTTTATATTATGAGAATGTTTGAGATTTCAACAGTAATTTGAAACTAACTGTGGGGACAGAAAATAAACATGACATGATCGCAGTGAAAGTTCCCACTCTCAGTAAATTCTAGGCCTGCAGAGCTGTAAGCAGGAGGCACTGCTGGTATCTATCCTACACTAAGCATATATTTTTTATTTGGATATTGGTTCACAATGGACAAAGCCTATGAACTTCATCAGGGTCATGAAGGCTCTCTTCATTCCCATCAGTGCAGTTTTCTCCTTGTCTTAGCTTTTGTTTCAGCCAATTTCTCATTTCAAGTTTCCTTATAAATGAGATTCCCTCTTGCCCCTTACGATGACTGAGTCTTTTCAGGTCCTCCCCTGTAATCCTGTTTTCTGCTCCCATTGTCAAGACACTGTGCTCTGATGACTCAATGATCAAAGCATATCTCTGGCTGCTGGAAGCCACCAGAAATTTAGATAGCAGATTTCCACTATTTTAAAATATTTGTCTTTATTAAAAGTGTCACCATTCATTTTGATTTCTCCCATTTACTGAATGTAAAGGCACTTCTAGACTACACAAAATGTTGCCACCACCAGATCTCTTGCTGGGCAAGGCAGCAAGTGCCCTGAACACCGTGCCTGCGCACAGTGCCAGGACTGCAGGCTGCTGGGGAGGCACAGGTGGCCCTGTGGCCTGAGTTTCAAGCAGACAGGGTGGGAGTTCCACTTACAACTGTGACAGACAAAATACATACGTAGTCCAGTACTTACATAGTTCAGTTTTATATAAAGATGTAGGACTCTAAAAATGTATGTTTAAAAAGATTTACATGGTTTTTTAATATTTAAATAACAAAAGATATTTTTCAGTCTTTCCTACCATAAAAATATATACCCTGTTTCTACACCACATAACAAAACTTTAACATTAGGAAAGGAAATTGCCTAAGAAAGGAAGGGATTCTCTTATTTTATATCCATAGCAATGATATCAATAAATATTGAAGAAGTTTTTTAAAATACAGCAAACATCCTTTTGTTAGGTACAGACTGAAGGCTTCATTTTTAAGTTGTGTGTTTAACAAACCCACCTTGACATCAAGTACTGCAGTTATCAAGTTTGTCAGTATTTTCTCAGAAGCTGAACTTTCTTCTGACAAGCGTTGCCAGTCAATTAAATTGAGAGCAGCACGATGAGGTGTATTACTGCTCAGTCTTTAATAAACCAGCTGTGTATTTCTGAGTCTCTCCCAGCTTTCTGACAGGGGCCCTGATTCAGCAGTGTCCTTAGGTCCCTGCCTGACATTGAGACCACCAGCAAGATGGCTCAGCTGCCTCCATCCTGGGAAGGAGGTGACCATTAATGCACAGCACGGCTTATCAACAGATACCATCCAACTTTTTTTTTTTACATGTGCAATGTAAACCTCTAGCTATCAAACTGAATGACAATAGTAAAAAGAAAGATCAGATTTGCAGGACTTAAGGTACCTGGACTCTTTTCAGCATCCTAGTATGGCAGAACCATATTTCTTGAACCAGCTGTGGAGACAGGTCACAGCTTGCCAAGGACCAGTCAGCTCCATAGGCACATGCACATGTTGAGATTCGAGAGGAGACAGCTAGCATCCTTCTGTAGAGTTATCTACCAAGCCATAAAAACACTTAAATATCAAACCTCTTAATTTATGTTGCAGAGCATCTAGAAGCCTTGTAAAAAACTGCATTAATAAACATGAAGTAGTTGATGCCTGAGAGGCAACCAAGTGCCCAGGATGATACAAGCCTGTTCAGATTCTCGCCTTAAGGCTCAGCTCCTGGTAAGCAAGACATTCCTGCACAACACCAAAGCAAAACAATCCCTCTCAGCTTTTTCCTCACTTTCTTTCAGGATGCATCTTGCACCTGTGCTCCTGTGCTAGAACAAACTCTCTTGGGTCAGCGGTGTTTGAGCTGTTGTGTCGCCAGTAATGGCAATCTCTGTCATGGGCATGAGGAGGTTTTTTGGTTCTGTGGCTCCTGGCTCTGCACATTGCAGTAAGCATAGGTGTTTAAGTCTTTCGTTCTCAGAGATGTACAGATGAGCTGCTTGACTTTTAGAGACAATTACCACTACAACCTTGGTGGATTGAGCAGGGAGGAACATGCTCCCACCAAGAAGTTAAGAGAAGATAGCAAGAAGGGCAGTCCTCACAAACACTGCAATGACATCGCAACAGCATGAAAGAGATCATTAAGTTTTATCCACAGATTGGATATCTTCTTAACCTTTCAGCTGCAGTTGTGGGGGAGACACTGGGTAAGAGAAAGGAAAACCAAGAAGGCAGGGAAAGACTAGCAGCACTCCCGGGCAGCCACCTACGCTTCTGCGGTGGCAGTAATGGCTGTCAGCCTCTGCTGCTCGGGCTGCCGCTCGCGCCCGAGTATGCTATGAAGAGCCTCACCACCGCTTATTTCTTTCTTTCTGCAGGTGGGACTTATAAGCAGCACATACTGAGACTGAAGAAGACAACCTAAAACCATAATTCAGTTTCATGCTGAAGTAAAGACATGTCCTCACCAGCAGAAAAGGATGACCTTTCCCTTGAACCACCATTTAGATTTATGCCTGTGACAAGTAACGATCTTTTCCTAATTTTTTTTTTCACTCATAATGACACAAAATAGAGTTGGACAAACATAGGAACAAGAGACTGTAGAACACAGCTGCCCTGCAGGGTTTTTTATTATTATTTTTAAATCAATAAGCCCAGAGAGCAGAATTGCTATAAGCACTGCAGCTACATCCACTACCAGACTCTGGCAATCTATAGGCATCATAGTAAATGATATTATTTAAAGAAGAATCCAATAAAAAAGCATTATACTGTGGCTTTCCAAAGCACAGTGAGGCTTTTTTCCACCCTTAGTCCAGAATAAAGAGCACCTCAAGGCTGGTCTGGCATTGCCAGGCTAAGATCCCCATGATCAGACATAAGTCTCAACAGGCAGCTGAACAGACATGGTACAGGAGACGAGGAGCTGGTGTCTGACAGTATGAAAAAGAGAAGCCAAGGAGAGATTTAAACACAGCTGGAAGTGATCAAAACCATAGCCCAGAAGACAAATGAGGCCACAGCATGTTAAATGAGGCAAGTGAGTTTGGAAACATTTATGTATTTAGCTTCCTAACTAGAGCTCAGCTCCAAGGCAGAACTGTTAAACAACCACCTGATCAGAATTTGTAAGAAAGCAGCATGCAAGCTGAAACATGGAAGCTGCATTTAGATGCACATTCAATAAAACTGTCAAGATTTTAGAAGTCCTACCATATAAATCAGAGGCTTTTCGTCTAAATGCAAAACAAGAATCAGTAAATCACATTTTGTTTTCGGGAAGTATTGGCAGGATTTCAAGATGTATTTAACTAATCTCACACTGTGTGGTTTTTTCCTTGGCTAATCCTCTATGAAAAGTAACTATTAGGAAATCAAAATATTATGGCTAAGCCTTGCTAATTGCTCTTATGAACAGAAAATTAAAACCTCGCACTCACACGTGAAAAAACGTGAGGAATAGAAAGAATTTAGGAACATAAATCAACAGAAAAAAATTAAGAGACTGGATCCTATTCCCATCAAGTACTTCAATAGCCCTTTGCATTTATCTATATTTAGTTCAAATCCCAGTAAATCTGGGGGTAACTTTTCACCTTATTAGTAGCCTGCAAAAACACCTATTAAAACCTGTGTAAGTCTTTACAGCAAACTCAAAAGAATAGAAAAGGGAAAAGGCAGCAGAGTTCCTCACCCTCCTGCCCATCGAAACTGGACACAGGCACTGCTTGGCACCTGCGTTCACTGGGCACAGATGGGAAAGGGCCAACAGGCACACCATGCTCCTGCCTGTTGCAGTGGTGTACGAATGGCTCGTTCCCAGTGTGCCAGGCAGGGTCCTCTCCTTGAAACCCTGGCAGCATAAATACCTGTGCCAAGCTCCTTCAGCACAGAGCTTGAAAGCTCCAGTGTTTCATGCAGTCAAGATTTCCACTTTCAGAATAGTTTAGGCTCAAAAAATAAACTTTCCACCAAAGTCAAAACCTAGAAGAAGTCAAGCTTTGGAGTGGGAAATTCTTATGCTTTTCAAATTTTGCCTAAAATAATACTTTCCTCTAGAAAAATGCATGGGTTTGGTAAATGAAATCCAGACTGAACTGACTTAGTTTGGCTGTAAGATTAATGCCAGGTTTGTATTTTTATAGACATATTTTAGAGCAGCACAAAGATTCATTTGGAGACACCTAAAATCAGGCAGAAAGCTTGTTCCTACTCTTCAACAGGAATATGAATTACATACACCAGTCCAGTGTCTGTCTTGGTACTGCTCAGTACAGTGACCTCCTGCAGATGGAGTCCCACAGCTTTTCCAAGATAATTTGGTGCCCAAATGACATATATTTAGAACATTGTAGTACTCAATTTATGTGAACAAAATACAGAGTTCCTTGACCTTCCATTCCATTTACTGTGCAGTATATATTGCAGAAAAAAATCGGCTTGGAATTCAGTAATTCATAAAAGTACACATATTCTGAGAATATAAAGCTTTTAATGTTACTATGGTAGAAATTAGTCATCTGCTCCTATAAAAAAAATAGGACATGTAACATACAAGTGGAGACAGGGTAGACACAGTATTGTATGTATGAGAACTAACCTCCTCATCTGTGCTGCAGCTACTGCATTTCATCTTTACAGAGTGCTGAGAAATCAAGAAGTTATATAACTTAGTAAAAAGCTGATAGGGCCAGTGACATTTTAAATCCCACTGTGTGAAAATCAATTACAAGATGTGAAAAGAAAAAAAGCCTCTTCAGGAACCAAAATCTCCATCCCATAATATATCCCTATATATATGTATATTTTTAAATAAGAATGAGCAATAAAACTTTAAAGAAAAAGAGAGTGTGGGAGGGAAGTGGAAGGACAGGCAGAGCAGAGAAGGAACAGAATAATCACAGATCATTTCAGGATGCTGTTACAATGAAGTAAAAAGACAAGTCATTTTGATGACATCGTTTTGCTTCTGCTTATGGTAGACAGTAAATAGGTAAAATAATAGTGACTTACAACATGGAGCTTAATTGGAATCAGAAAGCCAAACAATTTTTGTATATTTTTGTAGGAAAGTATCTGCTTTTTTAACCTGGACACACAACACAGTCCTACTTAGATCAGCCTGCACTTTTCTAAGGGAAAACAGTCCCATCAAAAAAATTTAAAGCTATCTTTGATTGGAGGCAGGTTAGGCCAAGTCAACAAATCTATTTTATTTTCCAATTGTCTCAGCAAGGAAAACCAAATGAGACTATTATACTGGCTCAGGAGCCATAAAAGAATCTCTACAATCCACAAAAATTGATCTTTTTTTAATCCCTGCATTGCCCAATCTCACTTTTTATCCATTCAAACATAGGCCACCTGGAAAAAAAGATCTGGTAATTCTCATTTGATTCATTTACAAGTGGAGTGAACTTTCAGACAAGGAAAGCAAAAGAAGACATTTTCTGTAAAATGGGTATAATGGAATAAAAAGGACTAAATGCATGCAAAGAACATGAAAAGAAAATTCACTGAACCAAAGCCAAATTAAAATGACAGCATTGCACAATCAGGAATTCAGAGTGGCTGACACATTTTACGTGAACAAAATTACTGGATAAAATCATAGAATCACAGAACCATAGAATGGTTTGGGTTAGAAGGGACTTTCAAAGATCATTTAGTTCAACACCCCCGCCATGGGCAGGGAAATCTTTAATTAGATCAGGTTGCTCAAAGCCCCATCCAACCTGACCTTTAACACTTCCAGGGATGGGGCATCCACAACCTCTCTGGGCAACCTGTCCCAGTATCTCACCATCCTCATCATAAAAAATTTCTTCCTTATGTCCAACCTAAACCCCCCTCTTCCAGTTTAAAACCATTGCCCCTTGTCCTGTCACTACAGACCTTGGTAAAAAGACTCTCTCCATCTTTCTTATAAGCCCCCTTTATAAATTGAAAGGCTCCAGTAAGGTCTCCTCAGAGCCTTCTCTTCTCCAGGCAGAACAACCCCAACTCTCTCAGCCTGTCTTCACAGGAGGGGTGTTCCAGCACTCTGACCATTTTCGTGGCCCTCCTCTCGACCTGCTCTAACAGGTCCATGTGTAGTACTGGGGACCCAAGTTGCATCGGTTGCACCTCTTCTATGGTCTAATCAAGCTTAAATTCCTCCCAACACAAACAATTTCAACAGGGAAGGGAAGTACCAAACGGAGAAAAAACTAAAATCAAGAGGGAGCTTGTGAAGCTGCAAGTTACAGAGTTGAATCTGTTCAGATCAGCTGTCTGTGTTGCAAGGACTTTCAAGGAGGCACTTCTGGACTTGGGTAGCAAAAGTCTGCCTGTGTGCCTTTTTGGGGGTAGGAGAAGGGTCTGCCTCTATGTAACATGGTCAAGGTTAAATGCATTGTTCACATCAAAAATTGATCTCTGGCTCCAGTGAATCACCAAACTGCTTTATAAATGGGGAAACTACATCTCTCCCAGCACCTTTTAAAAGCAAGTACCAGACACTGTGTTTTTGTGAGGCGTTGCTGCCCGTCCATTAAGCAGCTACTGAAGATGCCCAGCAGACCAAGGTCTTCACATGCTTAGGCACAGAACTCTGTCTGGTTCTAGTCCTGTTAGTAAAGGTGAGAGCTGCACAACCACATAGAGACAAAAGGCACCACTGTCCATACCCAGAGAAGGAAAATTCTGCATTGAGGATAATGCCAAGAGTTGAAACTCTTGCTTGATAATCAGCATCAGCAAACTACAAGCATTTTGGTCAGCTGGTCTGTTACAAAATCAAGGCTGAGACTTGAGCACAGCAAGCTGGAGAAACACGTACCTGCCCTAGCTGCACAATGCTGTCCCACAGGAAATAAAGAGCAGTTTCATTTACCAATAATCTTTGCGTGATCAGGTCAGCTGCCAGCTGAATCTGGAATCTGCTAAACTTGCTTTCACAAGAGCATTTTTTACCTCCAGCATTATATTTAATATAGTTTAGGAGCATAAAGATAAAGGAATGTTCACCGCATTTTGTTCAGCCATTTCAGGATTTCCCCACCACTGAAGCAGCAGCAGCAGAATTTTAATGACCAGGAAACTGCAGCAGTGCCATAAGAGAAAATTCTAATGCAGCAGATCACTATTTCTATGGGTTTCCTTCACTGTAACTAACTCTGATCTTCTAAATCTGCTACAGTGCCAGTACAGATTTCTTTAACATACAGCTTCCAGCAGAGATTAATTAAAAACAAAATGAACAAACAAAAGGCTTGAGAACTTCTTATTCAAGTTCTATAGTTACAATACCTGGGAAAGATCTAACCAAAAATAGAATTCCCAAATAGCTCCCACTGCCATCTGATGCTATGATTTCTTTCTTTACTTCCTTCTTTTTAACTAAAATGCTCTTGCATTTTAAAATAGCCACATGTTCACTGTACCTTCCTGCCAAAGATGCCTTCTGGGTAGCAATTAAATGTATAATTGAGATCTTCAAGACATTAGAAGGCAAATTCAGTGTCTTTTTGAATGGCTACAGGGAATGAGATAACACAAATCAATTTTACTCCAAGACACACTTTTGCACACATGCATTCAATATGCGTGGCACGACCCCTCGTAAAACTGAGGGGCTTCTTCCACAAATAACGCTTCCAAGTTTTCAGAGAAGAGATTTTCAAAGCTTTAAGATGAAGCTCACAATTGTACCGTGGATGAGTTCATCAGTCAAATGTTAAGATTTTAAACTTTTTACTGATGGTAGATATTTGAGGCTAGATTTGTAGACAGCCATGTTGGTCCAAAGAAGACTTGACTTTCTCCTCTCATTTGGTTCACTGGTCATTAGTGGAGCTGAACTGAGTGTCCTTTGTGACTCATTCCCCCATTTACAACTTAAGGCTTCTCACAGGAGACTGACAGGAAGCACTTTATCCATATTGCTACCTTCTTACAGTTGATACTCTCATTTATTCATCAGCGCTTTACTTCACCACTCACACAGAGAACAGATTATTTAGTCACTCACCACTGCTCAAAGAAGAGTCATTGATAAAACTGTGTCTCACTGGGGGTGACAAAGCTAAAAATTCAAGGTGCTGCTTCCAGCTGTTGTCAGAGCACTGCAGAATTGCAAAAACCAACAATCCTGCCTTTTATCACTTCTTCCTATCACTAAATGCCTAACAAGTTTCCAAACAAAGACAATATTAACTCCCTACAGCTTTCATCTCCCTATCTTCACATCCATACAAACGACCCATGATTCAGGATTTGAAATTAAGCTCAGCAGACAGTAAGTGCTGTCTTTCATCTGGCCAACCCAGTAAAACCACAGCAAGTCTCCTGCTTCCTATGCTTAGCTGACTTCTGATTCCTCTTCCTCCTCCTCCTCCCATCAAGCAGACAGCACTACTCCAAAGATGCCCCCCATCTTGATCTCCTTGTTTCTCTCTAATACTTCTCCATTCATATTCCTCCACCTCCTCCATGATTACAGAACTAAAGAAGCACATAAGAGAAAGTCAGATAAGAAAATTCATGGAACTGAGCTATGCCACTTCAATACCATTTTTACATGGACTCTTCTCTGTCAGAGGGATTTTTCTTTTTAAAGAAGAAAAGACAGAGAGGGAAATAATATAGGCAATCAGATTTTGGAAAGCTTCCAAAAGCAGAAATGTCAGAACTACTGCAGATGTAGTAGCCTGTGCATTTCAATCAAGAATACAAATAATGGCCACAAAATCCATTTAAACTGGCTGCACACAACACTCCGATAAGAAATCACTTCCTTTTTGTTTCTTAGGCCTTTATCCTGGCAGCAGCTTGAAATTATCACTCCTTGACAGAGGCCTTCACTCAGGAGGGCAGGGCTCTATCATAAAAGATGTGCCCAACAGAGCTGAGACATCCCTGCCTTGTCATTTCAACTTCTCTCCCTCTTGCTCTAGTAGACTCCTCTCCCACCCCAAAAGTCCATTCTGGGAGTCCCATGCCTTCTGCATCCTCAGTTCCTCCCCCCTCCTCTTGCTTTCCCCCCTCCCTTTCTTATTCCTTCTCTTGGGAGACAATGAACTGCAGGACATGGATACCCATTTAGTCCCTCTTGAGATTTAGGGCTCCTTCTTCCTTTAGGAGTGTTTTTCTGGTTGCACCCCTGATAGTCCATATTAAAGTACCCCTACCTGCATCCACTCTGTTCTGCTGGAGCAACAAGAGGAAAAGAGAGACAGGGTGCCATCAGTATGGAAGGCAAAGCAGGACCCAATGAACAGATTAAATCTTTTCTGGAAATCGAGGTGTTACACACACATGCAAAAAGTAAGAAATTATTGATGTCTGTACACTGTAGTTTCTGGTGTATGACCACCTTATTCAGGCTACTGGAAAAATTAGGACAGAGAAAAACAAGTCTGTATGGGACAGACTTTCCATTGCCATTTTGAAAGATTTACAATTATACAGGGAAATCCCAAAAGTGGACAATTGTTGTACAGCAACAGAATACAAGAGACACAGTTAATAAGGCAGTGCCCTCTCATTCCTCCCACTTCCCTCCCCAGACCTCCTAAGGGTGGAGCCAAAGAAACGTCCCCATGATTTCAGCCTGGAAGATGCTGTGCTTGGTGCTGGTCCAAGGCCCAGTGAAGTATCAGTCCCGCAAGCCCCTCACTGCAGCATACCCCTGGGCTCTCTAGATCCCCAAAGAGGTCAACACAGACACCTGGCTGCACGTAGCATCTTACATGATCATTGCCTATTTGTTTTTTTTTTCTTGTTCGTTTTTTCCCCACAAATGGCTTTAAAACAAAAGGTATCCCCTCTGCTAATGTAATAATGTGCACGTGTCTTTATAAGCCAATTGGAATTCTTTTACCCCTTAGCCTGCTTATGAGAAAATGAGAGAGCTTTAATACCAAAGCATAAAGTTAGAAGCACCTTTGTCAGTCAGGATGCTGTCACCAGTCTTAAAGCAAAAAGCCCACTCCATTCAGAAACTGTGGGTACTTTCAGGTACCACATACCAAAAGGAAAACCTGTTTTAAATATATCCCTGTGCTTAGCAAAACAAGGCCTGCATCAAGAAATGACAGCAGCTTTCAAAAATAATTTCTCTGTGGAGTCACTCTAATACCAGGACCCCTCAGCAAAAGCAATCTATTTTCTAAGTGACTTTCTCAGCAACCACTTGCCATGACACTGACGTCAGCCATCTCTCAGGTCAGGGCTTGTCTCTCGTAATGAGAATTTATCTCTTGTCACTCCAGAATTATTGGTTTCTTCACAATTGCCAAATCAGGAGAGTGTTTAATCAGTGCTATGATCTAAAATGCCTGCTTCCTATAAAACTGTATGTTTTAGGAATGTGTACCAATTCAGCTCTGAAATTGATAGAAAAGAAGGCTGAACGTTTCCTCCAAGTATCTTGACCTTCCTCTACCTTGTGAACCAAGATTATCAAAGAGGCCATGTTGCCACTGCCATAGCCAACTTCCTTCATCAAAGCTGTTAAGCTCATTAAGGAACTACATCAAGGGTTTGGTTCTGTTTTCTTTTACCCCTAGATATTCTGTGGAGGAGGAACGCCTTAAGTAACTGCTTTTCCCTAACTCTCATCCCATCTTCTGTCCCTCCTATCAAATAGACTCACGGGACAGGCTGGAAAGACAACTCTTGGAGCCAGTTGCCTTCCCTCACCACAAGCCATCTCACTTCTACTTCAGTGACTCATCTAGGGCAATCACATAAATAGGAATTCTCCAGCTTTTCTGCAAGTCACATTTTATTTTTCATGCTCTTCATTTTCACCAGCAGTTGAGTGTGCTAGCTAGCTCTTAGAGCCAGCTTGACACATGAGATATGAGAAGATAGAGAACCACAAAACTTATCAGGGATAACAGGCTTGCAAAACTGCAGTTTGAAAGAAACCTTGCCAAAGAGGTCACTGCCTTATAGACCCCATGAATCACACTTCGCAGTTTTAGAGAACAATAGGGGTTTAATCCTGTTGGAAACTGGGGAACAGCAGTATGTCTCTTTTTCTGATCATAGGTAGGTTAGAAACACTGAAGGTCATTTCTGAAAGGAGGCATACATCCCTAATTTCCCAGAAGAAAATCAGTTTGAGAAATAAACAACTTCTCATGTTGACTTTAACTATAAATAGCACAGGGAGGCAAAGCAATACCAGGGCTATTAGTGAGCATCTCTGAAGTTCAGAAAGCAGGTGGCTAAAAGTCACTTTTAGAAACAGATAGGCAATTTATTCCCATTTAGCTGTCATTTACAGGAAGAGGGAATATAAAAGTATGAACTAATTTGGTTATTTACCCCATAAAATGATGAATCACTGACAACACCTAAACTTGTTATGTTTAACATCATGTAAGAGTGATCCATCCTTGTGACAACTGTCTTTTAAAACAAAATTTCAAAAAAAAAAAAAAAGAGGCATTTATGTTTCTATTTGATTCCCAGCTCCTGTAATAAAACTAATGTTCCAAAGGCTGTAACAGTAAAATTCAGTGATGATTTTAATTGTTTTGGCCTCTTACCTGCATCTTGAAATAAAGGTTTCAGTTGGGAACAGGCTGACTCCTAGTCTAAATCTTCCTTCTAGAAAAGGCATCTAAGGGACATATATTGTATTTCAACAGACTTTTAAAAGGTGGAATGTAAATTTAGGAACTGATATCACTGATGAGCTTAGGTTTCACCATTTTCCTTTACTAAAACAGCATTGATCCTTAAGTTCACCTTAAAAACAAACCAAACCACATTATGCAGCCCATGGTGTTAATATCTATGCTATTATAAAAGATTATTAATGCAGTTTTGTTCTTCTCTAATGGTTTCTTTCTTCCTGTCCTTTCAAGGAGAATACATGGACAGCCGTATAACTAATACAGGCCCTGTCCATTGCTCTTCTTCACTTCCACCTCAAAATCCGTCAAATCAAATTTCTCCATCTTGCAATTTATTAAATAAGTGCATCATCAGAAAGGCTCGTTTCCTAAAGTGAGTTGCTAACATCCTTCTTTGTATTACACAAAGGACTTTACAAAAAAGTATCCAAATGAGAAATAGCTATCAATTAAAAAAAAAAAAAAAAAGAAAGAAAAGATTAGACCTCTCATACTACAATATTTTCAGCTTGGTGTTTTCTAAGAAACTATATGTACAGCACCACCTGCAAACCCAACACTAAATTGCTGGGTGTCCTCTCTAGAAAAAAGGTCTCATCATAATTTCTCTTGTTCCCTCATAATGTAAAAGGTACAGGAGGGTATAGACATTAAAGCACATGGTCCAACTGAAAGAATACACTCAGGCAGAAATTAATGTCTAGAAATGTGGAGCAGAAAAATTTCCATTCTCTGTAAAATTTACTGATGAATGCAGACACATCAGCAAACTGATACAGCAATCACCTCTTTCCAGTAATTTAGGCAGTGCTTAAACTCAGCTTCCCACTTGGGAACTTTTTGCATCACTGGTCAGAATCCTCCCAGCTGAAAAGCTACAGGTTCACTTCTCCATACTTGCCACTAATCCTTCACATCTCCCTACTCCCCTACACCCACCAAGTGGGTGGAACACCTTTCTTTGAAATATGCAGCGAGCCCATTGTGCTCAATTCCAGATGTTCCAGCTGCAGGAACTTGTGTGCTAGGAAATTAGATAGCATTTTAAAAGTTAAGAAGCACAAATAAGCAAATAAGAGAAAAAGGGATGTGTTGTGATATTCAGGGCATGGGCATCCAATTAATTTTGTCTTAGTAACAGTTTTAGCATCAACCTATCAGGAAAATGAGTGTACATACTGTATCCACACTGCTTTGGAAAGTAAAGCTTTATCAAGTATACCAGCTCAGTAGGTATTTTCCAGCTTCAGTAGATAAAAAGTGGTTACACAGTGAAGTACAATATTTATTCTCTCATTATTTACATTGATGTGTTTCCTGTGCATTCAGGAAGAACATTTAGAATCAGACCACTGAAAAAGTACAAGTTGTCTCCCTTTTCTGTTCTCTGCAGCACAAATATTTCTCTTCAGCAGATTTCTCTGCTTTGAAAGGCAATGCAATCAGATGCTGACTGGTAAAATGGAATTATTATTTCAGGCCATGAATTGCAGTGTGCACCGTGAAACAACCATATTCCTATTTAGAGGAACATCCTGATGTTCAAAAGCACTGAACAGCCAGAAACACCTATTGAAATTAGAGCTAGTTAGAGCTCAGAACCAAAGCTGAGTAATACTTAAATTTTTGCATTGAATGAGGAGTCTAATTTCAGTATCCAAGATGTTTAATCCAGTATTAACCTCCAAACTCTGGGATTTGAGTTTGGTTTGTTCATAAACAGAGTGAATAACTTCACACCCATCTTTACCAGGTGCTCACACCTCCATCTGTGTGGCACAGCGTGCTGGGTAGGCTTCTCGGCTAACGTAGCAGGGCTCCTGAAAATCAGAAATAAACCAGGCAGAGCACAGGAGGGTTCTTGTGCAAAACCTCCCCACACTGCACGCCTACGGCATCTGCAAGTGCCGTTCATCTTCCACGGTCATAATCACCATCAAATACAAAGGGAGAAAACTAAGAACAAAACAGAAGCCACCAGCCACGCAAAGTGAAGGCAACTAAGTAGGACACCAAGCAGTTCTGGACAGTGACACCCGCAGCAATTACAAAAACCACTCTCTCTCTGACTGAAGCCTAATGGCTGATACGACAAATTTGTTTTTATTGCGGTAAGTCTATGACATTAAATAAGGACCCCTAGCCATGGAATGTGTGGTCTATCTAATTAACACAAATTAAGCTGCAAGTCCAGGATGCAGAGATGGAGGCTGGTGTGTGGTACATGGGCATACAGTTCCTGAGCTTCCTTTGGGAGACCAGGCACCTCCTCACTCCTCACCAAGCCACGTTTGTGGCAAAGCTGAGTTGTGACAAGTCTATTTATTAGTAAATCGCCACTAGTGAGAAGCTGCCACTGTCTCTGCACAGCCATTTTCACAAAGCTTGTACTTCCTGCCACTGTTCTTTAACCTTCTCTCTTCCTGCTTTCACAGCCTCATACTTGACCCACAGCTTCCCAAAACAGCACCAGCTCCTTTGAGTGTCCTCTAAAGCTTCATGTCAAGGAAACCACCCACAGCTGAAAGATATCAGATACCCAAGCCTCAAGCCTGTCTACTCCATGGATCCAGAAAAGAAGACCCTACAGTGTGACCCAAGCTGATCCCTTCTTCCTCAGGGCCGTATTTCATTCCCAGTGCTCATTGCTTCACCTCAACTCACTTCTTTGTTAACTAGCAGTGGTGTTTGCGTATACCAGAGGAACTGTTACCTGTATCCCCACCTCCAGCTCCCCAGAAGCCCCACCTCAAAAAGGACAAGTAGGAACTAGCCAAAGGGGGAACACGCATGGCAGCATGGAGGAGGATTCAGGTACTATGAAATCTCTGGAGCTTCCACCGCTGCTCATGAGGAAAGGCAGGAGAGATACCCCACTAACACTGCATCCTCAAAAGCCTCTGAGAAGAGAGTAAATACCACGGAGCTCTTCCTGCCAGTAGATCTGACCTTTCATTCCTTTGAGTGGACAGGGATACCACAGAAGTATACACATCCTTCTACCTACGATGGTCGACATACATCTATTATGTATAAATTGTTGCTCTCCTCACATGTTCAGTACCTATGCATCCTCTTGTGCCTTGCAGGACAACAGGTATTCTAGATTAGCAAAGCCTGACTGGCAGTGGTTAAGGCCTAAATACACCTCAAGTCATGTACCTCAGTTGATATATTTTCCAAACTCTTAGTGCAAAGGAAAAATGTAAAAAAAAGCATCACTATTTTTAATGCCAACTTTTTATTTCTTTTCCTAAAGATGACTGTAAAAGAATTAGTCCTAAATTATAGCAGCCATCTCCAATCTTAAATAAGCTGTTTAAGAAACCATGACTTGCAGCAAAAAAGGAAGGTGCTAGGAAAATCCAGAAACTAAGGTCCTGATGTGGCAAAAAAACCAGCAGTATGCTTGCAAACTTGAGTTCCTTTGGTGCAAGTAAGGGATGGTGACATGAAGACCACTTTCACTCAGTTCAGGATACCATCTGTTTTGACCCAACATACATTAAGGCCAATTTCTTGTACCAGTGTAAAAAGAAGCAGAACCATTTTCCTGATCCAGCACTACACTCATGAGGCTGGAACCAAGACTTGCCTTTCTGTAGGCACACAAAAAACCAGCAGGTGCTAGCAGAGATTGTGGCACATTTCCCCTGCCATTATGACCTGCTCTGACCAAGGTTGTACTCTACAGGCACACGGAAATGTCCGTTGCAACCTCACTACTCCACTCTGCCAGGAAGACAGACCATGAGACTTATACATAACTGGAGGCAAATTCATGGACTTCAAGATTTTAAGCCCTATCTGAGCCCTATCACAAGTGGTTCAACATCCCTTTATCTATTCATCGTATTGCCTACTGAGGACAATAAGAATCAGGCCCATTGCTTCCAGACAGTGGGTTCCTGGTACCTGGTAGAGCTATGCCAGATAAATAAAGCTTGGCCATAGGTAGGGACATTAATGATTAACTTTGTAAAACTAAAATAAACATTTTCTCAGCTTCTTGTTAAATCTTGCTTAAAGAACTGTCTATAACTCTATATATCTACCGCTCATAAATCTTCCATGGTGGAGAAGCAAAGTAGGGCAAGTAATAAAATACCTGCCTTTGTAAACTGAGGGATAAAATATTAGCTAAGGAAAGCTCTGAACAACTGGGAGTTATTTATTTATTCACCACCTTGTAGTATGTGGAAGGTGATGTGGCCATTCATTCTACGGCACCACCAGGTACATTGTGTCCCTCACTAACTAGTCATGCTATTTGGAAGAACTCTAAAGATTTCACCATTCTAAATTTAAATCTAACATTTGCATAGTAAGGACACACCTGTCTGTAGTGGGCAAACTCTGGATTTCCTTTAGGCTGATCCACTCTGCCCTCCTGCGCTCTCTCCCAGGTCAGTTAGTTGACAGAAGATACACTTTTGATGAACAATATTATCTGACATGTACTGAAATCCTCAAAACAGTTAATACTACACCTTTACATCATGGGAACATAAGACTTCCATACTCCACTGCAAGTATGAGCAGAAGCTATATGCACTTGAATGTAAGGTTATATGAAATTAATCATTTCGATCTCACATTTTCCATGGGGTTTTCCTCTAAAGTTTTTCCTTGCTTCTTCATTTTAATGTTGCTCTTGATTTTTTGCACAAGTTTTAAGTGATCACAAGTATTGCACTGGTCCTCAATGGAGTAATAGATTTTGGCTCCTGTGTATTATCAATTTCTTTAGTCTCTTGTCTTTCTTCTTCCTACATATCCCACATCATACTTCTTCATAACTTTTGTCTTTGTTCTTCCCATTCCTGCATCTCATTAATTCTATCTCATTATTTTTCTCTCCATTTTCATTTTTCAGCAGAGTGAGGAAAAAAGTTTGCAAGAACTTTAGTTTTACAATGTACTAATGCTATTTTAGGGATGCTTTAGAAAAAACTCTGAACTGATGAAATTTTTTGTGAAACTCTGTTCTCTCTGCAGTAACATTTTTATGTCCTGTCATCATAATGTTGCATAATCAGCAGTCAGAGAACACCACGTGGACATGGACGAATCCTGCCTGCAGCGGTGGGCTGCACGGAGGGCTCAGACTGATGTTACAGCACTCATCACATGTCTTTTCTATCTGACAATCTAGAAGAATCTTGCGGGAACTCACTTTGCCACAGAAACAAGTATCGTTAATGTTAGAACAGAAACATTTCTTAAAGAAAAATTTGGAGAAGGCTCAGATAAAAGAAAGGGCAACAATTTATCCAGACAAAGATGTTTTTCTTCTCATTCTGCTGCATTACTGTGGCAAAGCCTTTGTCTCCATGGCATGCATTGACAGCTTGCCTCCCAATTTACTCCATTCCAAATGAACCTGTAACACAAACCAGAACTGGACCTGGCAGCCTGTTAGTGTGGCACCCAAGCAGAAGCTTAAAATGTCAACTGTATTCAGCAGTGGAGGGAGCAGCGGCTTTTCATAGAAACAGCTCTGTTGGAAAAGATTTAAGGAAACCTAACAGAAGAGCAAGGAAGATCTTTGTCCACAGTCTAATCGGCTTAATTACACTACTGAAGGGCTGCTTTATCCTGCTGACCTGCAGGTGATCAGACATGTAAGAATACGCCACTGCCCGTCATGGTCTTCAACGCATCAGAGCATAACTGTCCTCCTCTCACTACCGAATGGGACACGACCCATAACGTAGGTTGGGAAAGAGATGGTACAATACATGTTCCCTCAACTGCTGCTCAAACAGTAGCGGCCAGCGCTGTCTCTGCTAACAGTGTGCACCCTCCATGAACCCCCAAGAGGCTGAAACCCAAAAGAAATGTACCTTATAAGCTCAAATTACTTGAGAAATCTCTGTATTACACAAAAAGGTCTGGATTCATCCTGCCTAACTGAAACTGGAAATGTCATCCTACAGACCTCACATTTATGGAGAAAAGAGACATCTCCAGACTGTAATTCAGGTCTTAAGTTAGTTGAATCACTCCCTAGGGATGATTCTTTCTCTCTCTAGGGACTATAAAAGGAAGACTTCAGTGTGACTGTTTACAGTAATTATGAGTGACCATATTTAACTCTATCAAGTCTTATGAACTCCCTTCTTGAGAAATACATAATAATGAAAAATAGAGCCAGGTAGTCTTAAATATAGTTTCTTCATTGTTAATGAATAAAAAGATAAGTTTTAAAAGAATTGCTTAATATTTTTGATCTTCCTTTTGTAGTTTCAACAAAAATATAGAGCAATACATTACTGTGGCAAACATAACAATACAGAACAAAACACAAAACACGTTTAAATGTAGAAAAAAGCAAAAGCCATTACAGAAAATAACTAAACAGTTATAATGGATTCAAACATGGCCTTAAAAATGGATACTGATTCAACTAATATATAATGTTCTCAGAAAAAAGGCAAAAAGTGATAGATCCATCACGTTGTCCAAGCTACGGCTGGTTGGAATATTTTTTGAAAGAAGTGGAAGACCTCTGCTCATATTCTTCCTAAAGTCTCCATAACCCCTGACAGACTCTCCGAAGCCTACCTGGGGTCCAGTACTTAGAAGGTGCAATACGAAATTCCCTCTCAGAAAAGGCTTGCCTCCTCTTCATAAACAACTGAGCTAAAAAGTGCATTTACAGGCATCCAAGAATAATCTCTTCACTGAACGTATGACCTGATTCAAAGTCATTCTATCTGTTTCTCTCCATTTTAGTGGATCAGGACTGCGTGGTATATTTTACCTTCAGGATGTGGGAAAAATACATAGCTATACTAATAAAATGACAGTCCTAATGGCACTGAACACAACTTTTTCAGTTTTTCATTTTGTATAGGACGATTACACATGGTAGAGTAAAAAGTTCCAGAAACTGTGTTCCTCCCTTTCTAACAAATAGAGTACTTTCTTCTCTTTACACACTCCGCCCCACCCCCAAAGATAATTTCTCTAGATTTTGCCTTTTTAAAGTTAGGGCAAGACACATGAATTATTTTCAAAATTTCTCCCATAAGCCCAAAAGCTGGTGGTTCTCACATATAAGAGATGAGTCAAGCAAAAAGACTGTGTTCATCTGACAGTTTGACACTGGAGTAGAAACTAGCAAGAGTTATACAGCTAACAGAAACTAGGCATTAAGAGTCCAGTGACAGTCAGAAATTATTGGAAAAGCCTGAATTACTGATTTTTAGAAGTTCATAACAAATACTTCCCATTTTCTTTAACAATTACCACAGTGTGAGATTTGCTTTTGCTATATATATTATTTTCATCAATTCTAATGAAAACCACAACAAATGCTGCAGTAAAGTGATTAGTCTGGGAGAAAACATCCTGTTTTAGCAAAAGCCACAGTAGGAAACTGTCCTATAGCTCCTTTCCATCTCTTGAGGGACTCTGAGAACTCTGAACATTGAAAAGGCTATAAATACTGAAGAGATACATATATTTAGACTTTCCAGCACCTAATATGAAGTAAGCAAGTGGACTGCTTTAAAATACAATCTGGCTTTCTGTTTGCAAACTGGGGCACAACGCAAGACTCCATTCCAGTCATTTATAATAAAGGCGACACATGATGGGGCATATTCTCAGAACTGAAGAAACTTTTTGTCTTCTGGTTATTTTTTAGAGATACTGGATAGAAAAAACAAATGAGAACCTTAATTTTATCAGCTTCTATTAACTCTCTAGCCTTCATATTTCAAGAGTTAAAGTCAAATAAAAGTAAGTTTTACCTCCTCTCAGTAAAAACGTGCAACAAACAGGCCTATTCTGGTATCTTTGCATTTCAAGACGTAGCAGCTTTGGCACCTATAGCATTTTCCATTCTCCACAACACATCTGGGCTCTTCCAGAAGCTATCATACCATTTTAAGAGTAACTTGAAACATATGGCTACTGTGAGAGAAAAATAAGTGCAATATTTTGGTTTTCTTGCTACTTCATTCCTGGGAGTCCAGCATTCACTGTGTAATCCCACAGTGGCAATATTCCACACTAGAGCACTATCTAATCTGAAAAATTCTCTCCTGTTTTGTGTAATTCCTAAGTTTTTTTCTGCTGCTTTCATCCTGGATCCTTAGGGCTGTACAAGAACCTGCTGGGATGAGCAAGAGAGGCTGAAGGCACCCTCAGCTTAATGCATTTCACAAGGGAAAGTTCATCATTGCTGAAATAACATCCCTCCTTCAAAGCCTTACTAGACTTCTTGTCACAACTCACATACCATTGACAGGTCTAACTCTGAGCAAGGGTCAAATTTAGACCCAAACTTTAAATAAATTCTGCATAAGTAAAAAGGGCTACCTGCACAGACACCATTGGCAATTGAAGGTGACAAACTATCTCTGCAAAAAGAAGCTTGAGGTCAGAATCTTATCAATGTAAAAATAATCATCACAGTTTTGCTTTTCAACAGAAAAATCACTCATTTCTATGGCTATTCCTTGTCAGGATAGATTTTATATTTTAAAAAAATCATATAAATTTCAACACAAACCTTCTAATTCTGTGACATTTAAGTTAGATATTTCCCTTTCCAGTCAGTGTCACATTTTCTTTTTTTAAGAGCAAAAGGGGGCAAGTTGATTTCAAATGGACTGTCACTGGAAACAAAGTATTTTGGGTGTCACTTTCTCCCTGAAAGTCTGAAACATAACCTAAAGGTACAGTGAGGCAACAACACATGCTGGTATGCTGCATCAGTAAACTATTTTTATTATGCTTAAAATACTTGGAAACAGTAAAAAATATTTAGCAAGGAAATGCATCTTAATTGGAGGTATTATAGAGTTTCTAGAAGGTGTAAGGAAGATTGCTGTGGAAAAATCCACTGATAATTGACTTTTTGTAATGGCAGACAGTACCAAATACTGGGAAAGCAAGTGTGAAGAACTGCAAAGATATAGATGGCTGTGGTGGTTGATCCCACCTGGCAGCCAAGCACCCACGCAGCTGCTCACTCCCTCCGTCCCCAACAGGACACAAGAAAAAATAGGAAGAATGAGAATGAGAAAACTTGTGGGTAGAAATAAAGACAGGGAAATCACTTACCAAGCACTGTTGCAGGCAAAACAGCCTCAATTTGGGGACACTTAATTTATTGCCATTTAGCATGAATATTTAATTAATGATTCACGTATTGGGAAACAAACGAAAAAGAGAAATATTTATACACTTAGGGAAAAAACCCCTCTCCCTCTTCCCAGCCCCAACTTCATTCCAGACCCCTCTCCTTCTCCCTTCCTGGTCTCCACTCCCCTTGTTATCATTACAGGTTACACTCAGCCTCTTCGGTGTGGTGATGGGCGGTGCAGGAAGGGTCAGAGCATAGGAGTTTGTCTCAGCTGCTTTCTGCTTCCCACCCTTCTCTTCTTGTTTGTTTCTTCTGCTCCAGCATGGGTCTTCCATGGGCCGCAGTCCCTTTGGGGGTGCACCTGTTCCAGCATGGGCTCATCTATGGGCCACAGTTCCTTTGCTGTGGAGCACCTCCTTCTACTCTGGCCTTGTTCTTCCCTTTGGTTCCCCTGTCTTCCTTCTCTCCATATTTTTGCCCTTTCTTAAATATGTTTTTGCGAGGTGCCACCAGGTTGGCTGATGGGCTCAGCTGCATCCTGCAGTGGGTGTGTTGTGGAGCTGGCTGGGACCTGCTGTGTTGAGCACAGGGCAGCCCCTGGCCTCCTCTCACAGAGGCCATCCCCAAAGCCCCCCTCTACCAAAACCTTGGCATGGACACCCAATAAAACTGCAAAGTGTAAGAAACAGACCAATGATTTAAAACATTTGGAATAAGGGTCTTGTAATTGTAAATAGGAAGCATGGAGGGTAGTTTTAAAATACATGCTGCATTCTCAACAAGGTAATATTTACCTTAGCAAAAACAATGGAATAGAAAGATCTTATAGGAAGTAATACAAATAGTTCAATGAGAAAAATAAGATAAAAATGCATTTCCTAAGATTTCTCAAATTAAGCACTGATGGGAGACATATACAAACCTGCAGTTTGGCACAGTCTCTTATTCCCCCCACTTACTGTTAGTGGCTACACGTCTACTGTTTTCAAAAAGAGCAAAACTGGTTCTTCAGTATTCAAAGAAAGGCAGTGGTGGGAAGCTTGCACTGGTAGTGCCACACCCCTTAAAAAAAAACAGCCACAAAATTCAGCATCCAACAGACTCAGGAGTATTTCCAAAAAAGAAGTTATTAATCTGCAACCAATTGCTTGTGACTGGAGTAGTGGATTTCTCAGAAAGCACTGATGAATGTAGAATTGCATATTGTATTGATATTTAACAGGAGAGGAATCAGTATTTTTCTCTGAAAATACAGTTTCTAGAAGTTTTTCCACTTCTTCGATTTCTACTGATAAAATTTGTTAAAAAAGAGAGAGAGATTACATCATTTATTATTCCATCATTAAAACCTTCCTATATAGTGCTATTTCTTAGCTTTATCTTTATACTTGTTTTGTTTAATACATAGTTAATAGCAGAAAAAGAACTCTGGACAAATATAGTTGATGGCTTTGGTCATCTGTTTCTCAGGGTCTGCTTAAAAAAATTGTGAAGTTTTGAGAAACAGCTTCTAAAAAAAAAGTTTTCCCAGTCAGGGCTTCTTTTCCCCCCTCCCTATTCCGATTTTATCTTGCAGCTTCCGGTTACTATGCTCATCTAGAAGGGTAGGAAAAGCCCCACAAAGCTTTTGTTACGTAAGTCTCTGCACATCATGGGGTGGATTGGCCACAAACCTTTAGGCTCCCTGGGGTACTTCTTTCAGACAGTTTATTTTACTGGCTTCTTGTAGAGTTCAAAGACCACATGAGCTACTGCTGCACACAGCATTTGCATACACCACTTGGTGGTGTCCTGGAGAAGATCAAAGCATGGCAAAATGCACTGATTTTGAAACTCTTCCTGATATTTATTGCGAGTAAAACAAAGAACAATTGTGGGAAACTTTTCCTGTATAACGTAATCATCCAATAAATCTGATACAGTCAAGCTATAATCTGTTTGACAGTATTTGACATGAGTTATCAAAGGCATGAAAGCAAATGTGAAAACACTCCAAAGCATTGTTTGAAAATGGCAACTGAAGAGTTCAGGTATTGAACTAGAGCTACTTTATCTAGCAATAAAGCAAACTCCAGAGGATTTCAGTGGTCAGGTGATTTACATTCTTATGAACTTGCAAATAGTTTCTCCCATAAAAACAAAGTCTTAATAACATACCTGCTGCTTATCTTTCCCACGCACACCTAAATCTAACAATTCATCTCAAACCTGAATTAGATGCTAATAACACACTACTGCAGAACACAAATCTTTAACACGTTTTGGATATCAATCAGGATGCTCTTAGACCCAGTAAATCCCTACACCCAAAGTGTGCTTCAACAGTGCACAATTTTCTACAGTTTTCCAAAGGCCAGAGTACCTCAGAACAGCTGCAGGAGAGGTGACAGAGGCAGATTCACCACCACTTGGCATTGCATGTCCAACCAGATAACTTAGGCAAGGCCTTTCAAGGGCTTTCAAGCTAACAGAGAGGTTCAAATTCTGAACAGAGACATACAGGGGACATGCTGGCAGGCTACAGCATATGTTATAGCATATTCTTAGTTCTTTGTTACTCAGCATCAGTGGCTTCTCCTCTGCCTGGCTCAGCTAATAACAAGGTACCAAACATACTTAAAAAATCCCGCAGCACAGCTGGACTGAGCACTATGTTTAAGAACAGTGATCTGATCCCAAGTTCTCACTGTGTTCAGCAGTGGGCTCTTGGAGTTCGTTTCATCACCCATTGTCAGTGACTTCAAAACTGAAGAGCAGCTGATACGAATGTATGCCTTACATGCAGGGTTATAACTTCAAGAACAAGTGGCATCAGTGCTTGTTCTGGATAGGAAAATGACACTGTGAAAGTAGAATCATAGAATCATAGAATCATTTCGGTTGGAAAAGACCTTCAAGATCATCGAGTCCAACCATCATCCATGCTCACTAAACCATGTTCTGGAGTACCCTGTCCAATCGCTTTTTGAATACCTCCAGGGATGGTGACTCAACCACTTCCCTGGGCAGCCTGTTCCAATGTCTGACAACCCTCTCAGTAAAGAAATTTTTCCTGATATCTAACCTAAATCTCCCTTGCCACAACTTGAGGCCATTTCCTCTTGTCCTATCTCCAGCCACCTGACAGAAGAGACCAACACCCACCTCACTACAACCCCCCTTCAGGTAGCTGTAGAGAGCTAGAAGGTCTCCCCTCAGCCTCCTCTTCTCCAGACTAAAGTACCACAGTGCTGACCAACCTCAACCACAGCGACATAAACAAGGCTATAAAACGTGTGCAGTGGCAAACGCATGCATCCAGAGAGCTCAGTGATACATTATGCCAGTCAGGACCAGGCAGATCTGCAAAATTCCAGCTTCTTTCCACCAGTGACAGGGGGGCTTAAGGACTTATCTCCAAGATAACTCCTCCTCCTTACCTTTCCTCTTCCAGGAGGTCAGCTCTACCACGAGTTCCAGCTGGGAGCGCAGCAAGGTCATCAGCTCCTTCCCAAGGGCCGCATCGAATAATGGGCTCAGCCCAGCCCTACTTACTCAAGGCACGTGCATCTTTGTTAACGCAACTGGTTCACACATACATGTGCTTCAAACACCAGAGAATGTAAAATGCATCTAGAGCGCACACATACGCAAGCTTGGCTTTGCTGAGGTAAAGGATGACAGCGTAAATCTAAAAACATTTTCAGCTTCTCTTTGAAGAGAAATTTCCTTTCTTGGCTAGCACTATTTATTCAGTGCAGAAGAGTCACTGAGTTTAAAAGCAGGATGACTCATACTTGTTTAGAGGTTTATAAATTACCTGCAGTTAAGGAAGATGTTAGGAAAAAATGTCAGGAAAGTTTAAATACTGTTCTTTGAAGGTGCAGTGAAGTGATAGCTAATGTACTAATTTCTGAGAGCAGCTAGTTGAGCATTAAAATCAAAGTGACTGGGCTTTTCCCTTCATCATTTTATCAGTGTACACCACTTGCTAACAAAGATCTTTTAAACATAAAGCAGAGAGTTTTATAAAGAAACTTACATTGTTTAAACAAATAGAAAACCTGACATGGATTGTCTTGACATTACACCCTCAAAAATGGCACCTCATCATTGCCATTTTACAGCAAAGACACACAACTATGGCTGATAGGACGATGGGAATGACGTAATTATGCCCCAATAACCCAGAGGAAGGTTGTTTCTTAGTCCTGTCAGTATAATTAGAGGAGCACAATTTATCTACCACACACAGTGATACATTCATTAATGTCTTTGGTTCATCTGCTTAACTTACTTGGGTACCAAGGGCAGAAGAAGAAAGTTGTATCATACCATACACTACCAGCTACTCTTGGTCTCTGCTGGTCTGTACTCAGCACGGCCCCAACAACCCACAGAAGATAAGACAGATAAATAATTTTTTATGCCATGTGGAAGTGGTCGTTCTTTTTACTCACTGGATGGTCTTGCTGAGGCTTACTCCAAACCTTCTTGTCCTATACCCTAGGAAAAGGAGGCAAAGCAAAGCAAATGCATAGCACACCCCGAGGTAAATCTCCTCTTCCCCGCCCTTCATAAAAGCTGAGTAAAGACAAACTAATCAGAGGATAATTAGTTACAATTTGCACAATTTTGTCACTATAAGTAAAAGAACTTTTTCTCAAGATTAAAGGGACTGGAAAGCACTATGTAAAACCTTTCTTGACTTTTTCTTCTCAGGGGAATTTTTGTAAATCTTTCTTACAGTACTTCATGCAAGGATCTTATTATGTATTTTAATTTATTTTCTCTGTAATTAGTCTAAAAAGCTGGGTCATATGAATATTTAAGCTACTTTAATTTGAGCAAATCTTCTACAGGGATACACAATATGAGTTGGAATTTGGGGCACTGTAGGTACACTGGTTTAAACAGGACTAAGCCTTGGGAGGATGGGCAACTGCAAACCAGATTCTGGTCCTCTCCACCCCAAAGCAACCAAGAATACATGCATTTGCTGAAATTTATAAAAGGTCCAAAGAGCATGTTCTCAGCATAGCGATCTATGTCATACATAAGGATATAGTCAAATGTTCACCTATCAAGCAGCAGCAATGATTTAAAGGAGTTGCTCCTCTGCTGTTGAGATGTGACAATTCACCACAGAGCTCTCATAATTTGTGTTAAACTAATTTGTCTTCCTTTCCACTGAAACAGACCACAAACACTCATACCCTTCAGTAGAGGGGACATCAATATCTTGAACTACTTTGTCTCACGAGGAAACAATTTTCTAAGAGGGAGACTTGTGGCTGTATACCAACCTAGCTGGTAGTTGATAGCTGGGCATTGTGTAGTGCCCACTGTACAATGAGCTGGCCATCTCCTTTAGCTTCCACTTGAATTGTCTGCCCCATGACAAAAATAAAAATTTGCAAGACTGATCAGCCTTCCTAAACACAATGCCAGCGGCGGAGATGGCAGAGGCACGCACTCCCGCAACACTGATTTTATTTAGAATCAAGAGACAGGGTTAAGAATTTTCTCTGATTCACCGTCACGGAGAATTACACACAGAAATTATTTTGCTTTGCTCTGAATTCCAGAAAGTACGCTGAAAAGCTGCATGATAAATGATATATCTACCTCTTTAAAAAGAAATATCTGTGATGGGAGTGCTTGCTTGTTGCATAGCATAGTCAGGAGGAGTTAGGATTGCTTCGGGGGTTTTAGATTTTCTTTTTTTTCTTCTCAACTCAAGAGTATTTCATTACTACAGCAAGATGAGTGTTAATATCCTAAAAGTTTACAATCTTCTGCTATTGTGTTTGAGCAAGAGGTGATTATATTACTGGCAAGTTCAATAAATCTTTTCCTTTAAGAAGACTGACCTGAAATTTTGGCCATATATTTTTCCTTGATCACCTTATGATGTCATCACTGTGGGCTAGTGGCTCATGCTAACTGTTTTACTACACTTCTTGTTCTGCTTTAATAGAACACACTAGTCTAACACTGTATTAATGCACTACTTGGTTTGGTATTTTAAAATTTTAATTTTTAAAAGATGATCAAAACCACATGTTCAAAAATATTGCAAACCTAGGATCTGACATCAAGTCTTACTACCCCAAAATTTCTGAACCTAACCTTCTTTTAAATGGAACTTTTTATTCCACAAATCTACTGACATCTGAAATCAAGGGATTTCCATCAAGTGTCCATTTTAATAAATGGACACCAATCTGTCAGTACTATTGGCAACTGTCAAAAATAAAGGATTTGTATATGCTAAAATGAGCTTAAGTCAGATAATGGCTGACTGAAAAAGCAATGCTAGAAAGAAAAAAACAGAAGTAAACTGTAGGAAGGTTTCTGTACCTGTGATAGAAGAGGAACAATTAAGTGCAACCTGCTACTACTAGCAGAAATGCAGATGAATCAGGAGAGCTGACAAAATCTAATCCAAAATGAAATCTAATCTAAAATGAAAATCTAATCTAAAAATGAAAATATAGTCCAGGGCTAGAAATATTTTAATTTAAATAATATACCAGTCTTTGCATTTCTGTTGATACCTACTCGTACATTATCTGTAGCAGAAGTATGAACATAATATTGATACTATTATTAAATTCTTTGCTTATATCTGTATTTTCTAGAACTGTGCTTTAAGTAATATTGCTGAGAAGTATTTCGCCTTAACACCCAGCCATAAGCTGAGGCTCTTTTAGCTTGGACAAAGTAGTTAATTTGCTGGAGCATGCCTCATTATAGTCAGCCCTTCTCTAATTAGGTCAGCTGTCAGACTCTCCATCCATGCTTACTTTAGGTTTCTTATAAATTATGACAGGTATTTTTCTTCCCACACAAGCAGTCCAGTGACATGTCTTTTTCCTCTGTTACACATGGAGGGGGTTCATGTCCTATCACAGATGTGGTGGAACTAACACACATGTATCTGTTCCTTAATATTTTTTCAATACAATGTGCATCAGATTTTATACAAATCAGCATTAAACTGCCTTTTAGAGAGCCTCATCATCAGTAAAGGTTTTTATCATCTTTGCCATTAGGCAGGGAAGAAATATCCCCACCCTACACTTCAAAGCTGAGATCCAAGACACATTTAGGCCTAAAACACAATATGGGTAAAGCCTTTGCTTGAGCCTGTTCCTGTCTGACATCCAAACTACACAGATCCAACCAAGCTCATGCACAGCTGTGGGCTCCGTGCAAGCTTCACAAGAGCAATGGGAGCAGATCTGAGCAGCAGGCTCTCGCACAGCTGCACATCATAGAATCACAGAATCATGGAATCATTTAGGTTGGAAAAGACCCTTAAGATCATCAAGTCCAACCATAAACCTAACACTGCCAAGTCCACCACTAAACTATGTCCCTAAGCGCCACATCTACACATCTTTTAAATACCTCCAGCGATGGTGAATCAAGCACTTCCCTGGGCAGCCTGTTCCAGTGCTTGACAACCCTTTTGGAGAAGAAATTTTTCCTAATGTCCCATCTAAACCTCCCCTGGCGCATCCTGAGACCTTTTCCTCTCGTCCTATCACTTGCTACTTGGGAAAAGAGACTGACACCCACCTCACTACAACCTCCTTTCAGGTAGTTGTAGAGAGCAATAAGGTCTCCCCTCAGCCTCCTTTTGTCCAGACTAAACAACCCCAATTCCCTCAGCCGCTCCTCAAAAGACTTGTAAATAAGCAGAGCCTGGCCAGGACCACGTCTGCTCAGCCAGGTTTTTAACATACAGGCAATACTCTTCTGTGGTGACAACATGATATGGGAGACACTCAATAGACAGGGTGGCAAGACTTTTTCCAACATCAAAGGCATGAATGCTATGTGGGATTTGCAGACATTTCTCTTGAAGACTGCATTTACATAGAGTACAGGACAGGGAGCGTGCTGCTTTGCAGGCCTTCTCCTGAGCCATATCACTGCCGATGGCATAGATAAGTGGCACAGACAACCTAAATGAATAGGGATCATGGAAAAAAATCTATGGATAACCCAGGAGGTCAAGCAAGGTCAAGCACTCCTCCCATTTTGCCTCAATTCAAACTTTGTATCTTGCTGCATCACAAGATGTTTCCTTCCTCCCCCCTCCTTCCGGACACTCGGGCAACTCTTAGTCACAGCTCCTGCGGAAAACAAGTTTTCCACAGCCTTTCTCGCGCAGAGCTGGAAGTTTGTATTTTGTTCTGTTTGCTGAGACACTTCTTCAGTCTATGCAAAGCACAGACATGTAGATCAGTTTGCATATTTCTCTGTCTACAATCAGCAGACTGTCTCACACCAGTATGCTACTCACCATCACAAGTCTATGGCTGGCTATAAAAAGCTTTGCTAGGCAGTGACGGCAGGCAGACAGCAGTCCTGCAGCACATTCTGGCAACCACGAAGCAGATGTGGCTTCAGAAAATGTGCAGCCTCCATTAGGTCCTGAGCTTTGGGGAGCTTCATAGCTCAGGGAGCACATGAATAACAATGAATTAATTTCTCATTAAAAGTTTTAAATGACAAAATACATTGTGCTCACTCTCCTAAGGCAGCTGGGAATTTATCCTTGTCTCCAAGCTGTAGTTTTCCTTCTTGTTAATCTTCTGTGCTGATTTCACACAGTCATGCATTTGGTAAAGTCAGCTTTTACTGTTTTATCTGCTCTATTTCACCTCTGCTCAGCTACCAATTGAGTTCACATAGTCCATTTCTCAATTACTAAGTGGGGCTCAGGCTTTCTAATGTTTTCCAAGACTTGTAATGTCTTACTTAAGCACCTTATAACAATGGTGGAAAGAAAACAAAGAAGTAACAGGACACAGAGTGGGAAGCTATGTCCTTCACAGGCGACACTGATATTGGAAGACAGAGTCAGGCCAGGAGAATGGAGGACACACGAACAGGAACCATCGTATACTATTTGGGTGTCCACATTCAGCACAATGCTCGCTTCACCCCACAGCTCAGAATCTTCAGGTTCACTGATTTTCTGTGCTACTTCTGTACAGACTTTCTTCAAACAATAGGTATGCCCCTGATCAAATGCACTGGTGACCATTTCATGTTTAAGCCCCACTGTGACCCCTTTGAGGGAAATGACTGAATGCATTTATATTTTTTTCATGTTGGATGCACAGGTTTGGGATTAGTATAAAAACCTGCCTCTGTTATTACAAAGGCACTTGAAATTGTCTTTTTATACAAACAAGGCTTGCAGACAAAATACAGCAGAATTTTCTAATATTTTCTTTGGGCACTAATATATGGACTCTTACACTCGCAATAATCTCTTACTATAAATTAGGCAGAATAAGGAAAAAAGATACAACTTTATCTGATTCTAGCTTTCCTTCTTTTCTTCTTGTAGTTAAATTCCCTAATTAAATGTAGTTAAAATAAAGAAAAGCATGGAGGACAGTCATGGAAATTTTCATAGCTCATCATTACAAAACAGCTACAAATGTAAAGGTTCACAGCACTAGTAAGAACTGAAAATTAAAGGCAAAAATTGTGCTGAAACCTTATTTTACTCTAGTAATCTGAACATGTATGAACAAAAATAATACAAAAGCTATTCAGATACATGAACTAAGTGAAATTTTACAAAAAGATCATTACATAAATTATAATACACATGCCACCTTTAAAGCAGTAAAGAAAAAAACCCTTAACAACTAAGTTTTTCTGAGCTTTTATCTCCCCCAAGGGTCTGATCCAAAACCTGCTGACATGCAGCTCCCTTGACCACAGTTGATTTAAATGGTGTGATCCAGAGAGCCACTTGAGCTAGATCCTCTCTGACACACCAAGGAAAACACCTCACTGGAAATCAAAAGGGTAAGAGTCATCTCACTTTTCTCTTGGCCCTCTTCTGCAGTTGTGCAACCAAAGTCTTGGGCAGTTCTGTTTTAGAAATAATGCTATTTTAAAAATACCTTTTCAGCCCTGGTGTTCTCTGTAATTTTGAAAAAGCTTTAATTAAAAAACAAAACTAAAACCATTTTAAAGCAGAGGAGATACCAGTTTAGAATAGCAATATTTTCAGTGCCTCAAAAGAAGAGCAAAAATATGCTATAAAAACAGTCCTTCTGAAGCATAAGATGCTCTTTCACATCTTAATAGACTTTTCAGCACCAGTAATTTTCCTTCTCTCCACTTTAAATCAGAGCCTAACTGGCATTAGTAACTTTAGAAACAGCAGTTCCTTCAACTCCCACGATACCTGGCATGTGGTGAACACTGGTAATTTCAAACATTTACAAGAGCACATTACACCTGCTTTACTGCTTGCTGCTCTCTCTGTGGGATATAATTTCTGAAGAAAACACATTAAAATGTTTAGGAAACAAGATGCAGAACAAAAGTAACTTCTAGCATTATGAAACCACATCAGTAATTATCAATCCTGATGTAAAAGATATTACAGACAGCTACTATAAATCTCATTAAAATGATCTCAAATCCTTCTAAAAGACCTATGCCTTACTTGATTGCAAACTAAACCCAAAGCAGCTACACATAAAAGCTCTTGGATACTCCACATATGCCCATAGTTTCCTGAATACCAAAAATCCTGATTTTCATGCAAGTTTCATAACAGCACAGTTATACACCTTGCTGCCATGAATTATGCAAACTCTGCGACATAAGGCACACATATTGCTGTGAGAGAGGAGCATGTGCAATTTAGACTGTCCACTTGCAAAATGTTTAAATACGTTGACATCTTCAACAGAATTGGTATTTCCAAACATTAATATTGAACAGCACTGTAATTGGCAGTTTGTTATTCTACACATCCAACAGCATGCAAATAGGTATTTGTTACTATGTTTATATTTTTGATCAAGTATTTGCAGCTGAGCAGTCAAAACTCCAACAGCATTTATAATTGCTACAAAAATGCCAGTCTTAATTCTCCAGAAAGTCACTGTAAATCATGGTGTCAAAGACAGCCAGCAGCAATCCTGTGTTCCTCATCACAATCAATGCACAGGCTCATCAATATTACATGGACCTTCCTAATTTCATGTAGAGCCTTAGAAAGAGGCAAGCAGGCACAGCCCAGCTAAGCAGATATGTCTGTAATAGCAGAACAAGTGGGTTTTTCTTTTGTTTTTGTTTTGTTTTGTTCTAAATATTGTTTCACCTGCAGCTTACATACCCAGCGTAACTGTGACAGTACGGGAACTGCCACACTGGCCAGAACAACTTTTTTTCTCTTCCTTAATCCTATTCCCAAGAGTATCCAGAAACTGGAATTTACAGAGAGAGCATAAGAAAAAGGGCAAACATACTATCCCTCCGTATTTATCCTTCTGAAATTTGGTAGCTTAGGAACTTGCTGATTAGATCAAAGAGATTATATCTGGACCACTGTGTTTGATTCCTTTTTCAACCTAGTTATGCTTTTGGCCTCCATAGGCCAAATTTACTTTGGTTGTACCGTGTGGCAATTTACTTTGGTTTGGGTGAAAAATAACTTCCTCTGTTTCTGCATCTGGTGCACCCTGTTCCTGACCCCGGTAACAGGGTTAGCATAACCAACACCATTTTCCAAGACAAACAGCCATAACATGTCAGTGTGCTGATCACATATCACTCTGTTCTCTCTCCCCCTTTTCAACACTGCGATTGCCACCAGGATGTGATGACTCCCATTATAGAACAGACAACCCCCCTGTCAGCTTTGCGACAAGACCATTTACCCACCAAACACTTTCACCAGGATGTGGTGACACCCGTTAGGGAACAGGGAAGTGTATCAGCACATGAGATATTGTCTATAAAATCAAGCAGCTGCAAGTCCTAAGTGGGACATAGACTGGAACTGCTGCTGGACAGCAAAACCCGTGATCCCCCGGGGGTCTGGGACACCTCCACCATCACCTGCTTCCTCCGAGACTGAGTGACTCATGTTGTTTTAGGTAAAGTCTGAGATTAGATTATGGTTATTGTATCGCATGCTGATTATTAAGAATTTGACCCAATCTGCAGAGGGTCCAGGTAACTAAAAACTCTGGATAGTACAAGAAAGCTACACTAATTACTAGAAATTCTGTTTAACTGAAAGCTATGATAATTGCTAAGAATGCTCTGTAACACTAAGCATACTCTAACTGCTAGAAATTTTAGATAGCAATAACCTATGCTGATTATTAATTTTTTATGTAATAATAAAGCTCTAACTATAACTACAACCCTGTGGTCAGTCCTCATTCTGCCAAGGATCTGTAAAAGAACCTGCGTGTCCCTGTAGCATCAGGTGACAATTTCAAATCTACTGACAACTAAATTTAATGGATGCTCTACAGACATTATGTATGTAGATAGATATATACACAAACTGAAGAGTCCCTGCTTACTCTCTCCTTGTATGGAGGCCACACCATACCTCTGAGCAGCTTTGCCTCCCTTCTCTGCCTGTTTCTGATAAACGCTGATTAAACAAACAAAACTCTACTAATGCCAAAATTTTGCTAGGTACAGCGACCATCCATCCCCATTGGTAACCACTTGCCAAAGCAAGCATGAAAAACCGCTTGGAAGTTTTCCACAACGGTACAGACAGATGAAGCTGGCAGTGCACCAACTTTTCAGGTTTGTATCTTTGCTGAATTGTTGATCTAGTTGAAATAGCTAAGAAAACAAGTCAAAGCAATTTCACTTTACTTGATATAATACTTCCAAATGTGGCTTTCCATACATGGGGAAATGCAGATTTAGGATACTCCTTATTCAAAGTAAGCATGATGAATTATAGAAATACAAATGAATGAAGTACTTTGAACATAAAGCTGCCTTTGGAAAGCATTGTTTGAAATAAAAATGTTAACTTTGGGTTACACAGTAAAAATCATTATTAAGACTTTGATTTCCAGCATTGCTAACAATTATGCATTCTGGAGTGTTCTGCAGTGCTCAAGCAGAAACCTAGGGTGGATCTGTCTGCTGGCTAACAAACTACTACAGCTGAACTTAGGCAGTGTAAGAGTGCCCAACGGCCTTCATTTTCTGCTTGAAAGAGCCATTTCTGTCACCGTGGAACACATGACTTGCCCTTTCCAGGATACAGTATAGTGCTTTCCCTTCAGCTGCTAAATGGTTGTCCAAATTGTTCATTTTCCAAGTATAGGTAGATTGACAGACAGCCATCTTTTTTATTGTTCCTCTTCCCCAGTGTTTCTGGGCATAACAAAGGGAAATAACAACCCCCAGAGAGATATACGACAAGCCATCGACACACTATGAACTAGACAAAATCTTTAGTGAACTCTGAGGAGTAGTACCATCACCACCTTTCCCTTCTGCAACCACTAAGAAACATGCATGTCTTTTGTTTTGAAGTCTAACTTAACACATAGCCTGTCACTACATCTAAACAGGTGGGCCAAGGAGAACTTCGAAGCTCCATGGTGCTCTTTAGCTGGAGACTGAGCCATATAGCAATGACCTCACCCAGACCTTGGTTATTTGAGAAGGAGACAAAGCAATGTGGGTGTGAAGGAACAGTGGGATGTCTCAGATCCTCATTTGGGACAATGAGGAGCTCAGAAAGGGAACACAGGAACCACTCAGTCTAGAAGCAGCTGTCATAGTGTCAAGTTGTCATAGTGTTTGTCATAAGAGACAACAAAAAATGTTTTTACAAATATGTTAACAATAAAAAGAGAGCCAGGGAGAATATCTATCCTTTATTGGATGCAGAGGGGAACATTCCCACCAAAGATGAGGAAAGGGCTGAGGTAATTAATGCCTTCTTTGCCTCAGTCTTTAATACTGAGACCACTTATCCTCAGGGTGCTCAGTCCCCTGAGCTGGAAGACAGGTCAGAATATACCCCCTATAATCCAGGAGGAAATAGTTAATGACCTGCTATGCCGTCTGGACACTCACAAGTCTATGGGACCTGATGCGATCCATCCAAGAGTACTGAGGGAGCTGGCGGAGGAGCTTGCCAAGCCACTCTCCATCATTTATCAGCAGTCCTGGTCAACAGGGGAGGTCCCAGACGACTGGAGGCTTGCCAATGTGATGCCCATTTACAAGAAAGGTCGGAGGGAGGATCCGGGGAACTACAGGCCTGTCAGCCTGACCTCGGTACCGGAGAAGATTATGGAGTGGTTCATCTTGAATGCGCTCACATGGCATGTGCAGGACAAACAGGGGATCAGGCCCAGCCAGCATGGGTTCATGAAAGGCAGGTCCTGCTTGACCAACCTGATCTCCTTCTATGACCAGGTGACCTGCCTAGTGGATGAGGGAAAGGCTGTCGATGTTGTCTACCTGGACTTCAGCAAGGCCTTTGACACTGTCTCTCATGGCATACTCCTTGAGAAGCTGGAGGCTCATGGCTTAGACAAGTGTACTCTTCGCTGGGTAAAAAACTGGCTGGATGGACAAGCCCAGAGGGTTATGGTGAATGGAGTTAAATCCAGTTGGCAGCAGGTCACAAGTGGTGTTTCCCAGAGCTCAGTATTGGGGCCAGTTATGTTTAATTTTTTTATCATGATCTAGACGAGGGGATTGAGTGCACCCTCAGCAAGTTCGCAGACGACACCAGGTTGGGAGGGAGTGTTGATCTGCTTGAGGGAAGGAAGGCTTTACAGAAGGATCTGGACAGGCTGCATCAATGGGGTGAGGCCAATTGTAAGAGGTTCAACAAGGCCAAGTGCCAGATCCCGCACTTGGGTCACAACAACCCCATGCAGTGCTACAGGCTTGGGGAAGAGTGGCTGGAAAGCTGCCTGGCAGAGAAAGACCTGGGGGTGTTGGTCGACAGCCGGCTGAATATGAGCCAGCAGTGTGCCCAGGTGGCCAAGAAGGCCAACGGCATCCTGGCTTGTTTCAGAAATAGTGTGGCCAGCAGGAGCAGGGAGGTGATTGTTCCCCTGTACTCGGCACTGGTGAGGCCGCACCTCGAGTACTGTGTTCAGTTTTGGGCCCCTCACTACAGGAAAGACATTGAGTTGTTGGAGCGTGTCCAGAGAAGGGCAACGAAGCTGGTGAGGGGCCTGGAGCACAAGTCTTATGAGGAGCGGCTGAGGGAACTGGGGTTGTTTAGTCTGGAGAAAAGGAGGCTGAGGGGAGACCTTATCACTCTCTACAACTACCTGAAAGGAGGTTGTAGTGAGGTGGGTGCTGGTCTCTTCTGTCAGGTGGCTGGAGATAGGACGAGAGGAAATGGCCTCAAGTTGTGCCAGGGGAGGTTTAGATTGGATATTAGGAAAAATTTCTTTACTGAAAGGGTTGTCAGGCATTGGAACAGGCTGCCCAGGGAAGTCGTTGAGTCACCATCCCTGGAGGTATTCAAAAAGCGCGTAGACAAGGCACTTCACTAAACCCCACGGTTTAGTGGGCATGGTTGACAGTTGGACTCAATGATCTTAAAGGTCTTTTCCAACCTAAACGATTCTATGATTCTATGATTCTATAAGTTTGCCAATAAAGGCTAAAATCTGTAATGGAGGGCTCAGCGAACTCTGTAGGTTCACTGCCAGACTTTCCCACTACTCTACCCAAAAGGAATACATGATACAGACATGAGTTTAAAAAAATAATTTTCAAACAAACTGAGCACTTCTGGACAAGAGTCAGTTAAACAGCTCTGTTCACATGTAGGAAGGACACATTGCCCCATATTTCAATACAAGATGAAAAAGGAGCTCGAACCCTAGGACAGGGTCCATTTTGCTGCACGGACAGTGCTCCCTTCCAGGCATCTCTGGGGTCAGTTTACGCCCTTTGCCATTTGAGAAGTGCCAGTTCCTCAGATCTTGAAAAGAGATGCAACGTGATATGAATTGACAGAATCAGCCCTGAAAAGATCATCCACAGGTTTTAGAGAAAAGCAAGATACGCAAAACATGTCTTGCATGCAAAAAAGGTCCCCTCGTCCTTCAAAATTATGTCTTCACGGAAAGGAACATCAGACTTTGGCCACTAGACAAAAGAATATTAGACCATTTAGACCATATTCCTGTTTCTTTCATCAAAATTCTCCACTTTTAGGCTTGATATTACTTAATTGAAATATTCCTGTTTCAATGACACTAAAAGGAAAACTGAAAAGGTAAATAGACAACAGGAATGAGCAAGACACTTACCAGTGCCTGAGGCACCTCTGCTATCAGGGAACTAATTAGGTTAAAAATGCCCAGATGAACTCAGCAAGGGAACCACTAGGTCCCCAGGTAAAAGATCTGGAAGATGTAAGATATTAAGAGGTCAGAACTGTCATTTTAACAGCACAAATGCAAAGAAATAAAACTTGAATCAACACCTCAGCAACAGAAAATCTTTCTACAAATACTTTCCTGAACATTTAGTCTCAGCCTAAAAATGCAGTCATTGAGAATTTAATTCTGTTAATATTAAGGGACTTAAGAACTTCAGATTCATCCCCCATTTGATCTGTGCCAGCAGGAGAGCCAGGAGGGAACAAGAAATACAGAGCTACATTGTGGTTTCATCCCCATCCTTTTCAAACAAGTATGCAAAAAGAACAACCAAACCAACCCAGAATAAAAGAGGAATAACTGAGAAATATACTGAGACCACTGCAAATTGAAGTAACAACCCATTCATTTCTAAAGGGCAGGAGTTCTGAGGAGTGCACAGAATCTATTAGGGACTTGGTATTGCAGATGAGTTTGCATGAATCATGCTTAGTTGCTAAGGAAAGTACAACAGTACAAAGCTCCAACATATGTCAGGAAGACCTCGGAAGCAGAGAGCCCATCAATTTCACATCATTGTCAACCTGTTGCTGTGTCTCACCAGGTGTCACTGAGACCTAATTCTTTCACCATCCAATGTCTAGCTTTTGTATTGCCTCTGGGACCTGCTCGGAACAGCCCGAAGAAAACAAGAAAAGAGGGCCTTTCAGGCTGCTGCCACCAAGAAGCTGTAAGAACCATAGTATCTCTGTAAAAATCACTTCAAGTCTGTTGAAGTGTATCCAGACAGTTTAGCTTGCATGATCACACTGCGTTCCCTGGTGCATACCATATATATTGCATACCATAATAGAAGTCACTGACACTAGCAGGGCACACTGCTTTTTCTTACACACATAACAGAGCATCATGCCAGATCAGGCATGACAGCTGATGGGAAAGGGGCAATTTTGGCATGGGAGGCTTCACCTGTGCTCTTCTGCCTATTGATAGCATCCCCAAGAGAAGAGGGTATCACCAGCAGTCCTCAGCAGAGATCTGCAGGGATAGCACCAGCACCAGCCACTTCTGACCAAGTGGGAGCCCTCTGACCAAAGCGGCCACCAAGGATTGCATGACCATGAAGAGGTTCAAGAGAAACAAGTTCATGCTCCCTGAAGAAGGCTGAGGATGGCAAGCCCTGTCAGACAGTGGCTGCATCTCTGCAGGGGTCAGGGCTGCCTAGTGCTGCTGACAGTATGACAGCACCACAGTGTGTTTGCCTTCCCCCGCTGCAGCTAATGCTCCCTCTCGTCCTTCCCAACCCAGAGCACTCTGCAGAGAGCGGCTGCAGAAAGGCACAAATGCTCAGAGGCTCTTGCACAGGACTTGCGTGGCCTGGGGGACTCACAGCTCCTTGAAATATGGGTCAGGGCATGTAGAAGGACCCCAGTGGGCACCTTCTAGGCTGGGTATCCTTTCAAGGATGCTGCTGCAGCACAGACTCTTTTGATGAATTTCAAGGTAGCATTAAAGGGCCTCCTGTGTAAAAAAATACAATACCATATAACAACACAACAGATACATATTCTTTACAACATATTTTCATATTGTTTGCATGATCTTATGTGATTGTATGTGAATAAAGATATTTTGCACTGATTCCACTAAGAATTGTGCCACTGGATTAGTGGCAATAAGATCAAAGTAATAAGCCTTAAATAGATTTTTAACAACATTTTAGAGTTGTTGATTAAGATTGTTAGGGGATTAGAAACAAGTTTAAGTCACTTAGGGAAAACGATCTTAATTTCTGTTTAGAAATAGATTCAGGTAAATAATTCCTTTCGCTTCAGGAATCATGGAAAAATTTGAGTCAGGCTGTTATTAATTTCCTTTCCTTCTTCACCTCAACATCTTAAAAGGGTACAAATTTATATATTCCTGCAGCAAACATATGTTGGAGAGCTCCTCATGCCCTGTAAAAAGCATATTGTTTTCCACTGCCCAAGCACCAAGTCTGTACTTCAGGAATTCACATCCTTCCTGAGATAACTGGGTTTTGTTATCAAGTCATGTATGTACATTTTTATATTCTATAAAGCACATCAGTATATAGCTCAGCCTCTGTGAATTTGTTTAAATGTTGGGAAATCGAAGAGATAGTCACAGGACCTGCCTACTGATTAATTTGACTTTACCTGATTGTGGGTGATTTAATCCCTCTATTGATGAGGGGGGAGCCAAGGGAAATTTGACAACAAAGTGAGGTCCCAAAAACGTGTCATGTAAATGAATGCAACTCTGTGTGCCTAGTACTGTGCAATTCTCTGGATTCAGGCACAGAACTCATATAAGTGGACACTGTGCACTAGGGATTAGGTTGCTTTTGTTAGTAGCGCATGTAAATCGGAACTTTCCTCAAATGGCAACAAAATTAAAATTAGGAAATGTAAGAAGATCAAACATATGTATCTGAAAAAATAGCTTATGATATTGTTTGTCTTCTTCTCAATTTTCAGTGTAATATATTCCATGGATTTTCCTTTTCCAGAATGCAACATTGAGTCAAAACTTAGCTTTCTGGGAGAGGGAAGGAGGGTAGAGGAAGGTAGACAGGAAAGGAAAACAGCCATAATGATACAAAGCAAGAACTCCTTTAATAAAATTAACAGTCTAGAGCTAACGTGCACACATATGCTCTGTGCATCTATATGCTGATGTGCATATATATTTGTTTTCCTAATGCCTCCACTGACTGTATATAGATCACATGGCGGGGGGGGAACACATGGAGGACAATGGGTGCTCTTTTTTCAGTTTGATGCCTGGAATGTAATAGGATTTTGTGGAAATAAATCCTGACTTTGATGTTACATGCAATTTTCTAAACGGCATAATTTCTTCTAAATGCTCAGTTAAGTAAGCAGAGCAGATACTTATTTTATTCATCCCAGTCACTAAATCATAATTTAGGTTCCTGCAAGGGGTGTATGGGAAACTATTTCTGAACACTAAAGCCAGAGAAAACAAAGCAACAACACAGTATTAGTAGCTGAGAAGTTTCTCACAACTTTTCTTCATATAAAGCTGGAAATACAAAATACATTAGAGTCTCTGTCTCATTAAAGCAAATATTTAACATCAAGTCAAACCAACTGCATGGGAATATTGTTCGTCCAAAGTGACTGTGTTCTCATTGATTGCTATGAAGATCAGCTCTGATGCACTGGCCTGACAAGTTGTATTTGCATTGGACATGATGCCAGGTTTTAGTGATGCATTTATCAGTTCTTGAGGCAAGTTAAGCAAGCGACCATGAAACATAGCAGCTTACTCACAACCAATGAGCCAAAGTCATGAAAAAGTTTCTAAAGCTGCCCTAAATGGACTATCAAAATAAACAGAATAAGCACCATGAAGAACAGAGTGGGTTTGTTCCTTTTTTTATTTCATTCTGAAAATTAAACTTGTTTAATGCTTTCTATACAAACAAGGCTTAAAATCTCAGTGTTGAGTCTAGATACAAAAAAGTGATGCTAGACATGGGGTTTTGTTTTATTTTTTAAACCTCAGAGATTCCTTTCAAAACCTTTGTTTTAAAATCCAGTCTTCTTAATGGCATCTGCAGTAAAGGAATGTTTGTGTGTGGTGGGTTGACAGCTGGCTGCAAGGTGCCTACCCAGCCGCTCTCACTCTCCCTTCTCAGCAGGACAGGGGAGAAAATAAGATAGAAAAGCTCATGGGTCAAGATAAGGACAGGGAGATCGCTCACCAATTACTGTCACAGGCAAACCAGACTCAACTTGGGGAAATTAATTAATTTTATTGCCAATTATAACAAAGTAGGACAGTGAGAAATAAAAACAAAACTAAAACCACCTTCCTTAACCCCTCCTCCTTCCCAGGTTCAACTTCACTCCTGACTCTTCCACCTCCTCAAGTGTTTTTTGCCCTTTCTTAAATACGTTATCACAGAGGCACCACCACCCTGGCTGACAGGCTCAGCCATGCCCTGTGGTGGCTCCATTGGAGCCGACTGGAACCAGCTGGAACTGGCTGTGTCCGGCATGGGGCAGCCCCAGCCTCTCCTCACAGAGACTGGCACCGCAGCCCTCACTGACAGCACCCGGGCACCGACATCCCATACACAGTGGTTGGTTTAAGACACACGAAAACCTGTTATTTAAATCTTATTTACAACTTTAAGGAAGAATTGTGAAATCATGTTAATTTACATCTCCTCTATTTTAAGACTTTAGATGTGTCCAAAGACCTTCGGAGAGGTCTGTGAAACAGAAAACTGCCAGGAGTTGCAAACACAGGCCTGGCACACCCACAGCACCTAAACTGTACACAGATTTTACTGAGAACGGGCCCATATAGCTTCTCTTGGTGCAAAAAGCTGCATTTTTCAGAGAAGAGGAAAGCCCTATAGGACATCCGTGACACAAAGTGGGGGTTCAGAGGGACGAATGGGAAAAACAGTACCTCAGGAGGACAAGGGGAAACATTTCTGTGTTACTAACTTTCTACTTTCTGTCCAGGCCATAAGGAGCAAACACATCTTGGACAGTTGTTACTAAAACCAGGAGCTCTTCAGAGAGCAGAGCTTTGCAGGGCTATAACATTTCACCGTGTGGGTTTGGATGGTTGAGATACAAGTCCTATCCTCTTTGCAAGGTTTATTAAAAACACTAGTTTCGGAGGAGGAGTTGCCCTCTGCAAGTCACTCCCAAGTCAAAGAATCTGATGATCCTTCCAGGATATTCATCTTTCATTAAGCTCTCAGAGTCTACTGTAGGTACAGATACTTTTCCAGAGGCATACGAGCTAGGAGTATGGTAATAGAATCACAGAATCATAGAATAGTTTGGGTTGGAAGGGACCTTTAAAGGTCATCTAGTCCAAATCCCCTGCAATAAGCAGGGACATCTTCAACTAGATCAGGTTGCTCAGAGCTCCGTCCAACCTGCCCTTGAATGTTTCCAGGGACGGGGCATCTACCACCTCTCTGGGCATACATAATAGTCTACTTCAACTTTCATAAAAAAGCTATGCACCTTCTATATACAAAGAAGTTTCAGTAAATGAATATATTTGCACTTTAAGAAAGGAGAATGAGCAAAATTTTCACACAATTACAAATAAGCTTGATTAATTGTAACTTATGGAAATACCATTTCTTATCAAGAGGCCTACGATAATTAAACATTCCTTCGTGACATCCATGCTACATATCCAAAAGGACAGACATTTTTTTTCCAATTCCAAGGCAGACTTTTTTGCCCCACATCTTCCCAGCATTAATGCAAACTCATAGACAGTCCAGTCACCTCCGAAGAGGTAAAAAGTCAGTAAGCAGAACAGCCTAGGCCAGTCTCTGGTCTATGCTACCGTTATGTCCTCTGTGGCACTACAAGAGCCGCTCGGAGCTGGAGCAGAGTGGAGTATCCATTACCCCCCAAAGCCAGAAATCTGGTGGCTGGACACAGCAGTGAGGGCAGGGCTTGGCTCAGCCTGTGGTCCGTGGCAGCACCCAGGGAGCAAAGCACAGCTCCGGCCCAGAGGAACTATTTATTTTACATGCTGCTTCACTGCAAATGGTCCCATAAACCTGTGGAAGGATTCCGTGTCTGCCTCCACAATGGCGCCTTTCTCTTGCTGGCTGCTGGGTGCATGCCTGCCTGTGCACCCACCATCCTGGCGCACAGCGTGGCACAGTCAGCAGAGGTGCTACATCACCAAGGAGGAGGATGGTAGTTTCTACTGCTGGGTTGGTTTTTTTTAAGCACAGCTACGTGTGGCTTTTAAAGCATTGTTATCAGAGATGTCACCAAGAGACTACCAAGCCTCATATAGTCCATTGACTATTCTCCGCTGGTGTTGTTTCACGTGGGCACCAGGGATACAGACGGGACTAGTCTGGGGAGTATCAAGAAAGATTACAGAGCCCTGGGAGTGGCAGTAAAGGACTCTGGAGTGCAGGTAGTTTTTTTCATCAATCCTCCTGGTCAAAGGGAAGGGGTTTGAAAGGGCCAGTCAAATCTGGTGTATCAACAAATGGTTACGGGACTGGTGCCACAGCCAAGGGTTTGGCTACTTAGACCATGGGACTTGCTTTGAGAAACCTAGTCTACTGGGGGATGACAGGGTCCATCTGTCAGAGAAGGGGAAGAGCATCTTTAGTCATAGGCTTGCCAAGCTGGTGAACAGGGCTTTAACCTAAAGGTGCCGGGGGAGGAGAACCTCAATCCATCCCAGTCCTACCAGTTTGATGCCAGTACCAGCAACAGATGCCCAAAGCCTGGAGAGGGATCATGGGTCAGCAGGAGAGCACCTGAAGAGCAGCACAAAGGAATTCCAGCCACTCCAGCCAGTAAGTCGGCTTCACTGGGGGTCCAAATTAAATGCCTCTATGCAAATGCACGTAGCATGGGGAATAAACAAGAGGTGTTAGAGGCGTGCGCACTCCTGCAGGGCTATGAACTTACTGGCATCATGGAGATGTGGAGGGATGGCTCCTATGACTCAAGTGTTGGAATGGAAGGATACAGGCTCTTTAGGAAGGACAGGCAGGGGACACGAGGAGGGGGTGTCACCCTCTATGTCAATGACCAGCTGGAGTGCATGGAGCTCTGCCTGGGGATGGATGAGGAGCCAACCAAGAGCTTATGGGTCAGGATTAAAGGGAGGGCAGGGACAGGTGACATTGTAGTGGGGGTCTGCTACAGGCCACCCAACCAGGAAGACCAGGCAGGTGAGGCCCTCTACAGACAGATAGGAGCAGCCTCACATTCACAAGCCCTGGTCCTCATGGGGGACTTCAACCACCCCGATATCTGTTGGAGGGACAACACAGCAGGCCATAGGCAATCCAGGAGGTTCCTGGAATGCGTTGATGATAACTTCCTTCTCTGAGTGATAGAGGAGCCAATGAGGAGAGATGCTATGCTGGATCTTCTTCTCACTAACAAGGAGGGGCTGATGGGGAATGTGAAGCTCAAAGGCAGCCTTGGCTGCAGTGACCATGAAATGGTGGAGTTCAAGATCCTTAGAGCAGCGAGGAGGGTGCACAGCAAGCTCGCTACCCTGGACTTCAGTAGAGCTGACTTTGGCCTCTTCAGGGATCTGCTTGGTAGAGTACCATAGGATAAAGACCTGGAGGGAAGAGGGGCCCAAGAAAGCTAGTTAATATTCAAGGATCACCTCCTCCAAGATCAGGAGCAATGCATCCCAACAAAGAGGAAGTCAGGCAAAACCACCAGGAGGCCTGCATGGATGATCAAGGAGCTCCTGGGCAAACTCAAACACAGAAAGGAAGCCTACAAAGGGTGGAAGCAAGGGAGGAATACAAAGAAATTGTCCGAGCACCCAGGGATCAGGTTAGGAAATCTAAAGCCCTGATAGAATTAAATCTGGCCAGGGACATCAGGGGCAACAAGAAAAGCTTCTATAGGTACGTTGGTGATAAAAGAAAGACTAGGGAAAATGTGGGCCCTCTCTGGAAGGAAACGGGAGACCTGGTTACCCAGGACATGGAGAAGGCTGAGGTACTTAACAACTTTTTTGCCTGTCTTCACTGGCAAGTGCTCCAGCCACACCGCCCAAGTCGCAGAAGGCAAAGGCAGGGGCTGGGAGAATAAAAAACTGCCCACCATAGAAGATCAGGTTCGAGACCAGCTAAGGAACCTGAAGGTGCACAAGTCCATGCGACCCGATGAGATGCATCCATAGGTCCTGAGGCAACTGGCAGATGAAATGGCTAAGCCACTATCCATCACATTTGAGAAATTGTGGCAGTCCAGAGACATTCCCAATGACTGGAAAAGGGGAAACATAAGCCCCATTTTTAAAAAGGGAAAAAGGAAGACCTGGGGAACTACAGGCCAATCAGTCTCACCTCTGTGCCCAGCAAGATCATGGAGCCGATCCTCCTGGAAACTATGCTAAGGCACATGGAAACTAAGGAGGTGATTGGTGACAGCTGACATAGCGTCACTAAGAGCAAATCGTGCCTGACAAATCTGGTGGCCTTCTATGATGGGGTTACAGCACTGGTAGATAAGGGAAGAGCAACTGACATCATCTACCTGGACTTGTGCAAAGCATTTGACACTGTCCCACATGACAACCTTGTCTCTAAATTGGAGAGACATGAGTTTGACAGATGGACCACTTGGTAGATAAGGAATTGGGTGAATGGTCGCACTCAAAGAGTTGCAGTCAATGGCTCGATGTCCATTGGGAGACTAGTGATGACTGGCATTCCTCAGGGGTCGGTATTGGAACCAGCGTTGTTCAACATCTTTGTTGGTGACATGGACAGTGGGAATGAGTGCACCCTCAGCAAGTTTGCCAATGACACCAAGATGTGTGCTGCAGTCAACATGCTGGCGGGAAGGGATGCCATCCAGAGGGACCTTGACAGGCTTGAGAGGTGGGCTTGTGCAACTTCTTGAAGTTCAACAAGGCCAAGTGCAGGGTCGTCCACGTGGGTTGGGGCAATCCCAAGCACAAATACAGGCTGGGTGGAGAATGGATTGAGAGCAGCCCTGTGGAGAAGGACTTGGGGGTGTTTGTTGATGAGAAGCTCAACATGACCAAGCAATATGCGTTTGCAGCCCAGAAAGCCAACCATATCCTGGGCTGCATCAAAAGAAGTGTGGCCAGCAGGTCAAATGAGGTGATTGTGCCCCTCTACTCCACTATTGTGAGACCCCACCTGGAGTACCGTGTTCAGCTCTGGGACCCCCAGCATTAGAAAGACATGGACCTGTTCGAGTGAGTCCAGAGGAGGGCCACGAAGATGGTCAGAGGGCTGGAGCACCTCTCCTATGAAGACAGGCTGAGAGAGTAGGGGTTGTTCAGCCTGGAGAAGAGAAGGCTCTGGGGAGACCTTATAGCAGCCTTCCCGTACCTAAAGGGGGCCTACAGGAAAGCTGGAGAGGGACTTTTTACAAGGGCATGTAGTGATAGGACAAGGGGTAATGGCTTTAAACTGAAAGAGGGTGGATTGAGATTAGATGTAAGGGAGAAGTTCTTCATTGTGAGGGCAGTGAGGCACTGGAACAGGTTGCCCAGAGAAGTTGTGGATGCCCCCTCCCTGGAAGTGTTCAAGGCCAGGCTGGATGGGGCTCTGAGCAACCTGGTATAGTGGAAGGTGTCCCTGCCCATGGCAGGGGGGGTGGAACTAGGTGGTCTTTAAGGTGCCTTCCAACCCGACCCATTCTGTGATGATTGTAGGATTTCGTACAGCCGGCAGAAAAAGGAAGGGAAGCAGAAAGCCAACCCGTAGTCGCAGCTGGGGCGCAAACCCTCTCCCAGCTTGCCGCACCCTTTCGGTGCGAGGCCGAGGGGCGGAGGGGCCCCGGGCAGGCAGCCGGCCGGGCGGGGACGGCTGCCCGCCGGGAGGCGCCGCCGCGCAGCGGTGCGGGGCTGCCACCTGCCGGCCGGCCCCGGCCCCGGCCCCGGCCCCGGCCCCGGCCCCGGCCCCGGCGGGTAAAGGAGGGGTTTCAGCGAGCCGGGGCGCGGCCGCGCGGGCTTCTGCCGGCGGGTACGGTGGCGATCGGCAACCGCTGATGCGGCACCGACCCCGCGCGCAGGATCAGCCGAAGGAAACTGGAGACTCAGCGTGTGGGTTCGGCTGTGCCACATCGCCTATCAGGTCTTCTTTTGTAGTAAGCTATAAAAGAAAACCCACTCTGAGTTGGGTTTATTCATGAAAGCAAAAATAAATTTTAGTTCCACACATAGGGCTTCCTGGTTTTTGCTTGTTTGCTTTTGTTAAGAGTAAGTCGGCTTGCCGGAGTGTGCCCACAACTTGTAATGACTTCTTTCTTTTAAATAAGCTGATCAGTGCAGAAAATAGTGTTTTTCATGCATGTATCACCTGGTACTTTCAAACCAGCAGTGTGAAATAAGGCACTACAACACTATTAAAGCAGCAGTTTGTTTTTCAGCCGACAAGCCCTAACCAGTTGGACCCGTGTGCACCACAGACTGGCTCCTGTGAGTACACGAGCAATGTTTGCGGCGACAGAATTTTAACTATAACATGTGCAATGGACTGCACGCGCCAATGCATCTGATCCCCAAAAACATAACCAAGCACTTGGTGTCTCCCCTTGTGTGTGCACTCCTGAAGGGAAGTCAAATCCCCAAGAGGGATTGAGAAACATCCACTCACATATACTTCTTGTAGGAGAAAGACTGTAACAGAAACATCTGTAAGTGAATAAAGAAAATGTAATTACATCCACATGCTAACACAGGCTTCAGTTTACCTGTCCTATGCCTGCTTGTTCAGACTATGTTAAGACCTATGGGTATAAACTCTCTAACTTAGAGTAGCTCTGTTCAAGCAGATGTAAAGAGAAAGGGTGTGCATATGCTTCATTCACTTCACACTATCACAAATTCCTCTACCTGCAGGTGGACGGCTAATAAAATTGAACGTACACAGATTATTTGCTTCTATTCCTCAGAATCCACCTCTGCTAGCAAAGTCTCTCCCGCAACATCGCACTTGATATTGCTTCCACCCCAGTGAAAGTCTTACACAGCTTTGGGAGGGTCCCATGAAGTGAGAAACCTTAACGGTATATAGCAAAGATACAGTCTGCTGCTGTAACTTGCAAAGATGACACTCACCTGACAATAATAATTATTTTTAAAAAGCTGAAATCTTTCCACTGTAAATAAATGGTGGCGTTTTAAATGGAAACAGGCCAGATTTCTCAGGGACCTGCAAATTAATGTTCCCAGGCATCCCTTCAAGGCCTCATGCTGATGGCAGTAGATTTTAGTCAGTGGGAATGAGAAAAGTAATTGGCCTATGGGACAGTCACGCTGGCACGAGTGGGGAAGAGCTTGGATGTAACAGCCCAATAGCTGGGAGGGAAAGAATGATGTGCCTTCACCACCAAGCCTTCCTTACTTCATGCACAGGCAGTGCCCAGGGGTAGGATGGGGACATGCTTCCTTCTTCAGTGACTGTAATTCTCAAGTGATGTTTCTCAGTCTCAAGAACTATTTCACCTAATCCTTGCTGCTGCCCACACTTGCTGAAGAGTTAAATGCAATCTTCTGGGAGCTCACAAACAAAGGCAGATGAGATCTGTCTCATCCAGGGAACCTCCCAGGCATGTGGGATAGGAGTAGGCTCGTTGGCCTGGCATTAAATCAAGTACCTGCAATCTTAGGTCAGGTAACATATTATTCCTATTGATTTTGAAAGTCCTAAAAACATCTTCCGCTTGGTCAATACTAAATACAGGCTTTACTTACTGCAGATCAAAGTTGATGTAATTATTCTCAAAACCACATTTCCAGATTATGACAACATTCAAAATTTAATGCAAACCTCATAAACATGTAAGAGAAAAATCCTCTGCAGGGGGAGGGACTAACAGCATCTCAAGTGATTATTTTTCCTGTGTGCTCTTCATCTTTGAAAGTGAGCCTGCTTGCAACTCTTCATGTGCCAAACCACTGGGCTGGAGGCTGATCAGCACTAGCACCTGTGCCTAAGAGTTACGTATCCCTTTCTAGCATGCATTTGAACTAAGCACAGTTTTGTCAGTTTGCTCTTTTGTACATAGGTCTGTATTCTGAGGAACATGAGGAAACAGATTTTGCCAGCATCCATTGCCAAATTAGAAAAAGACAAATGATAAGGGCACCTAGGGAGACCTTTAGCTTTTCTAGCAATCACTTGTAAGTCTGACTGACATTTTTGTTCATGATAGTTTTCAATCAGACATTTGGTTCCAGGCCTGTCATTTTTTGTATCACCTAGCAGGCAGTGCTAGATGTACACTTGTGTCAGAAGGCTGGAAGCTGTGGTATATTTTTAAAAAAATATCTTTATGGCAAAATAGTCCTATTAAGAAAAAAAAGAGAAGCAAACAGCTTGAATTAATCCATTTACTTTGAGACTTCTCTGAAAAGAGACTATATCTTGTCAAAACTTGACAAAATGTTTTGGGTGTTGGTGTTTTTTCCCACAGAATTATGCTGTTTCATCAAGGCTGAAATGTTTCACAGGGATGTATCGATTTCAATTGAAAGGTTTCTATAGTTCATGGTACGTTTTTGTCACTTCCAAAGGGAGATGCCAAATAAAAAAATTAATCTTTCCAATTTGAAAATGGATACTTTCACACAATTTCATTTTGTGATGCTGCTTTGAAGGTTTTGGATCTACTCCAGCACAGAGCAGAAACACATGGCAAAATGAAATTGCCATTGTTCAGAAAGCTCAACTTGGAAATCCTAGATCTGTGTCAGCGTGGCACTTGTGTGGTTAGAAGCATACAGACATCAACATAAGCACCTCTTTATCTGCATGCACAATAGCAGATTCTTGGTCGTCTTCTAAACCATATTAATTTAGAAACAAACATATGTAGACCTTCCTTCAGAGGCTGTTAGTTAAAAGGCTGTAGCTGTTCTGACAATTTCCATGTGGCCCAGGCAACAGTTAAGAGCAATGCTCTAGAAACGCAGGCTGTATTTTCACATTTCACCATCGAGCAGTGGATGTGGACTCTTTTCCATCTTAGGATCTATATCCAGACCATATGTCTGTGCTATACCAATCTGTCAGATTTGAGGTACATGAAACTAACCTCTATTGCTGCCCTCCTCTCTCATTTCTCTGACGCTGGCAATTCACGCATTTTATTATACTAATGCAGCATCTCTCCTCCTACAAAACTTCCCATTTCACATGTAACTCATTGGCTTGCCCAGCCAACATGTCCCTAGAGAACAGGGGAGGCTGTGATGCTGCGCAGAGCTGGTTACCATGTGTCTCCTACAAGCATTTCGTGTTCGAAGGGTCTCCCCAAGGGAAAAAAAAACACATTCTTGCTGGTTATAGCCTTCTGTCACAGCCTACCACATGACACAGTGCATAAAAAGTTTAATTACAAAGGGATAAAAAACTGTTAGACTTAACCCAAATCTGAGAATTCATGTTTAAAAGCTAGACAAAGTGTCCTTGGCCAACATAAAGAACCAGTGACAAGAAGGAAAAAAACAACCAGAAACCCAAGCCCAGCAGCAGAAGTTCAGCAGCTGGCTTCTAGAGCAAAGTATTGCTCAGGCACTCTCTTCTGCACATCACAAAATCCAAGAAGAAGGAGATCTAGTTGCAAATGCCCTTTGAATAGATTTATATCACACCACTCATTTCAAGTTTGCATATATTGTTTTCTTATATTGGACTCTTGAGAAAAAAGAAACTTTTCCTCATGAGAAGTAGCCACAGCAGTAGCAGTTTCAGAAATATCCACCCCCAATGCAGTAATATTTTGCTAATAGTTTTGCCAGGAATCATAGGACCTATAATTTGTACTTTCCGCATTCCTCCCATGTAGCTACAGGTTTGAGAAGTACAACGGATGGAAGGAACGTGAAATAACTTTCTTACTGAAATTCCAGTGCACCTGATGCATAAGGAGATTTATTCCTCAGCACAACAGAAAATTGCTCACAGTAGCAATGTAAATTGGAAGGAGTTACTAAGGTGACAACTGTCATCATCCCAAACAGGGATGACCCTATTAGGGCTAATAACAAAAAGATTCAAACAAATATATAATCAGTGCATGGAAGTAAGTTCCTCTAGGTTAGCCCATTCTTGCTGAAAACCTTTCCAGCTCTGCTCCTAACATATATTTTCTTTCTACGTGCATTCTTACTGCCCACACAGATACAGAAGCCTGCAGCTAGCAAGCTTACATTCAGAATAATGAACAAATGGGAAACTACTGTAACACAGCTAAAAATAAACAAATTTCCCATTCATGCGATTGTTGCATGCAGTGCTGCTGCACTATTCACATGCAGAATGGACTGGGAACCAGTTTGTCTCTAACTCCCTTCCTCTCCAAACAGGCCTTCCTTTGTTTTTCCTGGCAACCATTTAAACACTGCAAAGGCATAAGATGTATGAGCCTCCTGAATACAAGGGTTTCACTCTCATGTTGCTGTTGCTAGACTCCAGCCATCACAGATAGAAGAAACCATGACAGCTGGACCAACGTTTTGCGTGTGAAAGTTGGGCACACTGCATCAGGATCATCCAGTCTGCCATCACCCATTACCGGAGTAATGGCGGCTTCTGTTTAAAAGCGTATTTTGCTAGTTTGTGAACTGTCAAGTGGTATTTATTTTTTCACTCTGAAAATAGTGCCTTCCTAATAATAACTTAGAGATTTTTAGTACAACACAGGAAAACAACCCCACACCAAAATAAACCCCAAACCAAGAAACACAGTTAATGTAATCTACAATCTATTTTACCCCTAAGAGTACTGTGAAAACAGAAGAAACTACAAATATTCAGTTTGATTACTGTATAATCTCTTCTAGGGATCATGCATTATTATAGGCAAAAGTAGACATCTGCTTATTAAGAGAAGTAGACATCTGAGATTCCCTGGTAAGAATTACGGTGGTGCTGCATCTGCTACAAATTATCAGTACCTTAACTAAGGGTGCAAGAGTTTTCTTACATCATCCACCTCCAGACAGCTCAGAAAGACCACAGTAAGATAAATAAATACTAAAACTTCAGCAGATTTTGCACACACAGGCTGAGTGCTATGCAACCTTAAGAGTTGAGGAGGTGAAAGAAGAGAGGAAGAAAAGCTGGGAAAAGGATACCTGCTTTGCTCTGTGGCAAGGTGCAGCAGGGAAGTAAGAGACTAAATGCCTAAAACAAGGCTTGGGTTCTGCTGCTCCTGGAACATTCAGCTTCTCAGTGCACCAAAGGGAGATCTGTGGGGTGGAAGTCTTTTGCCTGCAGTGAGGGATGAAAAGGAGAGAAGTAAATCCTCAGCTCTCTGACAGTGTTCATGAGGAGCGTACCACAACAATGGAAGTTTCCAGGTATTTTCCAGGTTCTTTCTCACTTCCAAGATGATCTTGGCCAAAATATTCACTTCTGTTGCTTTTTAAATCACTGATGAAGTGAGACTGGCATGAGTACCCAGTCTATCAGATTGCACTGGGAGCCGCCCTCACAGGAGGAACAAATATTTGTCTGAACAGGCAGGAATTGCTGTCTGAATTCTAAATAAGTTTGAATATTTTAATAAACAACTATTTCTAGCTTTCCTTAGTCTTCACTGCCAAGGAAGAAAAAGTGTTTTGTTTTATTGCCCCAAACTGAGTTTATAGCTTTTAAGCAAACCTTTCAGAAATAGGTAATAGCATAAATAGTTACAGAAAATTAGTCTTAAGGGAAAAAAATCAGTCTTAAAATTCAAACAAACAACACATAAATATTTACAGAAGGAATATGGAAAGATGGGAAGGGACAAGGATTACACAAGGGAGAGGCTGAATGCCAATATAATGATTAGCTCTGTCCTGCAGAGCAGCAGCAGATGCCCCAGCCCCTGCAGGTCTGCCTCTGGGAGAAGGCAGGAGAATCAGAAACTAGTAAGATGTTGCAATAATTTTATTTGCACACGTTTACACCCTCTGAGGACAAAAGTGGTCAAAGAAGACTTAAAGGCAGTTCCTTTTCTTAGTATTTTCATGTCAGACTCATAAACATGTGATGTGCAGAAAGACCACAGAAAAATCCCATGCTACTGTTTCACACACAGACATGTACTCTAAGACTAGTAACTTGCTCAGCCACTAAAAAAGGATGCTGTCTTATTACTTCCCTTCCATAACATTATTATACAGCAAATACTGAACTGTTTCCAATGCATCATTTAATGGCAGACTCTAGCAGAAATAATGTATTTCAATAACAATATGTTTCCAGTTTTGAATAGCAGTTTTATGGTGGGACTCACTATTTGGATGCTGAACATCACCTGACATAATAAAAATCTGACTTAAAAAAAAGAAATAAATATATAAAGTAAAAAAGTTATAAATCATTCAGGAAGGTGTTTGGCTTTAACTTTTGCCACTACTTGCTTGGGTCTTATTTAGCTATCAGTGCTAACCAAATAGCTCCACAGAACAGTGTCCTAAACTATCAGCACCAAATTTACATCACCTGAGAATGAAAAAAATATGTTTTTCAGAAAAAAGTTTTCACGGATTGAAATATTTTTTTAGAATGTCCCTAAAAATCCCTCAATTTTTTTTTTTTTATGAAAAAACCCAAAGATTTTTGTTTAGGAGTTTCTAAACTTTTCATCAAAATTTACTTTAAATACAGATTTTTCTTTTCTTCTGCTTCTCAAGTAGAAATGCTGCCAAACTAATATTCAAATGTGACAGCTACTTGCTTAATCTCTCATTTAAAAAAACAAAACTTAAATAAAAAGTTAATAAAATATTCTTTATTATATTTCTATTAAAAGCTATTTTACTATTCAAATTGACTATAGACAATTCAAGGCTTCTGTTGTTTTCAAAATATTCAAAGGTTTCAGGTGTCCATTGGCCATTAATTTTTATGTGGCTTTAAAATAAGACCATTCTTAGCATTTTTACTAATTTTTTTAGCACAATATGACATCTGCAATATTCGCTGAATGAGGCTTTTAGTCCCTACTCCATTTCTGCAAATGCAATGAGTATTCTTCCTCCATTTCAAGGATTAATTTTGCAAATGACACTTTAAGCACTCCGAGCACAATGGAAGAACTCAAAAATAAATCCTAGAAGT